>NC_057405.1:11714658-12052184 GCF_019320065.1 Cervus canadensis
GCCAATGTCATGCATTTTCAAAACAGCTGGCGGATAGACTCTGTGGCCATAAAATAGAGCTCAGCAAGCAGCTCACACAAGGACTGAACTTGTGACCTCAGCATCATTTTCATCACACCCCAAGCAATTGAATTAAATAGCTAAAGACAAGTCTAACAAACACTGCATGAAATGAAACATAGCCTCAGAGATGTGGTCCTATTTATCATTCAGTCCTTTTATATCTCAGTTAATATTGATAGTTTATTTTGATTTGCACTTTGTAAAACAATGTACTAGGAACTGCAGAATAAATGATAATTTGGACGCAGGTCCTAGGAGAGGACAAGTCAACTGTCATGGGGGTACAAAGCCAGAACTCTCATCCAGATGTAAGGCAATAGAAATAGCTTTGTCTGGACCCTGATAATTTCTAACTCTGTCCCAATGCCTTTCCTATATATAGAATCCTTTAAGATCAAGAATAGCCCCCCCACCCCCGCCAGTTATCACACCAAAAGAACCTTTTAGCAGCTCCTTGGATCTCATAGCTTCTTGGATCCCTAGTCCTTATAATGGCTCCGGCTTGACTTCGATCATCTCTCTATTGTGATCTTGTTTTTATCTAAGCCCAACAGATCCAGTGATTCCAGTGATTCCCAGTTTGTTCTTTCTTTAACTGGTTCCTTCATCCTGTGGGTGCTACCAGGACCTTGTCTTTGATATTGCTTTGACGTCCTAACTTTTTTAGTTTACTTCCACTACATCATACTGATGGCCCTGCTGTAGTTGTTGTCTGGGTTCCTTGAGGCCTTTGTTACATGCTGTTTCCTCCAGCTTCCAGAGAGGCCCAGAGATTTCCATTTTAATCCTTTTGGGATGCTACAGCACTGACTCCTTTGGAATAAGTGTTCTGGAGTCTACAATATTTCTTGAAGTGATGAAGTTAACATTTTATTTTAAATGGAGTGAACCCAGGAATTGTGAGCTAAGGATTTAACCCAAGTTTAGCTTCACCAGATTTACAAATGGACCTAGACTTTCAGTGAATGGGTAAGGAACTGAGGGAACATTGTCAGGAAATGACATCCTCTTCTTTAGCGCAATAGACCAAATGTTTGTGGGTTCCCCAAATTTCACTGTTAAAATCCTGATTCCAATGTGATGGAGATGGAGGTGGGGCCTTTGAGAAATAATTAGCTCATGAGGGTAAAGCCCTTTTGGAAATGTCTCCAAAGGCCTGTCTTGCCCTCTTTTCATCATATAAGGATACATAGAGAAGAAGGAAATCGACAACATAGAAAAGGGATCTGACCAGAACCCAACCATGCTGGCTCCCTGAACTCAGAATTCCAGCCTCCAAAACTGTAAGCAATCAATTTCTATTGTTTATAAGCCATCCAGGCTATGGTCCTTTGTTCTAGCTGCCTGAATGGACTAAGACACTCATGAATCTTCAAGCTCTCCTCTACTGGCATTTTCTTTGAAGTCTCTCAAACTCTGAGATTCTGCAAAATGCAGCGTTAACCAAGTTGAGCATATGGGAGAATGTGATGGCTTGTTTTATTACTTCTATTGTCTACAAATCTGTTGTTTCCTTCTAGGAATTCAGTCCATAAAATGAGAGGGTTTTTTAAAACCATGAAAAGAAAAATTTTTAATCAATGGAGTTTAGAAAAACAAGAGTGTTCTCTATTATTGTTCAAGAAATAGTAATTATTGCAATAGCCTCTCTGTCAATTCCGGCTCTTAAGTTAGTATCCCTAGCAAGCTACGTATAATATTTAAAATTCACTTCAACCTCATTATCACTATATCTGCCCAAATTCTTAAATTAGAGTTATCTCAATCTTTATAATATACAACTTCAATGTTCTATCTTACTATGCATTATTTTTGAGATCCAATTTAGGCAGGCCATGCCCCTGAGTATGCTTAAATGTTTTCCTAAGATATCTATGAAATAACACTGACCAAAAAAAAACCAAAAATAACAATTTATAAAGGAAGAATTGCCTACTAGTAATAGCGTCTAAAACAAAATGTATTTGAGCCCACATTTGCTAGAAGAGTGTTTTCTATTGCTTTGACAATAGAATTTGGGGGCCTTCTGAAGTTCCTTTTCACCATTTTCCTCATAAAGTTTCCATGAGTTTAACAGATTGTCTCTTTAGATCTCTAATGATGACTGGAATAGGAAATTCAGACAGCAAAAGAGGTCGCTTCTTAGGCTTACTGCCAGATTTTGAAAACCACTATAACAAGTCATTTCTGCCAAGTAAGTGCAATCTGAATGCTGGCTAAAACATTTTTAAAAAATGGAAAGAAACCCATGCTGACTAATAGGCGCTAATGTGTGAATAATAATTAACGCAATTAAGTGACTGGTGCTGTGCGGGTGAAATTTTCAGAATACAAAACATTAATGTAGGGGTTTACATACACATAAACAAAGCTTTAAAATGGGCTAATGTGAGCTGTGATATGTGGAAATGTTATGGGTCAGGATAACAATTGTGGCATTTCTATTGCAGGTATGTTAATCTAAGATACAGAAATTCTATGAGTGCAAATTATTGTTATGACCTTATAAAATCCTCAAAAATTATATCTATACCTATATCTATAGCTATAACTATAATCCTATATGTGCAAAACAGGTTTTGAAGTCTGATAAAGGGTATAGTGACACTACATTAATGTGCATGAAGTTAGAAAAAAATTCACATGTATGAAACCACAGTACCTAGATGACTACTAAGGGAGCTATTTATTCCTCCCTACCTCCTGGCCACCCTCCCTCCGATCCATGTATACTTCTATATTTAAATCTGTTTTATGTCTCCTATCTCTGTGTCTGTCTCTTCCTCCACCTAGAATTTATCTGAATATATAGGACCAGTTTTTCAGTAAATAGTATAGAATTATAGCTGAGAACCACCATGGGCTTAGTTCATCTAACATAGAGAATAAATTATTATTCTCTTTTAGAAATACTGCTGTGTCAAGGTCAGGGTTGAGGTCATTTACAAGGCAATATAGAGGACAGCATATAATTTACTAGCCAGAATCACTCACAGCTGTTGGTGCGTTGGGGGGGATGGGAATATTTCTATCAGGAATCTATATTCATTTAGCTTTCATAAACAAATGCTTTTGGGTATAAAAAAATTCAGTGTTGTGAGCTTAATTAAGAAGCATCAAATTGCCCCCTTCTTTTATTCACCTTTGAAAAATATATTTAGTAGCTGATGATTAGTGACCTGTGTGTTTATTCAACAGGAATAAGGAACTCTAAATCAACATGTTCTAATGTGCTGTCCTTTGCAAATGAAGATAATGCCATTGATTCGCAATCAACGGGCATGCATTTATTTATTCTTTCTTTTGGGGGGTTAAAGTATCAATGATGAGTATTCTATAATCTCCAGATTCTTACTTTGTCTAATTTGTGACCAACAGCTTTAATTTAACAAATAACTGCTCAGAACAAAGCAAGGAGCCCTTAATTGTGAAACTGAGTTTTGTTGTTGTTGTTCCCTGGACAAAGTGACCTGGAGAGCTTTAAAATAGTTCACATACTCATAGGTTTCAGTGTTTCAGAACGTTTTGATTTGATGGTCTCATTTGCCGCTACTACTTGCTCTATATTCTCTGTACATGCTCTGTACAGCCAAGAGTGTGCCTCTGAAAGAAGGAACACAGAAAAGGGGGCTAGCAGTAAAGAGTTTAAAAAAATTCATCAGAAACCCTAGAGGTAAAACTGATCTGGGTCTGCAAACTTGGCAAGTAAGATTATGGTCGGAACTCTGTAAACTCGACTCAAGCCCATCTTCATCATTTCACTCAAATTTCAAAATACTATGAAGAGTCCCCTTGGTTGACAGATCCTGTTTGCTCTCTATCCCTAACCTGTGTTTTTTCATCTGTTCCTAGCCACAGACATTATTTCAATAAATGTGGCTCTAAGCAAAAGAGATTTAAAGACAAACTAGATAGGTCCCCGAATTCCCTAGCAGGAAATACTGACAAATAAATAGATGATTGTCTAATGTATATGTAAAGAGTCACAAGTACACATAAAAGGGATACTCAATCCATGCCACAGCTAGAAGCTAAGAGGGAATTAAGAAGTTGAAGTACTAGAAGAAGCTCCTTAGGGAACTGTTTGTTACCCCCGAATTTCAAAGCTCTCCTTCTCCATTGACGTTTTCTCTGTACTCTGTAAGCTCAAATTTCCCGCTCACTAAAAGAAAGGAAAATCTTCTCTCAGCCCAGTGTTTCTCTCTAACAAGAACTCAGCTCTTCCCACTCACTTAGTCAGCCAACTTTCTTCCATGGCTGGTTTACAGTGTCTCCACTTTCAATTTCACCCCTTCACTAAAGCTTTTCTAACTGATTGTCACTTTTGAACCCTCTTTCTTTCTAGAAACTTTATTTGCAGGAATTCCATGGCATAGCTCATTCCAGTATCTCCTCTCATCTCTCTCTCAATGCCAAATCCTTTCTTTCTGCTCCCTCCCAATTTAAAACCTGGTGTTCTTGGGCTCATTCTGTGGTTGATCACTCTACATATTGTCCATAGTGATATGCGTGTGTTGGGAGTGGGGGTCAGGGGAGAGGGCAGAGCGGGGGGTGTCTCATCCATGCTCTTGGTTTTAACTGCACTTTTATACTTCATCTCTAGCCCTAGGGTCTTCTCTGAATTTCAGAATTGAGTATAAATGTTATGATAAATATTTACCTGACTGTGCCAGGGATGTTCCCACATTTTTGAAACGGTCCAAAATTTCTCTCATCCCCTCCTCTTGTGTCTACCCTATTCATCTCAAAACTTACTGCTCCTTATGATGCATCTAACTCAGAACCCTAGGGGTCATTCTAAAATTCCTTTCTTTCTTTCTTTCTTCCCTTATAGACCCTCACCAAGTCCTCCTAAACATTTCTCAGCTCTGTTCCTCCTTGACCCAGTTAGTACCCTTAAACTTCCTAAGGTTTCTCTTGTTACACCGTAGGTAGGGTTTGAAGACATATGTAACATAAACCTAATGAAGCTTAAGCTTCTGGCCCCTCCTCTTCTAAGGCCCTGGGGTCTGACAGTGGGCTAATAATCATATTTTTTTGCAAATTTATGTAAAATATTTTGATCACAATCAATTCAGTTCATGTCTCTTTCCACACTGACTTCTCCATAGCACTTTTCTTTAAGTTGAGTAGCCATGGAATGACTGTAAGCATTTTAAAGCTCTGGCTAAGAGGAGTGAATTGGGAATATATTGCTTTGGCTTTATGGGATAGATTTATGGGCTTAGCAATCACTTCTGTGGGGAGTTAAGTTATTGCTACCATCCAGGACTAAGAATGGCTTTCAGGAATATTCCTTATCCCCACAGTAGTCAAACAGCAGTTGATACAAGTTCAGGTCATGATGTGACTATGTCCTGTGGCTCCAGAAGCAGAAGCATGTGTATAGTAGAGGGCAAACTCGATTGGAAATGTATAAATACAGAATCTACTCTGTGGAAAATTTCTTCCAATCAGCAAACATGTAAAAGTGGAAGGCTTATGTGTCATTGATCCCTGGTCAAAATAGAAGTTATGTCATGTCAGGAATATGCTAACCATACAGGAAATATAAGTCCAAAGTGGATTTTTCTTCTTTTTAATAGAAGTAACATAAAATGAAATTTATCAAATTCCTGTATTTTTAGGGCAAAATCTTATAGTAGTGAGTGCTATGCGAAGAACCTCATATTTAGGGCATCCCACCATACTGAAATACTTCTTAATCTACCTGGCTCATCTTATTCTGAAAAAAGTCCATCAATTCCAAAGGAAATGGCATGTATAATTACCACCAGTGAAGAAACAGCCTAAAGAAATGAGTATTATAGTGATAAAACTCCTGCATATGTTAATATAGTATAGTCTATGTAGTAGAAAAAGTAATTTGAGAGCATATTGAAGTCATTCAGTCATTCTAGTTCCTTTCCCTAAGGAGGACCCCAACCTTGCTAGAGTTAATTGTTCCCATTTTACAGGTATGTAAACTGAAGTGCATACAATTTATATAACCTTTCCAAGTAACAATGGTGAAAAGTAGAGATTCAGTCCACTTCTTTTAATTCTAAAATCCTAATTATTTTACTATGCTGTGATACTTCCATATATAACTACTGGTTAAAAAATGTTTTAATCTATAAAATACAGTTTCTTCACCCAAGACCAAAAGTTAATACCATTTCATGACCAAATGATGCTATACTACAAGAAAAAACTTTGGTATTTTTAAAAATATAACTCTCACTTTAAATGCTTTCTGTAAATTAAAATTAGTTGTAGATATTAGTAGTACCTACTGATATATACCATATGGTTCCTTAAGACTTTGCTAATGCAGATTTCAAGAATTATACTACTTAAATCATAGCAAATTTTATTAAGTGTCCTAATGGAAATCATATTTTTAAATTTGTTTGTAAATCTTCAAAATTATCAATGTGTGAAGGCAATCTGTTCTTCACACTTTATACTTGAAAGTTGATATTAGCCCTCTGAAAGCAGCTAAAAGGACTGAGGTAATAATAAATGAGAAAATGAGTCCCTAGAATAATAATTAAAATGGCACCCAACTGAAAGATCATGACAAAACATGCCATGACAGGTAGTGGAGATTAAAAACCAAAATTAATCAAAATATGAAATAAGCACCTATAATTAAAACCTCTTACAAAAATTAGCTATAGTGACTCCTTTAATGATGAAAGAAGCCTTAAAGGTATGGATATGATACATTATAATACAACCTGATATTTGACGGCAGCCAACTCACAAATATTCACGTAGGAGGAACAGAAAAAATGTTTCTTACATCTTGAAAGCTGAATTCAAATAGAAGCAAACTAATAAGCAAGTCTAATGACAATTTTCTCTTCACATTATATAAATTAAAATGTTTAATTTTATTTCTCATATTGATTACATAAAAGCATTTTGGGGAAAAAATTCAAGAGATGATTTTACCTTAAATAGGAAAACCTTTTAAGTGGGAAGTATACAGAGGCAAGTAAAATGGTTCAGTAGTTTGACATTTACAGTTGTTTTCATCTTTAGAAATATTTCACTAAAATATTTAACAAGAGTAAGACTTGAAAGCATGAAGTTGATAATTGATCCTTAAACAAAGTGAATATTTACTGTATATGGAATAGATAAAGGTACCATTTTGAGTTGGCGGGGGACAATGATAAAAGTATCTGATAACCAAAAGTGTAAGAATAAGGAAATAAGATATGAAACTGAATAAAGGGGAAAAATAAACTGAAAAGGTGCTGTGACTTTTTAAAATAGGAAAAGTTGATTTTAAACTATTACTTTATTTCAGTGTTGAGCTTTATTGGTAAAAAAGAGAAAATCAATCCATGGGGGTATTTTAAATTTTCTCTTAACCTTATGAATTTATTTCCAAATCTTCAGGCATTCTAAAGACCAGACAGAGTCTATGACTGGTATAATATATGAGATCACATAGGAAGCATAAGTTCTTCAAAAGATGGAGAATATTCCCCAGGGTAAAATAAAACTTAAAAGTCAAAAATTCTTTGAAGAAGTCACAATTAACATCAAGAGTCACTCAGTGGAACCCTGGATGCTATGTTCATATATATGAAATTACCAATGGTTTGTGTAACACTATTTGTTAAAGTGCATGTTCATCTACTCTAACCTCAAATGTGAAAGTTTCTGCCTCCTACATCATAAGATTAGAGTTCATTCTCACAGATCCCTATCTCTGCATTCGTCATCTCTCCAGGCAGGAATGAGTTTTACAAAAAAAGTATATGTTTTAGACAGAAGGTGATTTTCCCCAGCTCTAGGAGGAATAGCATCAAAGATACTCCATGGAGAAACCTGAAAGCGGGCATAACAATAAGAAATGAACAGGTGACCGAAACCGGGAAGCATTTATCTTTCTTCATTTAGAAAATACTTTTCAAAAAAAAGAAAATAGAAGATAAAAAAGGAAGAAAGCTTTGTCCTTTATAGCAAGATGCTTGGTCTTAGTGTTGACTTACCACCAACTGTTCCAAAGCTGAGAAGGCTCAGAAGGATAAATGATAGGTGCATTATATAGCATGGAAGTCAGAAATAAAGAATGGCAGAAAGAGACAAGAGAAACAGGAAGGCAGTTACACTGAGACTGAATCAGGTATCTCTCAGGGCATTATAGTGTTCTTCTGGTTAAAGACACATGGGATTACAGAAAAACTGGATTGGAATGAGTAAAATTTCTACTTTGACTACAACTGTCACACAGATAAAAGGCCTGGAAATGATTTAAAGTGCATCAGATGTCCCATTTCTTCCAAAAATCTCACCTATCCATTTTAAGTGAAAAACTTTGCATGTGTTTTATGAAAATATAAATTAATTAGTCTCCTTTGTTCCCCTTTACTTAACTCAAAAGTCTCGGGGCATTTTTTTAACCAAAAAAAATGGTTTTCTAAGGGGAGAAATATGACAGATTATTTCAAAACACTTATATTACATTCTAGATTTGGTACTAAAACAAACACATTAATTGACACTCCCCCTACCTGATGGCGTGAGTGGTAAAAACCTGCCTGCCAATGCAGGAGACCTAAATGACAAGGGTGTTGGATCCCGGGGTCGGGAAGATCCCCTAGAGGAGGGCATGGCAACCCACTCCGGTATTCTTGCCTGGAGAATGAATCCCTTAGATCGAGGAGCCTGGTGGGCTACTGTTTATGGGGTCTCAGAGAGTGAAATATGACTGAAAAGACTTACTGTGCAATCACACCAGATCACTGTGTGTACTCAACATATTATCATCCCGCTTCTCTCATACAGGCTGAGTATCCCTAGCCATTTTGCACTATCCTTTTGCTACCCATTTTTCAGTACTTCTGTTATTTCCACTTTTCCTCTTCATGCTACTGTCAGTTGATTAAAAATCAGAGTTCAAAGGTAGGCAAACAATGTTGGATATCGGGAGAGTCATTATGTGAGGCCTTTGATGCTATGTCCTTATTTATACATTTTTCAAGACCAGTAATCAATTACCTACAGGCATTGCTGACTCATGGTTAGTTCTCAAGTCTTTTTGATCCATAATGCTCTTGCCAGTCATGCCCAATTTTATATTTGTGAAGTCACTATGAGTTTTCTTATATTTGAAAATATAATATCACTCTCTGCCTACAACTTCTCCAGTTTTAACTTTGTTCTCCTCCTGTGTTCACTGTGTTGATAATAGATCTCTGTTCTAAGTTATGATAAGACCAAATAAGTTCAGGTCTTTGGGACTCTCTTTGAAGGACCTTCTGGTTTAGTAATGAATTGTTGATCATTATCTCAATCCCTGCAAATTTGCACCACGTTTTCCATGTTTAGAAGTAATATGAGCAAAGAAAACATTTTTTAATATGTAGATGGCTCTGCCTAAGGCTCATCAAATAATAAATACAGATTTGTAATTTATTGTCTTAAATTCTACATTATCTTTCTCCATCTGATAGGATCTGTGTTTTACCAAAAAAAAAAAAATATTAAATATTACAAAAGAATTTCTCAGTACACGATTGCCAACATTATGGGTTAGTTACAAATTCACCCCAGTGAGCTCTGACTTAGTTGTAAAATAATATATCATTTAGAATTCCATTAAACTAGAGAGTAAAGTCTTAATCTTAGTAACTTCTTGAAAAATTAAATTGACTCTGTTGCTAGATTTGCCAGCACCAGAGTTCCCAGAATATCCTGCAAGCAAGTGGAACAAGATGCCTCTTAGAAACTTTAAGAAAAAGGAAAGAATCTTTAGAAGGGAAAAAGTAGTTAATGAGAAAGGAATAGCTGACTATTCACAAGTGCAGTGAAGTGCCTCAAGATACAAAGCAAAATTACATATAGCTGTCTAATACTGACTTACTACCGAATACGCTCTTGAGTTTTCACAGTTTTTCTCATGAGTTGTGACAAGATGACAACAAAACTACTGCCTTAATTACAGGAAGATTGGAAGGTGTGTAACAGTCCCTCAAGATGACTGAAGAAATTTCACATGAAATGCAAACCTCAAGACTAGCATTTAAATATGCCAAGATAAAAATTTTAAAGTTACACAGAGACTATAATCATCATACTTTTATCAGTTCTGTGATACATTCTACTGTTTACATTTTGAACCAAAAGACTACTATCTTCTTTAAAAAGAAAAATATAAATATATTTTCTAAAAAGTTTCAGCCCTCATTAGAAATCTTTTCCCCACAAAATAATTTAGCATAAAAATCATGGATGCTGTAAAGTGATGAATTTCTAATAATGTATTATTTCACCTGGTGACATTATTTTTGTTTATTTGTTAGGCCAGATCTCACACCTGAGAGAAGTTCTCCTCAAACCAATTCACAGCTTGCCATTGCCCTCAATATCTGGAGATGACATTCCTGACCCTGATTGCTCTCCAAATGTAAGCGTGGAGGAAGAAACCATTGTATAATGATGCTTCCCACATGTAAAGATGTCTCTTTAATTTTCAGGGTCTCTGAGACTTGTCAACTGCTCAGATATTTTATTTAAAAAGACCCAGATGCTTCTGACTGCAGCATGCCAAACTTCACTGTCTACCCTGACAGTCCCCATCCCAGGCCAGGTAGTGGGACTTTGAGCAGCTGGGAAAACTTCAAGTATTTTCTATTTTATTTTCCTCTGCCTGCTTTGGCTTCTCTTTGGTCCACTGTACAGAAGCAGCCTAGAAATCTGACTGTCTCTCGTTCTCCAGAAATGTACAGCCTGGAAAGGTTGTGCTGTGATGACCTGGCAGAATGGCTGAGTTGCCCTAGCTTTGGCTGATCCGCTCTTACCAGTACGTGTAAAATGTTGCCCATTTCTGGGCCAGTGAGTTCAGGAGAAGGTTCTAATGAAGGCCTGCCAGGACTATGAAACTCTACACAGGGACTGTCCCTGTCCCCTGATCATTAAGTCATTGATTGTTCCTGGGGTTAAATGCATGTCAAAAGAAAGAGGATTATTAGTGTGGTCTGTATGTTCAAAAGCCAAAGGATTTCTTATCTAACTCCTCCATATTACTAATAAGGTACAGTATGGTTTACTGAGTGATCCAACAATAACGAAAATGAATGCTGTATCTGTGGTCTATTTAGATGAAGATAATTAAATTTATATTGTTTATTCTTTAATATATAAGACTAAGGTCCAAGCCGAAACTGATGAGTTGATATTCATGTGTGTTTGTGTGTGTGTGTATGTGTGTGTGTGTGTTGTGATGTTCACATTTATAGCTAAAAAATTTAAAAATGAATAATTCAACAAATTTAGGAGATTTTACTAATGATTTTACTGACTACTTAGGGTAGAACCTAAACATCCAGATCTTATAATAGATTATCTCACCCGACCCCTGTCATCAGATAGGAGAAAAATCTCTACCCCATTTTATACTAGGCAACCAAGTTCAAGGACTGTTACTAAGAGTAAGATGCTAGAGATGGTAGATTTGCAGCTTCATAAACCAACCTCACCACCACCCTATTCCAATACTCCATGCACTTTATCGTAACACTGGTGGACATGGAGAATTACCAGATATTTTTAAAATTCAATAAAGGTTAGAACTAAAACTACTTCTTGTGTCCAAACTAAGTTGATTATTTCATTATTTAGGTGATTTGTTTTTTTATAAGATAATGTCTTAACCTGTTGGATAGTTTCAAAAAGAAAAAAAGAATGAAGAAAAGATATAAAAGAAAATGTTTTTAAATCTGCTATTGATGTCTCAAAGTGATTGTAAATAGCTGAGGAAATGCTGATAGTAATAATATGAATTCTTTAATTTCCAGAGTGGAGAATAAGTGAAATTTCGGTCATGAAATTAATAATATAATTTTATTAAGACATTGTATTTCTGGAACATATTTTAGGTATATTACTAGTTTATGGGCTTCCCAGGTGGCTCAAGTGGCAGACTCCACCTGTCAATGCTGGAGACGTGGGTTCAATCCCAATCCCTGGGTCAGGAAGATCCCCTGTAAAACAAAATGCAACCCACTCCAATATTCTTGCCGGAAAATCCCATGGACAGAGGAACCTGGTGGGCTACAGTCCATAGGGTCACAAAAGTGTTGGAACAACTTGGAGCCTAAACAACATTCTAGTTTATATCTTAAAGATATTTGTTCAAGTAAATAAAATTTTTCTCTCTCCAAAGTAATATTAATTTTCATTTTTAGCTGAAAACACTGTGATTGACTGTGCTTCATTATTTTTGAAAATTTTGTTTAATCTTTTTCTTTTATATACAACAAAAATTTATTTCTCACCATCCTGGAAGCTAAGAAATCTAAGATGAAAGTGTCAGCAGACTAGTATCTGATGAGAGCCCATGTGTTGATTTTAGTAGGTTGTGTTTACAACACATGTGCTTACATGGTGGAGAATCTTGTTTAATATTTTTGATACAGGAACTGTAAAGTCTGATTTTAAGTTGTTTATCTTGTTACTTTCATTTTGTTACATTATATTTTATTTTGTTTACGTAGATGACATCAATGCCATGTCTATAAACCCTATAGAAACAATACAAAATTTATAGTCAGGGTGAGCTTCATTGTGGATATATATACACATTTCAAACTTTTCTGGTAATAAGAAAACATACTGGCCAATTTTTTATTACATATGTTTAGACTGTCATTTTTTTTTCTTTTTTTTTTATTAGTTGGAGGCTAATTACTTCACATTTCAGTGGGTTTTGTCATACATTGATATGAATCAGCCATAGAGTTACACGTATTCCCCATCCCGATCCCCCCTCCCACCTCCCTCTCCACCCGATTCCTCTGGGTCTTCCCAGTGCACCAGGCCCGAGCACTTGTCTCATGCATCCCACCTGGGCTGGTGATCTGTTTCACCATAGATAATATACATGCTGTCATTTTTATATCAGCATGGCTGAAAAGAGTGCCATGTAAGGGGTCCAAGTCTCAGATTTACCAGAGAAGACCAACAAGTAGTACAGGAGAGGGAGAAAGAGAGGGAGAGGGAGGAGAGAGAGCGCCTGAGAGAGGGAGAGGGAGATGCTCCTGCGAGCCCTCCAGGGCCGGCATGCCCACCCTCCTCTCAGGACACGGGGCGTCATCTTCAGTGCTTGCCAGACCCAGGTGCAGAGGCCCTCCCTGTGTTAGGAGCGTATTAATTAAATATTAGAAATTTATAGGCACAAATTGCATATAAAGAGAATTTTAGTATTTTCTTCCCACACATTCCAATTTGGAGACTCTGCGCTTTAGCACATCTTCACTTTGATTTCTCTTGTCTTGACTGATTCTAGTTTACTTACATATTCTCTCTCACTTCCATTAGATTATGAACTCTGTGAGGACAGGATTCTTGATCACCTCATTAAGCACCTCATCCATGTGTCTTATAGCAGTACTTAGCACACATTTGGCGTTCAATGGATATTTGTTGAGGGACTGAAGGGAATAGATGAGTGGATCTGTGCATGTAGTTGTGAATGAGTTACCCTGGGACTCCCCCCGCCTCTCTCCTCTACCTGACTCCATCCTTTGACATCATCTCCATTTACTCTTGCTGAGCTCTGTGGCTTCTCCTAGATTCTACCACTACTTCGTCTCACCCAGGCATTGCCTCACCCACACCCCCATATCAGGAATTTAAAAGTCATCACTCCCGCTGTGTCTGCTCTCTGCCACTGGGCCTCATGATAACCTAGGGTCTTTAACATGGTTTAATTGTTTCATTTGCCATGCAAAAATGGGTGAGCTCTATCTAAGAACACTAAATATAATAAGAGTAGCCAAAATGGACTGAGGATCCACAATGTACTAGTCACTAGGCTGAATTTCTATTTACATAGACCACGACTAATATAGTAGTACACTATATCACATAGAGTGTGATAGACATTAGCATTATTCCCACTTTGTGTGTGTGTCGTTTTAGTTGCTAAGTTGTTTCTGACTATTTGTTACCCCCAGACTGTAGCCCGCCAGGCTCCTCTATCCATGGGATTTCCCAGGCAAGAATACTGGAGTGGGTTGCCATTTCCTTCTCCAAAGTCCACTTTACATGAGGTTAAATGGCCCAAAGTCACACAGCTAACAGTTAACTAAGTGGAAATCTAGCGGATGGCCTTTGATTTCAGTGTCTACGTTCTTCTCACCACAGGAGACAAGAGCACTGCCTGTGATTTAGAGAGGTTCTGTTGATAGTTTCAGCCCTTAGTGGTACAGCAAATGTTTGCAGGTGATTTTCTCACCGCTAGTCTCAGGATCAAGTTTATCTACTACTTTCTTTCTTTGTGTGGTTCTTTCTCAGGAGAGGTGTCCTTGCTTTCACATTTCTGTAAGCCTACATCATCAGTAGGACTCCTGGAGGGTAGAACCTATGTCTTTGTTCTCTCTGTTCCTAGAGACTGTATCAAGCATTCCCCATTATAAGGACTCAGCAAGCACTTTTTGAATTTATGAATTAATTGAATTGAATTCAGAGATAAGTTGTGTACACACAGGTAGCAAGATTAGGTAATGCAAAGCATACTGGTCAGAAAGATCTCTTCAATAGTTCAATGCCATTTAACCATTGTCTTGAGCAAGTTACTTAACCTTTCTGATTCTCTTTATCACCTATAATCTCCTAGGATATTTGTGAAGATCAAATGTCAAAATCTCAGTGCTTTTTAAGGAATCTGTTAGGTCTAAGCAGAAAAGAAAAGAGAGCTGTGTAAAGCAAGGATGGCTGAAAGAATTGACCTTAGGCAGGCTCAGCTTCCCCGCTAATTGGTTTATTTTCCTTTACCTCCAGTGATCTTGATCCAACACTCCTTCTGTCCACCCATTCAGCTCCCCCAAGCATTTTGTCTCCTTCCTGTCCCTCACACCAAAAGACCAAGTTTTGATATTTCTACCTCATCTATCTTCAAATCTCCTCCTCTCTGTTCCCTCTGGTTTAGCTTTATTCCAGGCTCTATCACCTCTCTCCTGGTCAATTTCAATAAACTCTTGGACTTCCTGCTTTTGACTGGGCTTTCAAAATCAAACCAAACAAAGAAAAACTTTCTCTCCTCAAATGTTTCTAGTGGAGAACCTATGAATCTACTGGATTTTCTGGGGGAGTACTGATTTTAAAAGTAATTTCTCTATATTGGTAGAATGTCCTTGGAGAAAATTTTTCTTTTCCAATTTTATTTTTGTCATAGAAAACAAATTCCTATGTTGGGCCATTGCCCCAGTTTTTAATTCAGTAGATATGGCCACCATATCCTGGAATTGCCTTGTGCCCAAGGAAAGGGAAAAAAGTCTCTTCCTTTCAAAATGAGTTACCCCTAGCTCAGACCTCAGACTTGAGGCTAATACAGTAGTATAGCTAAGGAACATCATGCTTTCACTAGGCTTATGTGGACCAGCCTTAAAACCAAACAATGATTTACAACATTGATTCTCCGGGAAAGGGCATTTGGTCTCACATGACCATCTAACAAATGCATTTTGGTAATACAACCCATTTGTAAGTTGGACACTGCCTTTATTATAAAGAAAATAGTAAATCAAGAGTTCTCATCCTTAACTTCAGCATTGAAGGGGAGTACTGCATACTGGTTGTTTAACTGATGAGCAGAAAAGGAAAACTGTACTTCAAACAATGCTTTCAAATCATTTCCTGTGACTCTGTTTCAGCCATCTGCCTAATAAAATTCTGGAAATCTTTTTCTTTCTTTCTACGCTTTCTTTCTTTTCCTTCACCAAAACTCAGTAACATTTTATTCTAGACCTGAGAATGTTATTTGATTTTCAGTAGACTCGGGTGGTAATATAGCATTACTCATTTTGTGGCTTTATTTTCTTGAGACAGAGCGAACGTGCAGTAAGTGATAGCTCTGTTCAAACACTTCTGTATAAAGCAAGTGAGCAAGACTCATGGTCCTGTATCATCATGGAGTGATTTCAAGAACAGCACAAGTCAATACATCGAATGAAGGGATTTGTGTCTCCTGAAAAATTTCACCATAATCCCTCCAAAATATTTTAGAATTATTTATAATGTTTTATGGTAACACTTTCAAACTAGGAGCACTTTTCCTTAATTTTAATGAGAAAAGGAGGTTACTGTTTACATGATTCTATCCTGAGGTCATTAAATTTTATAAGATCTCTTTTGTTCTGTTGTTTGCTTTTTACATTAACGAATCAGATTTTGCTGAGAAACTACTTGCAGTTTCTACCAAATGCTTCCCATGAGAAAAACAGTGATGTTCTTCACTACTGCAAATACCAAAAATAGTATGGTTTTCTCTGGATGAGTGAAACTAGAGAATTCTCTCTCTGAGAGCATAAAGCAAGCTGATTAAGTCAGAGAAGTGTATTCCCTATGAGAAGCCCACATTCTTTACTTCTTAAACATTCCCAGCAAACTCTGGGAGATCTCATAGGAAGTCACACCATGATCCATCATCATATCTAAGCTATTTGCAAGTCCTCAGCAGGTCAGCATAATTTACACTTCCTAAACATGTAAACACATATGAGATCCCTCATTACTGAGAATAACCTAGAATGTTCTCCCCTTTTTAAAATAATGTCTCTTTTGTGAGACAGACTAAATATATTTGTGTATATATACACATATATACATATTACATTTCAATCTGTCATAACAGAAACCTCTGATCTAATACATTTTTAAGGATTTATGTTTAAAATGTGGCACTATCCTACTATTTTAATAAACATTCTCAATATTCAAAATGCACAAAACACATCACCCAGGTTCAATGATAAGAATTTATTTAATATTGCTGAAGAATTCATATAGCAGACAGATAAGATGTGAGCTTCTATGTAAGACGGCTGCCGCTGCCAAGTCGCTTCAGTCGTGTCAGACTCTGTGCGACCCCACAGACGGCAGCCCACCAGGCCCTGCCATCCCTGGAATTCTCCAAGCAAGAACACTGGAGTGGGCTGCCATTTCCTTCTGCTGCTGCTAAGTCGCTTCAGTCGTGTCCGACTCTGTGCGACCCCATAGATGGCAGCCCACCAGGCTCCCACGACCCTCGGATTCTCCAGGCAAGAACACTGGAGTGGGTTGCCATTTCCTTCTACCTGGCTTCAAATCACTGCTCTCCAACTGATGGGCTGTGAGCAATGAATAAGATACTGACCTCTTTATAAGCTCCTAGTGTTTCATCTGTAAAATGAGAATGAAAACTGTTCCTGCCCTACGTGGTGGTTAGGATGATCAATAGACTTGGAAGAGTTCAGGACCTTGCATGTGAAATACACCTGATAACATCTTATATTAGTACCATGCATCTTGAGGTCTTTAGCCTTATATTTGATACTTTTTCCAAAAATAAAACAAAATGTAAAATATTAACATATCTTTATCTGTAGTTGAAGAAGTTACAATTTTGGCTCTTGATTCTAAAGGGAACAGGAAATTCTGCATTCTGCTTTTCACTTACAACAACTCAATTTTAATTAAACAAGTGATATTTAAAGTATACAAACTTTCCTACTCTGGGGTTCATCTTTGCTAACTATCAATATATCCACAATTTTGTTTCCACTATCCATGGACAAAGGAGCCTGGGGGGCTACAATCCATGGTGTTGCAAAATAGTCTGGTACGACTGTATGACTAAACAACATTCACAAGCAAATATAAAAGAAAAAAAATAGAATTCTTAGTGTGTTTTACCTTCTCTGCAAATTGAAACTATTTAATAATGTTTTATAAAATTAATTTGAATCCTTGAGTTGTGCCTTATATAGGAGATCATAAATCTCATTGAAAATTGTGAAAACACACACTTTTCCAAACTCCTGATTTGCATCTATCTGTTCTTTTTAGGAACAAATGGTCTAGCCACCACTCCTGAGGTTGGCTGTCCTCAAACTAATTCACGGATGCTGTATCACATTTCTGAGTTTAGCAATCTGGAGACATATGGGGAACGTGTGAGCTGGTCAGCAATCAGCAGAGCTTGGTTCAGTCGCAGAATATCAATTAAGGGAGAGAATAGGCTAATGTTCCTTCCACTGGAGAAATGACTGGAATATTATGTCTCCCTAAACCTAGCCAGTGACAGCTGACTTATGCCCATAAACTTTAGTGCACAGACCCGTGAGTCCACCTACTTTGATCAGCTTTACTTTCATGAATGTGCCCAAGCTGTGACTTTGCCAGAATGTTCCTCACCAGTGTTTGTATTTGGAGTGGCCCTAATATGCACACTAATATTGGCATACTCTGTCACACAATCTTGAAATTGCCATGCACAATTTATGAAAAACGGTGTGGCCGGCCCGTAAAGATGATCCTACCTTTCAGTGGCTTTGAGTGCTGAGCATTGCCTGGTTCGTGACAGAAAAAGACACCTGCCTTCTCAAATGCCTGGAATTGGTGTAAAACGATAGAAGGAGATGGAAGAAAGAGAGAAAGAGAGAGTGCGCACAGAGAGCTTATCCCTGTTTACATTTTCATCCTGTGTCTACTGGATTGATCCCCGACTTCATGTCAGCTCACCAGGCTGACAGCAATTCTAGCCGAGAGACACAGGCTAAGAGGGACTTTGATTCATCCCCTCCCCCTGAGTCCCTGCTGTCATTGTCTGCTCCTGAGTAAGCAAAGTGAACGTGGTCCGAGAGGTCCAAGGCTGCTGGAGCTGTGTTTTCCAATCTCAGGGGCGGCCACCTTCTCATCAACAAATCCATGCAAGCGTTCTCTGCATTATGCCGCTTTTCACTCACAAGTTTTATTTTTCACTGGAGAAGCACTTAGCCCAAATAAGACAATTCACTCTGGAACCGTGTGTGTGTGTGTGTGTGTGTGTGTGTAGATAGATTGAGTGAAAGATTGAGAGGTTTTTTTTTTTTTTTTTTAACGCTTTCATCCCTATTTTTAAAATGTGAATTCCCCCCTTCTCCTTAGTTCTTCCAAAAACTGTTCTGTGATGTGATCACAAATACTCATGTACATAAATTCCCATTATCATAATAGGAGCACTGCAGTGAGGCTTCTTCTGAAAACAAATTACTCTGTAGAATATATTAGGAGGACTAAACCCAAACAAGCTAAATTGTGTGTTCTTCCATCCTGTAAGTTAAGCATTTGAAGATACAAAACCAATTGCAGTTTTCACTTTCCATGTATTTGTTTTCTTTTTTATTTGCAACTTATCTGGTTCACCAACTCTATCCTTAAAAAAAAAAAAAAAAAAGACATTTCAATTATTAAATATTTATTTTCTTTCAGTAGTCTTAATCATTCTGTTAGCTGCCCCTCTCTTTTCAACTCATTGTAGTCCATGTCAATATCCATGGCTGACTTCAAACACATGAATATGTATGTTCTCAAAGAGAGGAGATGGGCCCACCAGGACAGCAGGCAGTCTAAAGGCAGAGAACAGGCTCAAAGTGTACTCTCTTGTTCTGATATTGCATAACCTTGAATTGGTCACCAATTTGATTTTTCTCTCTCCTCATTACTAAAATAGGAACAATCCGCCTCTCCTACCAACTCGCTATCTTCAGGATGGTATAGTTACATAAATTACATAAACTATAGGGAAGAACTTGAAACTTTAGGAGAAACATCATTGAATCCAAGGTGATTCAAATTAATGATTCTCAACCTAGAATTCCTGGTACATATTTGTTAGCAAATTTTGGATATGTTTGTAGGTTAGTTTAAAATTTTTAACTGCTGTGGAAGTGACTGCATTTGACCTGTATTCAAAAGAGTTAGGGTTTCAATGCATGCATTACAAAGGGTTTTACCCTTAGGGGGATGAAGGTTGCTGAGAATATTAAAATCACCTTTAAAATGACCCAGAGGTGTCTCTGCCTCTCCTGCTCCCACAGTAGCCATCCACTGTCATTGATTCAAGGGTAGACATTGGGCTAAATAAGAATTAACTTGATAACATATGGATTAATTTTAAAATATATAAAATCTTTCTTGATATATTTTAAAAACAGAGCTCTGAGGGATTTTCTTTTAAATTCAATGTGAGCTCGAGTTTGTGAGTCAAATGGATACATTAAAATATCTTTAAGTTAAGGTTGAAATTTATTTAAGATTATGCTTGTCATGAAAGACATAAACCAGCCTACCTGCTTTGTGAATATATCAGACAAATACCGCTCATGAGCTTACGCATTTTATCTTCTATAGGGCGAGCTCCTCTCTGCTTTTTACTGGTTTATAAGAGAGATCCACACAGATAAGACGTGATATTTTGCCAAGTAAAGAGGTTCATAAGAATTTTATTCGTTTTCCAGATGCATGTGTATCATTTTATATGTCTTCTTTTCTACTTTTGTCTATCAAGAATGGTAATTTTTTACATCAGTTTCAGCAAGCATATCACTTGTGCCATTTTCATGTCTTGGCTGGAGGCAAAGTGCATGTATCCTGGACTTTTCAATGACATGCAGGAAAGCAGCAAACTCCCTCAAGCCAAGCGGAAAAGGATTTAAAACTCAGTATGCAGCCCTGTTAGGGGCAAGGGAGCCTATTGTAGAAACAGAGTGAAGAGAAAATTTCTATCCTTGGAAGCTTCACAATGACACAACCACAGCTTTTCATGTAATAGCTCAAATGTTCCCACTATAGCCATTAACAATGTAATGAAACAAATCACTTGCTATCCGTCACAATTATGATCGATGGAATCCAACTGGCCTAACTTTGGAGGAAAAAAATCACATCTCAAAGTGGATTCATTTTGGAAAATAGCAAAGTATAGTGGGGGAGAGATGACACTTATTTCCCATAAACAATATCGGCAGGCATTTGATCTATCTAAACCAATAGATTACTGTCTTGATATATCTTTCCCCTGCAATTTTCCCTTTTTATTTTATTAGGCCTAGTGGAAGACTTCTGGCTGCTTGTGTAAACAAGAGTGCTAGTTTAGGACTACACAGAAAGTAACATTGAGATAAATATGGCAAAACTGTGTTAGAATTGCTCATGTTTTTATTCTACAGATAACTACTTTTGCTTTTGGGGGTTTTCATTTGGGATTTCTCTATTCCTACCACCTTTAGAAGTCTCCAGGAATTTTAATTGGGGTAAAAGTTACTATATTTTTAAGGTGATAATAACAAAGACCTATACTGAGAATAGATAATGTATTGTATTATATGAGGTATGTGGCCAGTGGCTTTATGATATACTTCAGAAGTCAGTTCTGTTTTAAGTTATGGCTATAAGTTTAAATATCTTCTCTTGAGAGGGAAAAAAGATAATGCAGAGGGTGCTGAATTTAAACTGATTCACAGGACAAAGTATAATCATTATCATAGATAACACCTAATACCTGTTATGTACCAAATAAGCATGCATGTATGATCTGAATTCACTCTGCATTTCTGTGGTCTTAGCAAGAGCTCATTTTTTTAACTTCATTTTACAGACAGGGAAACTGAGGTTTACAAAGGCTAAGGAAATTTGTCAAGGGCAACGAGCTAGTAAATTGGACTGGAAATTGAATATTTGAATGTCTTCCTCTGAGTCTATGTTCTGCCCATTGACGAAAGTGCCTCAAGTTTGATCATTCTTTCAGACTTACGCACACACATGGACATCATTAGGCACATAACATTCACTCTATAGTAGTGGTGCTTATCAACAACACAAAGCTTAAAATGACTGTCAGAGTGTAGAGCAATGGGCCAGGGTATCCATCAGTACAGCTCATAATGGTCACTGAAGTCCCTTAGGCAGTACCTATGTATAACATGATTTGGTCAAGCAGATAAAATTGTATTTATATTATTATTGAAATGAAGATATGAAAACATAAACTGAAAAAAAAAAAAAACCTTGTTGTAAAGTGCAGCCCCTGAGAATATGATCTTGTAACCCTACCTGGAGATGCAGCGCTTCCATCACGCTGACACAGAGAAGACTCAGGCCTCACTGCTCTGGCTGCCTTTTGGAAAGGGGGCGGTGAAAATGCTGATGCTTCTAAGTAGAGGCATGCTATTTTCCTAAGAGGCATGCATTATGTAAAAGCATTTCATCACTGACTCCTGAGTTCAAAAACTGCTATCACAACCTTGGGGAAAGTAGATTTCTATCTTAAGGGATATGAGTGACCACAAAACTCCAAGCCTAAAAAGGTATCTCACTCTCTGTTTATCTCTTTTAGCTAGCAGACATTCTGAGAAAGACATGAATTTTAGAAGATGACTAGTTAAAGAAAGAACAATAAAAAATAAAAAAATAAATGCTTGAGATGCAGATAAATTTAGATTTCATTTCTGGGCAGTGGAAAGCTAGTGGATGGCAGGCGTAGGAGAGGGATACAGTAGTATCTTACAGAGTTGGGTCAAAGAGATTATTTTGAAGTAACACTTCAGTCTGATTGGAAAAGTGAGATGAAACAAGGCATGGAGAACTCTCGGAGGACAGGAAGTGTGGCTTTCCTAAAAAGGTGAGCGCCTTGTTCAAGGCGTGGGTCCCGATACATATTAATAAATGGGATAAAGAAAGCAGTTTCAAGGACTCAAATTAAGAAATGACTAAGCTCTGAATAATGATTTGGTGCTAGAAATGGCTGATACTTAGAACATTTGGGATACTCCAAAAATAATGATTAAATAATAACCAGAAGGATATAGTTAATTAGCCTCCTCTCAGGAGAAATCATGTTTTAGAAGTGTTTAAAGAAACTTTTATGCTGGAAAGGGAAGAGCTTGAAGAACTTAAAATAATAATGACTTCCCCACTAAAGGGTGGGGAAGGGTGGATTTGCTTTCTTAGCAAATTCCTTTAGTGAAGCCAGGAGATCATTAGAGCAATAAAGCTAAGGGTGGACAGATGAGGTTCTATGTCCCAACCAGTGAGTGAGGAAAGATCTGCCTCCAATAAAAGTAAAAATAAATAAATAGATAAAAGAAGAGTCCATCTTATTTCTTGATCATTTAAGCAAGAAAAAAGAATTATTTCTCCTTCAAAGAGCAAACTACTAGTGAAGAACTTTATGATGCTTACTTCTATATGTTCACTTAGTTGGACTAAGGGATGCCCAGATAGGTGGCAAAACATTATTTCTGGATATGTCTGTGAGGGTGTTTCCAAAAGATATCAGCATTTGAATTTGTAAACTGAGTAGAAAGGTCACCCTCACCAATGTCAGCAGGCATTATTCAATCTGTTGAGTGCCAGAACGAAGAGAACAAAAAGGTGGGGAAGGGTGAATTTGCTTTCTTAGCTTGAGCTGGGACACCCATCTTCTTTTGCCCTTGAACACCTGAGCTCCTGGTGCTTCAGTTTTCAGACTTAGACCAGAATTACAGCATCAATTTCTTGGTTCTCAGCCCTCTGGACTCAGACCAAATTATACCATTAGCTTCCCTTGGCCTCTACCTTGCACATAGCAGGTCATGGGACTTCTTGACTTCCATAATCTTGTGAAACAATTTCTATAACAAATCTCCTCTGATGTATATCTACATATATCATATTGGCTCTGTTTCTTTGGAGAACCCTAAGTAATACTGACTCTAAGCAGTTCCTGTCCATTTCATCATTCTGGTATTGTTCTTCTAGCACATTTTGTTTTCTAATTCAAGTCTAACTATAAAGGCTAGAAAAGATTTACCAAGTTGAAGATAGAAATGACAGACTATACAATAACTTGAAAGAGACAAATAAACATCAGAAACAAAAACAAACAAATGAAAAACATATTTTCCATAGTACATATGAGGACTAAAGAGTTACGAAGCTCCTTCTGAAAATGGAATATGAAAGTTGAGCCAATTATTGTCACCAATTCTCTGATAACTCAGTTGAGGTGGACAGATATAGAATAAGAAAACAAAACAAAGGGCAAAATAAAAACAAACCAGTGCTTGGTATTCAGGCTAGATCACCAAAGTGTTTCACATTTTCTGAGCTCCCCAAATTGAGTTGGCAACTGCCTATTTTGTGTTCAAATCTGTATTTTCAGTCTACTTTTATTATAGTACATTTTCCACACTGGTTTGTTTATGTTTTAACTCTGCCCATTATACAGTGAGTTTTTTGAGGGCACTAACCATATCTTATTCATGTTTAATCTATCCTGGGAAATAGTTGACTCAATAATTGTTTGTTGAAATTAATTGAATCAAATTAAAATGATAGCACAGGTTTAAAATATTAACTAATCCCAACTGGTTGCTCCATGTTACCCACAGGACTTAATTATAATTTTTCTATAGCCTTACTACTCAGAGTGATCCACAGAACCAACAGCAATGGCATCACCTAGGAGCTCATTAGAAATAGAGACTCAATTCTCAAGCCCTACCCCAGACTGACTGAATCAGAATCTGCATTTTAACAAGATCCCCAGGTGATTCATCTGCACATTTGAAGTTTGAGAAGCATTGATTCATCTATATTAGGTCAGTGTTCATGTATTCATTTTTCAATAAGCATTTATTGTGCATCTACTATGTTCAGAGAATGGTTCAAGGCACTGTGGATAAAATGAAAACAGTATGTACAGATCTTATAAAACTTGTATTTCTAGCAGGAAAGACATAGTAAAAACTCTTTTGCAGTGAATTATTTAATTACAATATAATGATTGCTGTGTTAGAGAGGTATATGAGCTATGAGAGATCTGGGTAAAGAGGGAAGTTTCCTGAGAAATTGATGTTTGAACTCAGCTCTTAAGAATGAGTACCAGTTAGCTAGGGAAAATCTCAGTTGCATAGAAGGAGGGCTCCTAGGAGAGGGGACAGCAAATGTGAAGACCATAGGACAGAAAGATGTGCGGCATTTTGGAGGAACTTAAAATAGCCAATGTGATTGTCGTTCAGAGAGTGAGACAGACAATGGAAATAGTTGAGACATGGCTGGAATACATCATTCAATATCTTAAAGATAACGCTGAAGAATTAATTTTGATCCTAAGAGTGTTGAAAAGGGTTTTGAAAAATGTTCAGCAGGGTATTAATAATGATAAAAATACATTAAAAAAAAAACTCCGGCTGCAGTATAGAAAAGAGAAGAAACACAAGGATGAATGCAAGGAGGTTGGCCTGGTTATCTATTGCTCCCTAACAAACTACTTCCAAAACTTAGTGATTTAAAGAAATTGTTTTATTTTTGCATAGTATGTGGGTTAGGAATTTGGGGATGATTTAGCTGGGTAGCTCTCTGATTCATTCAGTGTCAGTTGTGTCAATTTAGGCATCTGGGGCTAGAAGATCTGCCTCCAAAATCAAATGTTTGCTGCCTGGGTTCTTTATTTCTTCCTTTCTTCTCTCTTCCTTCCCTCCCCACTCTCTCCCTTCAAGCATCTTATCCTGCACTGCCTCTGAACATGGATTGGCTTTCAAGTAGCATGGTATTCTCAAGGTTCCAAGAGTGAATACTATAAAAACGAGGAGTCAAAACTGCTCTGCTACTTTTTAAAGGCCTAGTCTGGAAATTGGCACAGCATGAATTGAAGCAATTAGAAAATCCAGCCCAGATTACTGGGAGGAGATTTAGAACACATTTCCCATCCCCCCAACCCACACCATGAAATGTGAAAAATAATTTCAAGCCATCTTTAATCTACTATAGACAGGAAGTTGAAAATTATGAAAATAATGTGACTTTTGTCATCCCATCAAAGTCTATTTTCCATTCTGGAGGAAAGTCTCATTATGTGAATCTAAAATCAAATGAATCACATATGTCCATCCTCAGATACCTGGGACATGGACATATTTCCTAGTCTTCAGTTCAGTTCAGTTGCTCAGTCATGTCCGACTCTTTGCCACCCCATGAACCGCAGCATGCCAGGCCTCCCTGTCCTTCACCAACTCCTGGAGTTTACCGAAACTCATGTCCATTGAGTCGGTGATGCAATCCAACCATCTCATCCTCTGTCATCCCCTTCTCCTCCGGCCCTCAATCTTTCCCAGCATCAGGGTCTTTTCCAATGAGTCAGCTCTCCACATCAGGTAGCCAAAGTATTGGAGTTTCAGCTTCAACATCAGTCCTTCCAATGAACATTCAGGACTGATTTCCTTTAGGATGGACTGGTTGGATCTCCTTGCAGTCCAAGGGACTCTCAAGAGTCTTCTCCAACACCACAGTTCAAAAGCATCAATTCTTCTGCACTCAGCTTTCTTTATAGTCCAACTCTCACATCCATACATGACCACTGGAAAAATCATAGCCTTGACTAGATGGACCATTGTTGACAAAGTAATGTCTCTGCTTTTCAATATACTATCTAGGTTGGTCATAACTTTCCTTCCAAGGAGTAAGCGTCTTTTAATTTCATGGGCTGCGGTCACCATCTGCAGTGATTTTGGGTTCCCCATCTATTTGCTATGAAGTGGTGGGACCAGATGCCATAATCTTAGTTTTCTGAATGTTGAGCTTTAAGCCAACTTTTTCACTCTCCTCTTTCACTTTCATCAAGAAGCTCTTTAGTTCTTCTTCACTTTCTGCCATAAGGGTGGTGTCATCTGCATATCTGAGGTTATTGATATTTCTCCTGGCAATCTGGATTCCAGCTTGTGCTTCTTCCAGCCCAGCGTCTATTATGATGTACTCTGCATAAAAGTTAAATAAGCAGGGTGACAATATACAGCCTTGATGTACTCCTTTTCCTATTTGGAACCAGTCTGTTGTTCCATGTCCAGTTCTAACTGTTGCTTCTTCACCTGATTTCTCAGGAAGCAGGTCAGGTGGTCTGGTATTCCCATCTTTTTCAGAATTTTCACAGTTTATTGTGATCCACACAGTCAAAGGCTTTGGCATAGTCATAAAGCAGAAATAGATGTTTTTCTGGAACTCTCTTGCCTTTTTGATGATCCAGCAGATGTTGGCAATTTGCTCTCTGGTTCCTCTGCCTTTTCTAAAACCAGCCAATCAAATATTCCTAAACAGATGTGTGCCTTTGAAGGAAAAGACCTTGGCTTTGATTTCTGTAGTCTTATGTTCCATGGTTTCTGTAGATATGCTAAAATCACTTCCCCAGCATTTAGTTATCAGTTGCCTACTCTATATTAAGGTTACATTAATTTTGTAAGTAATTCACCCAGAGTTGGTTACTATTGCCTGCAATACAGAATCCTGAAAATCCGAGTAATTCGAGTAAGAGTTCATGGTAATTTCTACTCAGTGGTGGCAGCAGAAAGAGAAAGAACAGAATTAAACACTGTCATGTAGATCAAACATATAGTGTTAGAAAAATATGAGATGAGGGAAAAGACTGCCAATTTATATGGCTGACAGTACTATTCACTGAGATGTGAAACATTGGAAGAGGGTTATGTTGTAGATATTCCCTCGTGTTTTAAGTTTTGAATATGCTGCTTTTGAAATACCTCTGAGAGATTTGCTTCCCTGTTGACACTAATGGTAAACAACCCACCTGCCAATGCAGGAGATATAAGAGACACAGGTTTGAGCCCTGGGTCGGGAAGATTGCTCTGGAGGAGACATGGCAACCCACTCTAGTATTCTAGAGAATCCCATAGACAGAGGAGCCTGTCAAGTTATAGCCCAGAGAGTCGTAAATAGTTGGACATGGTTGAAGCAATTTAGCATGCACACTGAGAGATTCAAATTGAGATGATGTATAAATAATTTTATATATCATTAATAGTTCTCATATGATGTCTGGACTAGAAATAGAGATATGGTAATAATTACTTTATCGACATTTAAAAAAAACAAAATGTGTATGGATGAATGACTCTGTAATGAGGAGAAACAGCTTCCTCCTCTCTATCTTTTTCAGTAGTCTTTTATTGGAACAGAGGGTTTACTTATATAGAATTGTCTTTGAGGTTCTCTCCAGAAAGAGTATACATTGTTTCTTTGATGGGGTCCATTATGAGAGACCTTATTGCCAAATTCAGATTTAAATTGAAGAAAATATGGGAAACCATTAGATCATTCAGGTGTGACCTAAATCAAGGAAGTGACAAATAGATTCAAGGGATTATCTCTGATAGACAGAGAGCCTGAAGAATTATGGACAGAGGTTCCTGACATTGTACAGGAGGCAGGGATCAAGACCATCCCCAAGAAAAAGAAATGCAAAAAGGCAAAATGGTTGTCTGAGGAGGCCTTAAAAAACTGAGAAAAGAAGAGAAGTGAAAGGCAAAGGAGAAAAGGAAAGATATAAGCATCTGAATGCAGAGTTCCAAAGCATAGCAAGGAGAGATAAGAAATCCTGCCTCAGTGATAAATGCAAAAAAATAGAAGAAAACAATAGAATGGGAAAGAATAGAGATCTCTTCAAGAAAATTAGAGATACCAAAGGAACATTTCATGAAAAAATGGGCACAATAAAGGACAGAAATGGTATGGACCTAAGAGAAGCAAAAGATATTAAGAAGAGGTGGCAAGAATACACAGAACTACACAAAAACATATTCACGACCCAGACAACCACAATGCTGTGATCACTGGACTAGAGTCAGATATCCTGGAACGCAAAGTCAAGTGGGCCTTAGGAAGCATCACTATGAACAAGGATAGTGGAGGTGATGAAATTCCAGTTGAGCTCTTTCAAATCCTGAAAGATGATGCTGTGAAAGCACTATAATCAATATGCCAGCAAATTTGGAAAACTCAGCAGTGGCCACAGGACTGGAAAAGGTCAATTTTCATGCCAATCCCACAGAAAGGCAATATGCCATAGAATGTTCAAAGTACAACACAACTGCACTCACCTTACATGCTAACAAAGTAATGCTCAAGCCAGGCTTCAACAGTATGTGAACTGTGAACTTCCAGATGTTCAAGCTGGATTAGAAAAGGCAGAGGAACCAGAGATCAAATTGCCAACATCCCTTGGATCATTGAAAAAGCAAGAAAGTTCCAGAGAAACATCTGCTTCTGCTTTATTGACTATGCCAAAGCCTTTGACTGTGCAGATCACAACAAACTGTGGAAAATTCTGAAAGAGATGGGAATACCACACCACCTGACCTGCCTCCTGAGAAATCTGTCAAGAAGCAACAGTTAGAACTGAACATGGAACAACAGACTGGTTCTAAACCAAGAAAGGAATATGTCAAGGCTGTATATTGTCACCCTGCTTATTTAACTTAGATGCAGAGTACATCATGTGAAATGCTGGGCTGGATGAAGCCAAGCCGGGATCCAGATTGCCAGGAGAAATATCAATAACCTCAGAAATGCAGATGACACCACTCTTATGGTAGAAAGCAAAGAACTAAAGAGCTTCTTGATGAAAGTGAAAGAGGAGAATGAAAAAGCTGCCTTAAAACTCAACATTCAGAAAGCTAAAATCATGGCATCTGGTCCCATCACTTCATGGCAAATAGATGGGGAAACAATGGAAATAGAGAGAGACTTTATTTTCTTGCAGAAAATAAAATCACTGCAGATGGTGACTGCAGCCATGAAATTAAAAGATTCTTGCTTCTTGGAAGAAAAGCTATGACCAACCTAGACAGTATATTAAAAAGGAGAGACATTACTTTGCCAACAAAGGCCCATCTAGTCAAAGCTATGGTTTTTCCAGTAGTCATGTATGTATGTGAGAGTTGGACTATAATGAAAGCTGAATGCCGAAGAATTGATTCTTTTGAACTGTGGTGTTGGGGAAGGCTCTTGAGAGTCCCTTGGAATGCAATGAGATCCAACCAGTCCATCCTAAAGGAGATCAGTCCTGATTTTTCATTGGAAGGACTGAGGTTGAAGCTGAGACTCCCATACATTGTCCACCTGCTGCGAAGAACCTACTCATTTGAAAAGACCCTGATGCTGGGAAAGATTGAAGGTGGGAGGAGAAGGGGACAACAGAGGATGAGATGGTTGGATGGCATCACCGACTTGATGGACATGAGTTTGAGCAAGCTCCAGGAGTTGGTGATGGACAGGGAGGCCTAGCATGCTATAGACTGTGGTTTCGCTCAAGTCAAACACAACTTAGTGACTAAACTGATTGATTATGAGCGAGTCAATTGTCGAGATCACAGAGATTTTTTTTCAGAAACTCCCAAGATCTACCATCCTTAAGGTAGCAAGGGATATATAGAACTTAATAAAGTGAGTACCCACTTCTCAAATTCTTCCTCCCTAGGTTCCAAGCAGCATTGTACCCAGAATCCAACAAAGACAGTTGTAGAGATTCTGCTTGAAAATTTTGTAATTCCTAACTAAGAGTCTCATAAGTATAAAATAGTAAACTCTCCTCTAATAATACATGAAATATCTCAATTTTTTAGAGTAGAGAACTAATCATCTGTGAAAGAAAATTAAATAAATGATATATGTCTATTACATTTAGAAAATATCAGTAGAAGTTCTGCCTCATTCCATAGAATGATTACCATACATCCAAGGCATTAGATTTTGAGGAATTCATGCTAACCAAATTCAATCATGACAGTGAAATCCTAATTCATACATTTGTAAAAGTTGCAGACATGTTGACTAATATAATCCTTTCTCCTGAAGAAAGCTCTCTTTGAGCTACCAAATCACTACCAAAATTTGCTTAATGAATCCAGAGGATGTTTTCCAAAATTAGTTTGATGGAATACAAGTTTCAAGTCTTCTTAGTGACTGTTATGCCCCGCTTCTTTTCCAAAAAAGAAGGGGGTTGGTTATAAAGCAGATACGAAAAATTAAACAAATCAGAATGAACCATCCCCAAACTCAGTGGTTTGATAACACTCTGTTATCTCTTACAGTTTCCTGTGTGTCAGGAATTCAGAGAATTGGCTGGACAAAGCTTGGGGTTTCTCATGCAGTTGCCATGCTATCATGGCTGGCATTGGAGGACTGCATGGCTCAGGGTGGGTGCTGGCCAGTCATTTCTCTTAATGACTGAATTATTAAAATGCTGGAGAACTCAGTAGCCTCTAAGTTCTCAATGTGGTCTTCCTATGAGGACTGGTATGGACTTCCTCACAGTATGGCAGCCTCAAGGGATTTGGACTTCATACGTGAAGGCTCAGGGTTTTAGCAGAGGTAGTTCACCAAATAGCATGGAAATTGCATCACCTTTTCTGTCCAAACATGAAAGTCAGGCAGTATCACATCTACTGCCTTTCATTGGTTAGGAGCAAGTCATAAGCCTGCCTAAAGTTAAGGATGAGAGCAAAGACCTTATGTTTCAATGGAAGGTGTGTTGAGGTCACATTTCAGAATAGCACTTGGAATGAGAGATAATGTTATGGCCATCTATGGAAAATATAATGTGTCACACTAGCTGTATCACAGTGTTTCTGTGACCGTGAACATTGCAGAGTCTCAGATACCTCACTTTAGGAAAGGGGAACAAAAAGAAATAAAGAGAAGAATACTTCTTGGGATACCTGATTTTGGCCTCTACAAATCCACCACAACAATAGAAGAGCTATTAAATACAGGTATCAATCAAATTTTATATAAACATCATCCCTTCCTTGCCTCCAATCTTTATTTCACCTTTATGTTGCTATATTATCAAGAATTTTGGATGTTTTTCTAATTTTTCATGATTTTAAATTCCATCTACAGTCAGCCCTCCATATCCTCAGGTTCCATATCTGTGGATTCAATCAATCTCATATGGAAAATTTTTTTTTTTTAATTCCAAAAAGTAAAAAAAAAAAAAAAAAAGCACAAAACTTGAATTAACTGTGTCAGCAACTATTTGCATAGCATTTATACTGTATTAGTTGTTACAAGTAATCTAGAGATGATTCAAAGTATATGGGAGGATATGAGTAAGATATATGCAAATACTAAGCCATTGTTTATAAGGGACTTGAACATCTTCAGATTTTGGTATCTGCAGAGGCCCTGGAAACAATCAGTTATTAATTGATATATTAATAACAATTGTCCCCCTGTATCTGTGGAGGACAATTGTTATTAATATATCAATTAATAACTGTCAACCCCAAACTTCAGACTCTAGATTGCACTGCCTGTCCAGAACTATGTTTTTGATATCACCCCTGTGAAGGGTTAGGATATTCCTATAATTAAGAATTGCAATGCTTGGGTCAACACTGCTGCTTTTCTTGATAAAGCTGAACCATAGGATGTACTTGTCTCACTCTTGCTTTCTCTTCAGCCAGTGTTTTCCAAAGTGTAGTCTCCAGACCAAGAGTGTCCGTATCACTTGAAAACTAGAAATGTGCACTCTTGGGATCACCAGCTCTATTGAATCAGAGACCCTCCAGCAATCTGTGTTTTAATAAACACAGATTTTAATAATCCCCACGACTCTACTGCACACTCCGATCTGAGAACCACTGGCTTAGGCCATCTGTCTCTGAGATCTGAGAATGCTAACTTATTTCTTTCCAGCTCCCCATCGCATACTTCTCTTTTTCATCCCCCTTTTATTGGGACCAACCTAATGCTTATAAACTGCACAGCCTCTTCTAATTGCCAGCAGGCAGAGCAGAATTCCATGTATACGCTTCTCATGTTGCAACAGAAAGAAAGGCTTCCTCTTTCTTTCTACCTGTTTTCTGGTAGAACCCTTGACGTCTCACATTTGCTATACTCTCAGGCTTCCCTGTCTCAGCTGGTGGCAACCAGCTTCCTGATATTCTTTATGCCTCTTTCTCTCACATCCCAAATCAAATCCACCAGGGGATTCTGTTTGTTCTGCATTCAAGAAAGGTCCAGACTCTCACCATGTCTCACTATCTCCACTGCTACTGCAAGTCCAACCACTGTCATCGCTACCTGAATGGCTCCAGGGACCGTCCCCAGGTCTGTCCTTGCCTCTCTAGACTACCCTCACCATAGCAACCCGAGGGGTCCTTTTCCAACATAAACTGGACTATGCCACACCTCTTCTCACAGTTCTGTTAATACACTCCATTTTTCTTAAGAGTAAAAGCCAAAATATTTTAGAATACATGGTGATACACAACCAACCTCTGCCCCTCATCTCTGACCTTCTCTCCTACTTTTCTCCTCACTCTGCTCCAGACACACTAGTCACCTTGCTGTTCCCCGAGTGTTACCTGCCTGCCTTCAGGGAGGATTGAAATAGCCTGAGGACTTGGTGTATCTGATTCAGAGAAGACGGAGGACTATGTGGGATGGGAGAGGAGTTTAAACCCAGGTGGAAGAGAGCCCTGAAAGGCTACTGCAAAGAGTCAGAGAGCAGCCTAAAGCAGGATCATCCCAGACATTTTCCCCAGGGCTACGCTGGTCAGGCAGGGAGATGGGATAATCTTTCTGTTTTACCCACTTCCTGTGGATTTGTTTTCATTGTGCTATTGTTTCAACACATCAGGTTTTGCGTAAACAACAAAGATGTTTTTGGGAGCTCTGTCCAATGAGCATCTCAAGTAAGTATTCATGTGATGGTGTAATTGTTGTCAATTGCAAACCATTGACACCCAGATGATTGAGAACTTATTGCATTGAAGGAATACAGGTGTAGAGGGCTCTGCATCCTGGGGATGGACAGGGTTAGAGAATTCTCTATGTTTGGAACTGGATACATTAAGAATACAAAGATTAGGACACTAATCTGTGGTTTGAAAGAGCGGAAGCAAATAAAGGCTTTGATCAGCGCCAGGGCTGAAGAGAAGTACAGCCTTCCGCACCCTTTGACTTGGAGAGAGTTGCCTTCACAGCAGGGTTCAAAGCCCTGATCTTTACTCCTGGAGTCTGTCTCTTGCTGTGAGCAGGAGCATTCCTAGTACTTTGTCTCCAAAAGGATTCACTTAGATGTCAGACTGTAGTGAGTATCTCTCTCTGTCTCTCTCTCTTTCTCTCTGTCCCCCATCCCATCCTCCCAAAGATAAAATTTCAAGTACCGTTCAGTTCAGTTTACTTTATATTCCAAGAGTGGAAAAACTCCATTCTGTTTATACAGCCTACCATCTTTACCCCTTTCCACCTGTATGATATATTTACTAAAGGAAAGAATTAAGCATACCTTTATAATCTTATTTTTACTACTTCAGGTATAAGGAATCTGTGAAACTTGTCTCTTCTAAAAGCATAGCTGCAAAAGTTGTTTCCCTACAGCTTATGGCTCTAGGAAAATGTAGAGTTTCTAACCAGGACTCTAAATTGTCTAACAGTGTGCAGCAAAGTTTCATGAAACCCACTGGATGCTAAGTGTGGGTTAGTCGTAATTACTGAAATATAAAAAAAGTTCATAGTCTAGTGGGGAGGTCAAATACATAAACCATTGATGAACCATGGGAGAGTGTGAGAGATGCCTGAGAAGTGGAGGTACCCAAGGAGCCCAGAGGGGAATAGGGTCTGGGAGGAGGCCTAGAACAGGAAGTGCCTCTAGTGTGGTGAGGAAAGCAGGACACACATCAAGGGCTTCCCAGATTACTAAGTTATCCATCATTTCATAGCAGGCTTCTAGTGGTTTTCGTCTATGGGTCCTCAGGGCCTTTTATTTCTAACAGGATCCACTAAGATCTAAAAAGATAATTAATTTTCTGGGAAAATTAAAACAGAGTTTAAAAATCAATTTGAACTGGGTTCTGGGGTTTGTAGGTTTGTTTCTTTGGTGTCCTTAAGGGACAAAAGTCAGGTAGGGCTTTTTGATAAGCTCTGCTAGCCCCTTGGGGTTCAAGTCTGGTTACCTTAAAATCTGTAAACTGTATTTTGAAACATGAGAACGCTTATCGTTTTTGTAAATAAGTGATAACAAAACGGAAAATATGTGTTTGGTATCTTCTATGCCTGGCACAGAGCTGGTGGTTTTCAGTCCTCCGCTTTGTTGAATGAATGACCACCTTGTTGCACTCTGAGTATTCATTTCTTCCTGGTGAAGAACATTCCTTCATTAAAACTGCCTTCCCCTAAACAAATGCATACACGCAATCTAAACCTTTGCTACAACAAGTTAAATACTTGCTCTTTGATGTTTTTCCTGAATATTTTATTTAATATATTTTTTCTGAATGTTTTTTATCCCACATTAATGTTTATCTTCTTGAAAATGTTGTTAATCATGAAGGCATTATTTATTCAGCAACTCTCTTCATCCCCAACCCCCACCACACACACACAGACACACATTCACAGAGTCAATTTAGAAGTTTATATATTAAGTTTTGTTCTCTAATTGCTTCATCTGTAAAATTTTTGTCCCTCTAATGGGACAAGCTTCTTGAAGTCAGGAACCAAGTTTTGCATGTATTCTCATATTCCCAAAGTGCCTTGATAAGGTGGTAATGTAGGCCTTATTAACTTCATACCGTCAACACAAAGGATTAGCCTTTCATCCCATCAACAAATCTCCCAGCAAGTATTCCCTCCATGCGGGCACATTCCCCACCCATGCCCACCTGTACCTACACACCACACACACACACACACACACACACACACACACGACCATTCCCAAGCATCACTCAAGCCTTCAGTTTCTGCTTGAATAGCTTTAGCCTGAAGGAAAGCCCCAAATATGCACTCACATGTTCCCCCCAGAACCTCCTGCCATAATATTATAAAACTGCCTGACTGGTCTACATGCATCATCATGCTTAGTCACTCAGTTATGTCCAGTGACCCCAGTCTTTGTGGCCCCATGGACCGAAGCCCACCAGGCTCCTCTGTCCATGGGATTTTCCAGGCAAGGGCACTGGAGTGGGTGCCATTGCCTTCTCCAGGGGGTCTTCCTGACCCAGGGACTGAACCCATGACTCCTGCACCTCCTGCATTTTGGCGGATTCTTTACCACTCAGAAGCCTGTGAAATCTGGTGTTTTTAAATGTGTGTTGATAACATCCTTGGTGAAGTTCGTAGATTTCAACTTTCCGCATAGAACTTTGGAGTCAGAGAAGTTCAGAGACTTAATCAGGATCCTGTATGACAATAGCCAAAGGCTGCTATCAATAGAAAGAGCTCACACCACTGCACTGCCTGTTTATTATTATTTCTTTATGGCTAAGTTTCTTTCTTTCTCTGTTTAAATGTTTATTTATCGAGTTTTATTTTTGGCTGTGCTGGGTCTTCGTTGCCGTGTGGGCTTTTCTCTAGTTGGGACGAGCAAGGGCTACACGTTACTTGTGGTGCACGGGCTTCTCTTTGTGGCAGCTTTTGTTTGCTGTGAAGTGTTGGCTTTAGGGTATGTCACTTCAGAAGCTGTGGCATGTAGACTCAGTAGTTGCCGCTCCCAGGCTCCAGAGCACAGGTTCAATAGTTGTGGTGCATCGGCTTCATTGCTCCAAGGCATGTGGGATCTTCCTGGACTAGGGATCGAACCCGTATCTCCTGCCTTGGCAGGTAGATTCTTTACTGCTGAGCTACCAGGGAAGCCCCACCGTTTCCTATATTTTTGAACCCCTCATACTTTTTCAGTATTTTAAAATCCAACATTTGACTATGAAATATCATTTCATATGAGGAAGACTACAAAATAACTCATTTTGAACATATTATAATATGTCTGACTACATTTTGAAAACTGTAAAGTAGTATTCAAAAGTACAGTATTATTTTTTCAGGGAAGTTGGGTATCCATATCAAAGTCTGTGAATAAGAGTTGATTGAAGTGAGCCCATTAAATGTTATCCTTCATTTTCAGTGATATGTGCATAAAGTTATAATTGATAGGAACTATCTGTAAAGTTGTAGGTGATATGCTGACAATAAATCATAGGGTAAAATGTTCTGGTCTACAAAAAACTGAAATATTATAGCTATAAATTATACATGAATATATAATTCATGAACTAGTAATCATATACATTTATACAAAATAATTCTTTGATAAGAACTTTATTTTGGATGGATTTTATTAGTGAATGAAGAATTTTTAAAAGTTGAAATAGCACTCATCCTGCCACCATTCAGTTTTAAATTAGTAAAATAAAATATAGTTTTCAACTGGTTAAAAAAACAAATGAATGAAATATCTTTTATCCAGGGATGCTGTGAATTGACTCGGGTGATGAGAGCTATACCTCTATATTTTACATCTAGTTATTTGTTTACTATCACTTATATTATCATTTATAATACCAGATTTACCCTATTTTAAGACAAGAAATAATCTGATGGTTTAAATAGAGAATTAGCATAACAAGATCAGAAGTACTGTTTTGTAACCCTATTGTGATGGAAATAGCACAAGGTGTTTCCTCTGACCTGGAGTCACTGGGGTGGGGAGAGTTATGTCCTTGTCAAAAGAGTCCGGCTTCTGTTTCCTGCAGTACGCAACCCCAGAGATGGATCTTGAGAATACGCCTGGCCTCCTACCAGGCAGAGTTTTCAGAATGGACAAGGAAACAGGACGTTTTACAAACGGTCTCATTGCATTAAAATTAATTTATCGAAAGCACACGTATTCGTCTATATATGTCCATTCTGGGGGGCTGATTCATCTTCGGGATGATGTAAGGTTACCACCACTGAATGTCAAGGTGCAAACTGACTCTAAGTGTGGAATGGAGACTGCCCTCCTCATCCTCGTTATTCGACTGGGTAACCAATGTCATCTGTTATTTCACTGGAACCACAGAGCCCTTTCACTCCAAAGAGAAAGAGTGGGGAGACTCTAAGCTCACAAGGGTGATTGGCAGGGAACTCTGTCACTGCACCAGCCGTGACTGAAAGCATGCAGGCACACTCTAGTTCCGCAAAGAACCTCATCTAACTCACCCATGGTTTGCAATGAGAGGCGGGGAAAGTGCTTTTTTGTTATCCCTGAATGATCTTTTTTCTTTTCTTATTAAAAAAAGTCATCTATGAAAGTCCAGTTGACCTTATATCCTCTTGTTTCATCTTGCCTCCTTCATTTTCTCATCCTCTTCCCACTTTCCGGGATCCCAGTTTCACCCTACTCCCTCTGCCTGAGTTTGAGTCATTTGTGCCCTGTGTCCAAAGTTCTTAAGCTGTTTTCCACAGTTGTGGTCAAGGCCAGCACAGTCCATTCACCCAGCCACTTCATACTGGCTCTCTCATTACTGAGAGGGAAGCTCTATGGGACCACTATCATCGGTAATAATCATCCCTGAAATTCTTGCCATGTTAGTAAGCTAAAAGATGCCCTCCCTGCTGAGGGTAAGGACAGGAGGGAATGGAGAGGTTAAGGGGATGAAGACATCTGTCTTGCCAGCTGAAAATTATCTGAGTCCTCCCAACTGAAGTGTCATCCTTTTCCATAAGTAGGCTGGGATTCTGTCAGTGCTCCACAGACACCAGCCAATATCTTCTTGGATAGACATTGCTGATTTAGGAACAGTCACTGTTATCAGTGACTTGATCCTTTAGGGAGTTCTCCCTGGTTCATCCATATTCATCATTTGTAGCACAATACATTACACACATTCCTGTCTTAGACAGACATGGGCCTATAGACATGATATCTGCGGCTTCCAGATTATCCTCCGGGAAGGTACTTGCCTCCTGGAATGGCAGTGGGAGACCTCTCCCCGACCCCGCTAAGGACCAGAGCGTCACTGAGTTTGTACCTTAAGGCATGTCACTCATTATCATCTCTTTCTGTTTGCTTTTTCTCTCAAACTGTCTCTGCTGTGAGAGTGAGGATGGGGTTTCCTTCTGACCCTACATGGTTGATGATAACTTAAATCATGGATTTTAAATCAGAACTTAAATCATTGATTTTATCATTATCCTAGATTGACATAAATCCTCTGCCCTTCCTGGCAGTTTTTCATAGTGAACTGTACGTTCTTAATAGCCACAGGTTTGGCTATAAGATAGCATCTTACAGAGGCAGTGATCATAACACATCATTGCACATAGATATGCTTGGAGAGCACTTCCCACAGTTCCTCAGTTTCGTTGATCTCTTATTCCCAAATCTTGGACAAGATCTCAACTTAAAACACCTTACCCGGATGTCACAGTGTTCAAAGTTATGATGAACTGCCAGAACTCAGCCACAAAGAGTCTTGAGGTCTTCTCTTTTATTTAACTGCATCTCAAGTCAGGTCTTTCCAATCTATTCCCTTGTCACTAACCATAAGACAAAGGTCAGTTGGCAGCTGGAGTTCCTTCTAAATATCATTACAGAAATTGTAAAACTATGGTTTCTTTCCATAAGGCCTGATCTAGATGGATCTCTGCAGGTTCCCTTGCCCCTCCCACCCCTGCCCAGGGCTACCCAGCAAATTTACCAAACTTATCTTAGCCTCATACCTTTAAATTTTTGATTTATGTCAATTAGATTTCTTTGCAAAGGCACAGTTCTCCACATCTCTCCCTTGATCAGAATGGATCTGTGAACCAAGAAGAAATTCAGCCTCCACACATGTGCCACACACAGCAACTTGGCATATGTGTATCTGTAAGGAGAGAGATCACTAATCTCTTGTGCAGATCTTGCTTTGTCCTTAAAAATCTGTGAAACTCTCAGTCTCCATGAGAAAGACCTGATTGAAATTTTACAGTGCAGATTGGAAGGTTCAGAGCTTGGGATGCTACTATGGATTTGAACCATTTGCTTCTTGTTTCTCTCGGATCAGTCCTGACCCCCACACCAGTTTTCCAGCCACCCCCACCAATCCTATTTTCTGTTCTGACATTAGGGAGGAATCCTCCAAGTCACTTTCAACTCGCCAGTATGTACCACTTCTCTACACTGGTAAGTAGGAGGAGTGAAGCTCCATGCATAGAGGAGAGGGGAAGAGAGAGGAGAGGAAAAGAGAGGAGAGAGGAGAGGAGGAGGCAGGAGATGTCCACAACTCTCTTCATCCTCTTAAGAGAGAGGCATAGAAATTCCCAATCCCAACTATTTATTAATAGAAAGCAGTGAGAAATTACTAGCCTCCATAGAGTTACTGCTGGCTTTTTTATTAAAAAGGAGCTCTAAACTGATATGCCATCCTATTTCTTCCTGATTCTTGATAACCTTAGCTCTCTCTTCTTTCTATCAGAATTTACTGTGATGACAGGGTGACTCCTGGAGGGTGCACGTGACTCTCAAGCTTTCTAAGGCTGGCTAGCTGAGCCTGGCCCTTCATGAGCTTCTGCCAGAGCTTATTTTGGTCTTTGCTGAATTGTCTTACTCTCAAGTAACCTACGATACAAAGTTTCTCTAGCCTTATAGTAAAGTTGGAACTTCTTTTATACTCTTTCTGCCTGGAGATCAAGACACTGGGTTATGCTTCTTCTGTGATTTCTGCTCTGAGCATCTATTCTAGAATCAACAGCCTGTCTTGTCTAGAAGCCACCCTTTTAAATGTGTACTCTTGTGTCATATGAGGTAGGATCTTCTATACTTCCCAATCCTTGCTTGCATTCTAAGTTGCTGAAGCATCCACTTCTGTAACATGACCTGCATTTGTCAGGGTTCTCCAGAGATACAGAACTAATAGGAAGTAGATAGATAGATAGGTAGATAAATAGTAGAGGAGTTTATTATAAGAATGGAGTTATGCAAGCCAAGAAGTCCCACAACCTGTCATTTGCCAGCTGGAGAACCAGGAAAGCAGATGATGTCATTCATTCTGAGTTTAAAGGCCTGAAGACTGGGGGACCACTGGTGTAAGTCCCAGATTCTGAAGGCCCAAGAACAAGGAGCTCCAAAGTCAGAGGATAAGAGAAAAGAGACATTCCAGATCAAGAAGAGAGAGAGAAGTCTCCCCTCGTTTGCCTATTTTAGTCTATCCAGACCTCCCAGGGGATTGGGTGATGCCTGCCCACACTGGTGAGGGCAGGACTCTTCATTCAGTCCACAGGATAAACTGAGTAGCAACCCTCACAGAAACACCCCTAACTAATGTTTGAGGAGCTATCTGGACATCTGTTACTCCAATCAAGTTGGCACATTAAACTAATCATCGTGTTACCCTAGTGGGTTCAATCCATAGTTCCCTCAACACCTGACCTATTTTTTCCCTCAAATTCTATCCTTTGAGCAGATCATAGCATCACTTACTCTATTGCTCTGCTCAAAGCCAGATCTCTCGTTGGCTGGGATTCATTCACCAGTACCACCCCGTTGTGGGCTTCTCAGCTGATGCTAGTGGTAAAGAACCCACCTGCTAATGCAGGAGACCGGTGAGACAGGAGTTCCGTCCCTGGGTGGGAAATGTCCTCTGGAGGAGGGCATGGCAGCCCACTCCAGTATTCTTGCCTGGGAAATCCCATGGACAGAGGAGCCTGGCGGGCTACCATGCATAAAGTGGCAAAGAGCCGGACATGACTGAAGCAATTTAGCACACACACATACCACTCCATTGTTTCTGGATCTTTTGTCTTTGTCTGCAAACATTCACTATTTAAAAAAAAAATCTCCCAAGGAAGATTTATCACTCTTTTGTGAGTTTTCTTTCTCAATATCTCCTGTAGAAAACTAACTGGAATATTCTTCAAAAAGAAACTCACATAATAAAGCATCATTCTATTTTTAAAGTTTACATTCACTTGGCAGGTCTTCTGTGATTACATTTGTCTCCATGTGATATTTTTTTTTCCCAAGAAGAGAATATTGCTAATACCATAAATGCTTACAATGGATCTTTCCTCCTTCCCTGGTCATTCTGCTAACACTGAAAGTGACACTGGGTGCTACTGGTTCATTTCTGTGGCGTACTTTGTTAAAAGAGTAACTAGCAGTTCTACTGTCCACAATTCAGTCATCTTGAAACTTAGCTTTCACAAATGTAGCTGTGCCATCTCATCCTGCTATAACTGAAAGGGATGTTGGCCCAATCTTCCGTCAGAAAGAGGGGGAGAAACTGTTGTGCTTGTAGATAGACAAATGCTCTGAGAGGCAAAGGAAGCTTCAAAATAGTCCTTTACCGATTCCGCTGTGTTAATCTGAACATCCCACTTCGAATGGAAATGCTGAATTCTCTACCCAGCTTGTTGCTTTCCTGTATTTCTCTTCCCTCCTCCCAACCTAGGATCCCAGGTGCATTTTACTGTCATCTCACGTTTTCAAGTTAGCAATTCCTTTTCATCTCATTTGGCCGAAACAAACTTGTATTTTTTCACTCTGGTTCCTCAGCTTAAAGAACCAACACTCCAAACCTCTCTTACCCATCATAGCATAACTTTACAATGCAATATATTGCATACATGTTAAATGTTTCACAAGACATTATGTAAATGATCTGTACCCACAGGGGTAAGTGTATGAGAGCAATCAAGAAGTTAAAGTGAATAAACCCATTGCCCCCACCCCAACTCCCCTTGTCTTGCATATACTTAAGTAGGGAATCTGAAAAAAAAAAAAAAAAATGTGAGGAAAGAATAGGACCACAGGAATGTCAGACATAAAGTGGCAGTAAAGGGCAGTCCTCCCAATCCTGCTTCCACCCCCACGGCACGTCCGCTCTGGACACAGCTCGTGAGCAATGTCGGCAGGAAGTGTCCACCCCACCCTGCAGAGCTGCCCACCCCAATCACACAGCAGACCATAACTGCTCAAACATGTTTAAACAGAAACTCAAGTCTGAAAAGAGACTTATAAAGTGGTTTTTGCCACAGGGAACATCTTTGAAACTCGCAGAGACAATTCCCAGATGGGTTGTCTGTAGATGCAATCTGGACTGGGGCTGTCTGTCACCTCCAGCTAGGAGACAATCTGGCATCACACAAAAAGAGCATGGAGAAAAAAGGAAGATGGAAGCAGTCAATGCCGCTCTTATTAAGTGACCGTCATTTCCATCTACTTCCTCATCTTTATTTGAAAATGTTCCTTGTTTTCTTTCGTCGCTGTTTAAAGAAAATATAAATTCTAGAAGATACTGCATCTGTTCAAATGGCCACACATACCCCTTGAAAATAGTGTAATATATAATATTGTATGTGAAATATTTTGGAAAAATTCTGAATTCACAATGCAGCTAAAGAATTATGTAACATACACTACCATGCACTATTGCAGCATGTAGCATTTGGAAAATTTAACCCAAGCCAAAGCAATGTATCAACACAATAGGATAAAAGGTCCAAAATTTTATGAAAGGATGTTAGCCTACATGCAGCTTATAGATAAGAAAATTGTACCCAAAAGACTGATTTTACATTGAGCAGAACCAGTATTAGAATATGTCCTGTGCCTCCTTGTCACTGCCACTGTCTACAGGAACTTATATGTCCAGTTGTTTGACATCAAACAATTGATGTACTTTTCAACAGGTAACTGTAGTGTTGTTCAGTCAGTGGGGAAGTGACATTTGCAAAAACTTATTGGGAATATAAAATATGAAATTCTGAATATGAAATGGAAGAGTCATAGGCCTAGCTGTACTTTCACAAATATGGCAATTCTCAAATTAGAGTAAGTAATTTGGTCAAGCAGAAAATGATATGAAAGTTCAGTAAGTACAGGCAATGGGCCAAAAGATGGACAATGCCCAGGTCCACTTACATAGATCTCACCGTTGTTTCTTCTCTTTGGCAGCCTTCAGGCCAAGAAATATACATTCACAAAATCCCCATGAAAAACAAAATACTATTATTTTAAAATTTTTCTTTAAGTTTGCACAAAATATTTGTCATTATTTTCAGCTTTCAATTAAATTTTCAATTTATAAACGTATATTCAAAGATGCCAACTGATATTTAAAATGCCTAAATGTAAAAGACTCTGTCTTCCTTCCTAATTATTCCTAATCTCCCTGACTTCCCAACACTGGACTGGCCTGAGGCTCAGTCTTCAGATATTTTCCTTTGCATTCATGTCCTCAGTGATCTCATCCAATCTCATGGCTTTAAATACCATCTATATGCTGACAATTTGCAAATTTATAACTCCACCCTAGAACTTTCCTCTCAACTCCAGACTCATATATCTAATGGCCTATTTGACATCTCCACTTCAGTGTAAAAAGTCTGAAACTTGTTACCTCCAAAACCATGACCCGGATAGACTCTGCCCTTCCTGCTGGAGTACTCACTTCAATAAATAGCAATTCCATCCTTCTAGCTGCTCAAGTTAAAACCTTGGAGTCACTCTTAACTCATTTTGTTTTTCTCTTAAAACTCCACAAAGGCTCTGGAAATCCTGGCTCTACTTTAAGAGCATAACCTAGATGCTCCCTGCACGTCATCAGCTCCTCTGCTATCACCTGAGTCTAGGTCAAGATTGGCTCCTGCCGGGATTACAGTTCTAGCCTCCCACCTTGGTCTCCCTCTTTGTGCCTTTGCCTCCCTGCAGTCTCTCTATCAGGGCAGGAACCAAGGTGATCTTACTGCTCTAAAATCTTTTCTATGGTGTCATCTCACTCAGATTAAAAACCCAAAGTCTTTGCAATTACCTATCTGGCTCCACTTCCCATATTTGCTGCCCCTCTCTTCATGCCTTCTCTGACCTCATCTCCTCCTGTTGCCTGCCCTCCATGATCACTGGACGTCATTGGTTGGAGCACATGATGGCGGATTCGTCAAGGCCTTTGTGCTTGCAATTCTCTCTGCCTGGAAGACTACTATTACTCCAGATTCATGCACTTCCTTGAGGTCTTCAATCAAACTTCCCTGGCCACCTTATCTAAAATTGCAAACTATATAGCAAACATGCACACACACCCACATGCACACTCAACACTTCCATTTTATTTCCTCCTTTGTTGTTTTTCTTAATAAAGATTTCATCTATCTATCATTGTCTGACTCTCCCACTGGATGGGAGGGGTCAGCAAACTACCATCCTGGGGCCAAATCCAGCTCCCCACTTCTTTGTAAGAAAAGTATTGGAACATAGCTATACCCATTTATTTATGTATTGTCTATGGCTGTTTTCAGATGGCCCCCCCAAAGCCAAAAATGTTTATTTTTCTAGCCCTTTGAAGAAAGGGCTTCTCTACTTTTGTGAATATAAGCTTCAGAGAAACATAGGTTTTTGTTTGTTTTACTCTCCTCTCTGTCACTAAAGTCACAGAGTCATGCATAGCCCATATGAAATATTTGATAAAAAATCTTCTTCCTGGTAAATAAATGAAAAAAATGAACAAATGAACTATAACTGGTTCTATACTGTCAGGAACTTCACAGGTGAATGAAGTTGAGTTGGATTTCCGTATGACTAGGGATCCACAGCATACATTTTGGAGGGTCTTGCTGAAGTTCTTTTTGTTGTTTTTAAACCAAATGATACAGTCATTCTCTCTATATCATTCATCCTAAGTAACGGGAGTCATAGTGTTGACTTTAAATGAAATGTAAAGCAACTGGTAGAGGTATTGCTATTATGCCAACTTTATTGTTACAGAATCACACATATAATAGAGCCATTAAACAAGCCCTCTGAGAGCAGTTATTTAGGACTAAAATTGCCTTCAGGTGCCAGTTGAGATCACTTGTGTGTCCTTTCCAGGCCTGTTTTCATCCTATTACTCACCAAGTGAGAGGCAAGAACTAAACCATTTTGAACTTAAGATTATAGTAGGTATCGGTCATTTGAGTTCAGCCAAAAATATAGTACCTTTCTGGCCTTGCACTTTTAGGCAACAGAATAAGCTATCACTTCCAAAGAAAAGATAAGGTCGAGAGTATTTTGTTTGATCTCTGGTAGCACTAGAGATTTCAGTAGTAAAACCAAAATCAATGCCCCTTTTCTTTCCCAGGGAACCATTCACAAAGGAATTGGCACGTAAGACTCTTCTCTTTAGAAGGAGGGGTTGGGACTCTTTCAGGCAGAAGTGTTCCCCTCTTTTTATGTGACACCTGAATACTCCATTCAAAAAACATGGGTTTTTAGGCTAGACTGATTGATGGCAAAGATGACAAAACCTAGAGTCGTCTGCTAGCTTGAGCTGAAAAATGTGCTTAGCTAACTGCCTTAAACATTTAAATATATAACTCACTAGCTGGAGTAAAGACCGCCGAGCTAAGATTGGGGTTTAATTGTTCACTGTTCAACATGATTTGTGAATAATTGCAGAACCATGGCAATTAAATTGTACTTTCTACAAAACAGGCAGCACATGCCTCCTGCTTTAGAGAGACCCCGCGTTTCTTTGCAGATTAGCAAACCTCTGTAATCTATTTGGATGTACAGGTGACATCTCTCTTTGAGTCTTTAGGACCCCAGGACCTCTGGGCTATGCACTATGTCATAAACTTGAATGATGAAAAAGCAGCAGGGCTCCTTCAGCCTCTAATTGGAACTATTCAATGAGACAAAGAAACTGAGCAACTCTTTATTATTCTACTTAATGGTTTTTTTTAAACATTCACAAATCATTCATCAGTACCATTTGAAAATGAAAAATGATAAGCGCAGGGATATTTGGCAAAATGCACACGGTGTGTTACCCAAGAGTTGGTGTCCGAGATACAGAAGTGTTAGCGATGAAGTCATACCCTGGAGAGGATGCAAAGGGGACTTGTTCTTCAGTTCTGGCTGAATTCCCAGGTTTCGGCCAGTGTGAGTCTACCGGAATTAGTGATAATGTTTTCTGTCATGGTTGTAAAATACTTTCAGAGAAACATAAAGTTTTTATGAGAAGAATAGTAAAAGAGATGACTTCTTCTATGCCTCGGGGTTAGTATTTGTTCTTGTTGGCTCATTTTTGTGGGTAGCAGAGACTGAGATGGGGAAATGAAAGCACAAAGTTTTGAGTTCCTCCTTGCTGCTGCTCAGTAAAAATAGTAGCTTCTAGATGGGCTCAGTTGCTCAAAATTTAGAAGCCCTGACAAGTCCCTACGTCACTAGATTATAACATTGGCACTGGCAGCTTTTATCTAAGCCACACACCCCATCACATTTTTCTCCCCGCTCTCCTTCTTTCCTCTTGTTTTCATAAGGATGATATAATTCTTTCTCTGATAGGTTTCCAGGTTTCAAGTATTATTTATTTAGAATAGCATAATATAATATGTCAGTGAGGTTTAGAGACCTTCCCAAAGAATGGGAATGTTAGGATGCTCAACCCATATGCTGTCAAAAACTATTTTAAGTACCCTGTTTCATCAAGTAAATGCAGTTAGTTAAATTGAATTTGGAGGATTTTCTCTTCTTTGTGATGAACAGAGAATGATTATCATACCTGTGATACTCCCGACTTCCCTTTTGTAGGAGTAGAGGAGTCATTCTGATAGTGAAGTTTATTAGAGCTTTAAGCTGTCAGGTTATTACTGTCAGTTTCAAGAAAAGAAAGAGTTACTGATGTAAAATTAATTTATTGAATGGAATTGTTTTGCCCTCAGGGAATAACATCACCATTTAATTTAATTTCCCCATCATATTGTCTCATTTGCAGAGGAAAAAATAACTTTTCTTTTGAACAGAATAAAGTGCATTATGCTGAATGGTGTGCTTCATCCCTACAGGTTTTACTTGTTCTAGATCATCAGTTGTCATAACAACATGATATCTTGTGCAGTAACTCTTGCTTGCTGAATTTGGGAAAACAGTACTGATTTAGATCTTTGCTTATGAGAATGTGTTAGGAAGATTCAATAACGTTTGTAAAGGTTTTTCTCTGGTTACATGTTTAAGTGTCAAACATTTTCACTATTGACTCTCCTATACAGAAATATGTTTTTTTAAAAAGTGTATATAAATATATATATATTTTTAAAAGATTTGAAATCACAAATGTGCTTGTCACTAGCAGTGTTCTCAATGTTTGCTCAAAGACACCATTGTGTTCCATTGGGGTTCAGAACATAGGGACACTCGGCCTAGTCAGTGAGATTGAAAGGACAAACACCAAATGGCCCAGTATTTAATTCACTTTTGGTGCGAAGCCTGCAGAGGTGAGGGAGCCAAAGGTGGAAACTTGAAGAAAACTATCCTGTTGATGAAAGAGGCACTAAACCTCTTTTAGACCCCTATTCTCAGAGGATGTTTCTTTACAGACAGCAGTTAAGTGTCACACCAGAAAGTTCTATCATGTGTATATAGATCCAGGAAAATAAATAAACTAGGTTAGTTTCAATGTGAAATCCTTATGGACTTCATTCCTTCCTCCCTTTGTGGGTATTCACTTTAAGCAGCATCATCTCAAAATCTCATCTCTTCCTCCTCAAAGTGAGCCATAATTGAAAATCAATATTCATTCAACAAATGCTTTTTTGAGTGCTTATTATGTGAAATGAGTAATATTTACCTCCACAGGTTGTAAAAAGATTCAGAGGGCACAGTTTCTAACCTCTTGGAGTCTGTAATCATATAAGGAGGGCAATATAATTACACCAAGAATACTGGCACAGAATAGAACCTAGTAACAGAACAAATGTCCAGGTCATTTAGGCATGGGTGCAGCTTTATATGGGGGCTTCCCAGGTGCCACTAGTGGTAAAGAACCAACCCGCCAATGCAGGAGATGCAGGAGACGCGGGTTCAATCCCTGGGTTGGGAAGATCTCCTGGAGGAGGGCGTGGCAATCCACTCCAGTGTTCTTGCCTGGAGAATCCCATGGACAGAGGAGCCCGGCAGGCTACAGTCCATAGGGTCGCAAAGAGTCAGGCACAACTAACGTGACTTAGCACACACAAACAGCTGTATGTATTATTAAAATATAGTATACTTCCAGGCAGGTTGGTAGATTAATGCTGTCCAAAGCCCTGCAAGTGCCCTCCCCCATCCCAGCCACCCAGCTCCTCTTCAGGGAGGACCTTTATTTTCCAAGCTCTTCCTCTAGCGACTGAACTGTTAAAAACCTGAGTGACATGGGATCACAAAAGACTGCATTGAAGGCACTCTTTCTGATAGATGAGGATTCAGGTCTTAGATATTTTAAGTATCATGTCTGATAAAAAGGACTATTAAATCTGTAAAAGTTTGGAGCACATGAAACTGCCACCTTTGTCCTTCAAAAGGAGTCACATATCGGCAGTTTTCATATTGTTCATTCTATGCAAACCAGATGTTAAAGACATTCGGAGGAGAGAGTGATTACATCTTGTGTTTAAAAGGCATCTCAGTTCTAACTTGGTGGCACTCAAACTTCAGCATGCCTCAGAGCCACTGTGAGGCTTGGTGAGACACGGCTCGCAGGAGGCTGGGCTGGGGCCTGAGGACTCCCGTTTCCGACGAGGTTCCCAGGCGTTGCTGCTGCTAGATCAGAATGACTGCAAGTGCAGCTGCGTTCTCTTCTTCCTAGGATAAAGTGCTTTTATTATACAGTTCCTGTAAACCGACTAGAAAAAGATTTTATATATAAGATAGGCAACCAACAAGGACCTACCGTACAGCATAGGGAACTATACTAAATATTTTGTAATAACCTGTAAGGGAAAAATAATCTGAAAAGAATATACTGAGTTGGCCAAAAAGTGTGTTTGAGTTTTTCTGTAATATCTTACATGAAAACCCAAATGAACTTATTGGCCAACCCAAGGTGTGTGTGTGTGTGTGTGTGTGTAACTGAATCACTGTGCTGGACACCTTAAACTAACACAATATCGCAAATCAACTGTATTTCAATTAAAAGATTTCTTAAAAGAAAAAAAAAAGATAAGTCTCTCAATTTAAAAAATTGCAAAGCTGCTAAACTGGAAAACCACAAAAGCAAAATACGCATGGACAGTTCATATCAAAAAATCAAAATCACTAGTTATCAAAGACATGTAAATTAAAGAAACAGAGTACCACTTTTGCATATTCAATAGCAAGATGGGAAAATATTCATAATACTCAACATGACGGAAGTTAGAGTGAAATGGATGCTCTCATAAACTGCTAGTGGAATTATAAATTGCTAAAACCTTTCTAAAAGGTAATTTGGCAGCATGTATCAAAAATCTCTATAATACTTATGCTCTTTGCTCAAATAGTTCTACCTCTAGAAATTAATGCCAAGGATCTCATCAGAGTTGTATACTAAGATTTATGTATGAATGCTCATCAGAGCATTATTTATAATAAAAATCAGAAGTAACCAACCTAAATATTTAACACATAGGATCCTTAGGGTCGAATATTGCAGACTATTAAGAAAAAGTTTCCTAAAGACTATTCTTAAACAGGAAAAATGAAAAAAGCTGGACATAGAGTTATAAATACAGCAAACTCCAGCTTATGCATAAACTTTTACACAGGTAGTGTGTATATCCATAGATATGGAGAAGAAATCCTGGGAATGATCAGAAGTGAAATGTAAACCAGTTACCTCTGTCTGATGAGATTACAGGGGAGTTTTAATTTTCTTATACATTTCTGCATTTTCCAAACTCCTAACAATGAATTTAGTGAAGAGAGGTAAACTGGTACTATGCTCCAAAGGTTCATTGCTGTTAAGAGTAAATCAGTGAAATTTTCTGGTTAAAATGTCTTGACTCCTTGACCTAGTAATTGCACACCTAGGAAGATAATCTATCAAAATAATCAGACATACATACCACGTTTCATGTATTGGAAATTCTCATTGCAGCAGTATTTATAATAAAACTTACAACCTTACCAAATGTTCTTCAGTTGAAGAATGAAAGTTTATCCATAACACAGAATTCTAAGTAAGCTTCTGAAAGAACATGCTGTTGAAGATTAATGACCTAGAAAAATGGTCATTGTCTAATGTTAGGTAAAAAAGGAAAAATACAAACTATGTACAATATGAACCCACTTTTGAAAAGCACATAAATATGCAAAGAAGATTTAAAGGAAGTGCATCCACTTGTTAACACTGTTTATCTTACAATGGATGATTTTTTTTCCTCATTTATTTTTTCCTATAGTCTTACATTTTTTAAATAAATGCTTAGTATTCCTAGAAGTGTTTTTAAAGGTGTATTAGAAATAAGACTGTCAGCTTTGTCAATATCAAAGCTCCTTTCCTAAGGTTGTCATTGTTCTCACAACCATTTAGGCTGCCATTTTTTAATCCACCGTTTAAAAAGCACAAGTTTAATTTTTAAAAAATGATTCATTTGAAAATAAAAAGATAAATGGCTACAATGATTTTTAAAAGTAGATCTTGTGTAATTGATTGGAAAATAATAATGTAAGTATCACTTTCCCAGAATAGAGACTCAGCATAAATATCTTCTGAGGAGCACTAGATTCCTCAGGGCTCCAGTCACTAGTTCAGCCAGAAGCCCAGGGACACAAATTCTTTGAATTTATATAAGCGAGTCATACCTAAGATATAGACTCAAAGACCCCCTGCAGTTACTTGAGAATGAAGCAGCCAATAAACACTAAGTAGGAGTTTCAGTTCAGTTCAGATCAGTGTCTCAGTCCTGTCTGACTCATTGAGAACCCCTTGGAGAACTCTTCGAGATTGCAGCACACCAGGCTTCCCTGTCCATCACCAACTCCCGGAGCCTGCTCAAACTCATGTCCATCGAGTCGATGATGTCATCCACCTGTCTCATCCTCTGTCTTCACCTTCTCATCCTACCTTCAATCTTTCCCAGCATCAGGGTCTTTTCCAGTGAGTCAGTTCTTCATATCAGGTGGCCAAACTATTGGAGTTTCAGCTTCAGCATCAGTCCTTCCAATGAATATTCAGGACTGATTTCCTTTAGGATGGACTGGTTTGATCTCCTTGCAGTCCCAGGGACTCTCCAGAGTCTTCTCCAACACCACCGTTCAAAAGCACCTATTCTTCAGTGCTCAGCTTTCTTTGTGAGAGCTTTTTTTCTTTTTTCTTTAATGGGAATTTAGCTGGCAAAAAAGGAGGTAACAAGCTGCTTTGAGGCAATCAGTTGGTGCCCAAAGTGCCCAATATCCCTTCCAACCTCTCATGCAATTATCTTGGAACTGGCAATCCCTGAACCTTCCCTCGCTAAACCCAGACATAGGCACTTAGCCCAAACCAGGCCAATCAAACTCTTCTCTCCTTTTTACATTGTAAAAAGTGGGCCATTTGATGTTGCAGCCCAAAGGAACTCTCCATGAGTTGCTACTATGGAATTCTCTGGAACTGTTCTCATTCTTTATCTAACTGACTCCTGGTTATTTAACTATTCCTTCAGTTATGAAAGTCACCCAGTCTCCTTCCAATAAAGTCCTTGTTTTTAAGTGTTGGTGAACATTTCTATTGCTTACAATACAGAAATGCTACCAGATAATGTGGTTGAAATTCAAAGACTGTGTAAAGAAGGAAGGGAGGGGCTGGGGGAGAGAAAGCACCAAGACTCTGGGGAAATCTGACCAATTTCACCCCCTGCATTGGTGAAAACATGTAGAGGGTGCCTGTTCACATTTCTTACAGGGAGAGGTAAGAATCAGCTTCTCTTTCTCTGTCCCCTCCCGAGGCTTCAGCCACACTGACCTTCTCCTTTTCCTCAGAAGAAGCCAGTCGGCCTTGGCCTCTGTGTGGTCTCAGCAGATGATCTCCCTCTGCTCAAAGCATTGCTATCACATCACCAGCCCTTCAACTAGCAAAGACCTGCTTGTCTTTGAGATCTCAGTTAAATACCATTTCCTTAGAGAAAACTTCGGGATCCACAAAGACAAAACAAGATCAGGTCCCCCAAGCTTTTTGTAAACATTAATAATTATTATATTCACAGTATTCACTTTATAGTTAGGTATTCAATATTTGTCCACCCTGCTATAATATACATCTCATAACTGTGCAGAATTTTATATATACTGATGTCATGTCCACTATATATATCCAGTTGCTAGCAGAAAGGAAAGGAATTTGAGTGGGCAGTCAAATATCTGTTGAAGGAACAAAAGATCTGGTGAAACAACGTGTGTAGAAACCTTTGAAAAAACAATGTGAAAGTATGAAAGTGCGGGGTACAGTAATAGAGTTCCACATTCCATAGTGAGTACATTTGGGTTGTTTATTTTCCAAATTTCATCACATTTTCTGTACATCACTGTGGGATACTGAACGTCCAGAAGCTTAATTGCCTTTACTTCTGAGAACTGATTTGGAAGAGGATAATTTCAAAAGTGCAGCCTGATGGGTAGCAGTGTCTCTAAGGGTAAGTAGCAGAGTCTTGCTGCAACTTCAGCCCTTCTCACCCCAAAGACATACTAAATAACACCAGGTCACATTTAAAACAATATATTTTTTTAAACAAATGCAGACTTAAAACCAGTAGCTTGCCCTGCAACTAGATTTTCATCCCTAACCCTTCTTATATTGAAACTCTGGACTGGACACTATTGATGAAGCATAGTTAGTTCAGTCACTCATTTGTGTCCAACTCTTTGCGACCCCATAAATCGCAGCATGCCAGGCCTCCCTGTCCATCACCAACTCCCGGAGTTTACTCAAGCTCATGCCCATTGAGTTGGTGATGCCATCCAGCCATCTCATCCTCTGTCGTCCCCTTCTCCTCCTGCCCCCAATCCCTCCCAGCATCAGGGTCTTTTCCAATGGGTCAACTCTTCGCATGAGGTGGCCAAAGTATTGGAGTTTCAGCTTCAACATCAGTCCTTCCAATGAACACCCAGGACTGATCTCCTTTAGGATGGACTGGGTGGATCTCCTTGCAGTCCAAGGGACTTTCAAGAGTCTTCTCCAACACCACAGTTCAAATGCACCAATTCTTCAGTGCTCAGCTTTTTTCACAGTCCAACTCTCACATCCATACATGACCACTGGAAAAACCATAGCCTTGACCAGACGGACCTTTGTTGGCAAAGTAATGTCTCTGCTTTTTAATATGCTGTCTAGATTGCTCATAACTTTCTTTCCAAGGAGTAAGCGTCTTTTAATTGCATGGCTGCAGTCACCATCTGCAGTGATTTTGGAGACCAAAAAAATAAAGTCTGATACTGTTTCCACTGTCTCCCCTTCTATTTTCCATGAAGTGATGGGACCAGAGGCCATGATCTTAGTTCCCTGAATGTTGAGCTTTAAGCCAACTTTTTCACTCTCCTCTTTCACTTTCATCAAGAGGCTTTTTAGTTCTTCTTCACTTTCTGCCATAAGGGTGGTGTCATCTGCATATCTGAGATTATTGATATTTCTCCCGGCAATCTTGATTCCAGTTTGTGCTTCTTCCAGCCCAGCGTTTCTCAAGGTGTACTCTGCATATAAGTTAAATAAGCAGGGTGACAATATACAGCCTTAACATATTCATTTTCCTATTGGGAACCAGTCTGTTGGTCCATGTCTAGTTCTGTTGCTTCCTGACCTGCATACAGGTTTCTCAAGAGGCAGGTCAGATGGTCTGGTATTCCCATCTCTTTCAGAATTTTCCACAGTTTATTGTGATCCACACAGTCGAAGGCTTTGGCGTAGTCAATAAAGCAGAAATAGATGTTTTTCTGGAACTCTCTTGCTTTTTCAATGATCCAGCGGATGTTGGTAATTTGTTTCTGGTTCCTCTGCCTTTTCTAAATCCAGCTTGAATATCTGGAAGTTCACGGTTCACATATTGCTGAAGCCTGGCTTGGAGAATTTTGAGCATTACTTTACTAGCGTGTGAGATGAGTGCAATTGTGTAGAAGTTTGAGCATTCTTTGGGATTGCCTTTCTTTGGGATTGAAATGAAAACTGACCTTTTCCAGTCCTGTGGCCACTGCTGAGTTTTCCAAATTTGCTGGCATATTGAGGGCAGCACTTTCACAGCATCATCTTTCAAGATGTGAAATAGCTCAACTGGAATTCCATCACATCCACTGCCTTTGTTCATAGTGATGCTTTCTAAGGCCCACCTGACTTCACATTCCAGGATGTCTGGCTCTAGGTGAGTGATCACACCATTGTGATTATCTGGGTCGTGAAGATCTTTTTTGTACAGTTCTTCTGTGTATTCTTGCCACCTCTTCTTAATATCTTCTGCTTCTGTTAGGTCCATACCATTTCAGCTGAAGCATAGTCGCTCTGATATCTCCCCAGTTAGGGCTTCCCAGTGGAGGAGGGCATGGCAACCCACTGCAGTACTCTTGCCTGGAGAATCCCGTGGACAGAGGAGTCTGGCAGGCTACAGTCCACGGGGTCACAAAGAGTTGGACATGACTGAGCGACTAAGCACGGGGCTTCCCAGGTGGCTCAGTGGTAAAGAATCCACCTTCCAGTGCAGAAGATATGAGTTCAATCCCTGGGTTGGAAAGATCCCCTACAGAAGGAAATGACAACCCACTCCGGTATTCTTGACTGGAGAAACCCATGCACAGAGGAGCCTGGAGGGCTAGAGTCCATGGGGTCACAAAAGAGTCAGACATGACTTAGTGACTAAAACAACAAAAATCAAAAGGAAATGAAATATGCCTTGGAAGATAGTGACCTGACCCCAAAAAGTAATGGGGAACTAATGTTCTTATTGGAGAGCGAGGAGAAAGGGAACAGGGCATTGTCACCTGAACTTCAAGAGAGAATTAACACATCCAGTATATGAACAAAGAATATTTCACCTGAAAAACAAAATCACTAAAGATACATCCAACACAATGATCATATTCTCCTCCATTTTAATTACGCCGCTAGGAAGGTTAGTGCAGAATTTGTCCACATAACCAAGATGCTCTTTTACAATTATTTTGATGATAAAACTAGTGAATTTCTCTTCTGTCTTTGAGGGCTCTGTTTATAAGCTCTGGGAGAGGAACTTGAAATAATATGAAAGTTGAGGGTGAGAAAAAATAAGCACAAGCATTCCTTTGAAATGTTCTTAATAAATTTTTAAATTAATTTCCAGGCTGATAGGTCTCAGAAATCAATTTAAACTATTTAACTCACCATGCAAGAATGAAATTATTTAAAAAAAGAGAGAGGTATGCTGAAAAATCTTGAAGTCTATGTGCAGAAAGCCTTCAGCAGACAGCAGGAAGGAAAACTGCAGGTTTATAATGGGATTAGGAGGGTTTTTTCCTCTGAGAAAAGTGCTCACTGAAGAGGACTAAGAGGTCCAATTAAAAACACTATTATGCTCTTATGAATAGCTGAGATTTCAAGAACTCATCCTAAAGCTGAGAGCTCTAACCAGTTCATACTAACTGATCTAACCTGGTTGAGAGGCTTTCTTTTCTTTTTTTAAAAACATATCTTTAATCACATTTTTAAAGAAGTTTACATTGTAGGTCCTAGAATATATCACTTTCACTTCAAATTTTGTCTACTCCAGGATTTTCCACATACACACAAATACCTACTCTCATTTTTTCCATTACTCCAATAAAAAGGAAAGTATCTTTGTCATATCCTACCTTCAGTCTCTTGGATTGAGCACAAAAGAGTGGACATGTGGAGGAAACTTGTGGATTTTTCAGGAGATGGTTAAAGTTATGACATGTTTTATGCAAATATAAACCCAATGTGTATGTTCTCCTTGGGCACTCACCTAGACCATGGGGGCAAAAAATTATCCATACCCAGCCTTTGCATTTCCAGGTGTAATTCTGGGTGAAACATGAACATCTAATAAATATTTGTGTTATTTGATGGGTAAAATTCCCTCCCAACAGTGCCTTGTTCTTCTTCATATATTTGATATTCCTTGGGTCTAAGCCTAGCATTGGGAAAGCAAGAGCAAAACATTCCTTCTAGTCTAGGTGTCTTTCTGATTCAATTCAATTATACCTTGCAACCATTTACTGAAACTTTCCCTGTGCTAAACTGGGTTAGTATATATTAAATAAGACCAAGAACCTTATCATTTAATTCCTTAACTACTCATCTGCCTTCTTGTTTAGTGGCATAAAAGCAAAGCGTTCATCTAATTGATCATATAGCTCTTTCTCTCTCATCTGTCTCTCTCCCTCTCTCTCTCTTTATATGTGTATATATACATATGCAAACATATATATACATATGTATATATACATTATAAAGAGAGAGAGAGGCAGATGTATATATGTATATGTACGTATATATATGGAGTATATAGCTCCCAGTATACTCTTCATTGGAATATATATACATACATTTTTTTATTTTATCTAAATAGACATCTATTAAATAATTTAAGTATGTTTCTTTCCATCCATTTTAGAAGAATTTTGCAGAGAATCTTTAGATAGTTATGAAAATAAATTTTACCTATTTAGGTTCTTACCCCGCCTCCACATGCTTACACACTCGTTCACTCACACCCACATGCACACTCACATACGTTTTTTTTTTCTTATTTGAATCAGCTAACACAGCTGCCAGTGCCTCCGGGGTTTTAAACATCAATCAGTTTCACAGCTGGAGGCAGAGTGATCTACAGCAATAAAGCTTAAAGTGCTTCCTTTTCTGATATAATTTGATTCTTCCATTAGAGCACACATTCTTTTTTTTTTTCCCCTTTAAGCTAAAGCAAATGTTCTCAGTCCATAGCAGGGCAAATAAATAGTTACCTTAAAGAGGCAGAAGGTATTATTACTGACCAGTTAGGATGCTGGGTGGAGAAAATCCATCCAATATCTCTTACTTCTGCACTGCTGAGCTTCTCACCTTTGTCTCTAGGAATTGCCTCTCCCCCTTCCTCAGGGTTGTCAGTGACCTTGGATTTTTTGGTCTGGGCATGAATTCTGGTAGCCCTAACAGAACAGATAACAGTGGCTTTATTACGTATCTTCTTGGCTTTCTAATATTAGAGAATTCAGTGTAATACAAAAAAGTGTTATAACAGTCACTGTCACATTTTTTTTCACTGGACCCAAAATGCTTAAGTTTCAACGTTTCTCCACCAACTAGAAATTACTCCTTTACTTACAAGTTCAAATTGTCTTAAACGTGATTTATCCCTATCATTATCTATGTCTCTCTGACAAGTTCCCTGTAATTGTTTCTCTTTAGTTTTGTAGTTTGTTTGTAGAAAATGATCTGAATTTCACCAAACTGGCAAGATGCTGGCAAAGAATTAGTTGTTCTCAATAAAAATATGCATCCAAAGAGTAATGGTAAGAGTGGGTCAAATTCCAGTTGTGAAAGATGGCCTTGCACTTTTGTTCCCATCTCAAAAGACTGATTAGAATATTTGTTGTTGTTGTTGTTTTTTTCAAAAAGGATAGAATTTTGGCAACAAAAATCCAGACATTTTTTAAAACTAAATGAGCAATCACATCTCAACTTGGAGCCCGCTAGCCCAGTCCATCTGCTGCTACCATCACCCCTTTCCAGCTGTTGGCAGCAATACCGTAATACTTGCGATTGCACTTCTATTGGCTCCACCAGTTTCTCTCCTTTTCTTTTGCTTTATTTTAAGCTTGATCATCCCTTAGACATTTTCAGATTAATCTTTATTTATGCAGTCTGACTATTTGATAGATTGCATGAATCTATAAAGCCAATTTATGCCAAAATTGTTAACGATGGAATCTGAAAATATTACATCTAAAAGCATCTTCAGAAATTTCTAGCTCAACAATACTCCTCCACCCCACCCCTTGCTAAATGCGAGCAATCTGAGGCTCATGAAGTTTAAATGATCAACTCAAAGACACAGTGGTTGTTATTTATCAAACTGTAATTTGGACCATTGACTGAATTTTGCACACATACCCACCCCTGTTCATATGTTGAAGCCCTAGTCCTTAATGTGACTGTACTTGGAGACAGGGCCTGTAAGGAAGTCATTAAGTTTAAATGACCCAATAGGGCTGAGGCTTGGTATAAAGAGAAAGACACAGGGGAGCTCTCTACCTCCACCATATTATAATGTAAAAAGAAGGTAGCCATCTGCAAGCCAGTAAGAGAGCCTCACCAGGAACCACATCCTGCTGAAATTTTTATCTTGGACTTTCCAGCATCCAAAAGTGTGAGAAATAGGTTTCCCTTATTTCAGGCACCAAATGTACAGTCTTTTGTCATGGCCGCCCAAGCAAGCTAAGACATCTATCTTTTCATTTTTTAAATTTATGACTGAATGCTGAGTGCAAATCTTTTCTACCATTGCCCATGGAATGGAGTATAAAAGGATCCTTGATAGTACATGTTCATTGACTGCATACACCATTGGTGATTGTGCTTGTCTATGCCCAAGTTACACTGGACAGTTCCAGGAAAGGAAGACTTCACCTGGTTATATTTTGTCTCAAAACTTTCTAGCTTTAATCTTACACAAGTGGAGCTAATTTTATTCTTATACCTCAAATATCTACTCCTTGGTTTTGTTCTTCCAAATTGGTATGGTGCCTACCACTTGATTCTATTTCTGTCTCTTTATTCTCTTTGACCTTTATTCTCCTGTTTTTTTCCTAGAGTGCTCTGTTAACTTTGTCAAAAACTCTATAATCTGTTACAGAAGTTTATTAGTTATTCAGTTCTCACAAGGGGACTCTTCTTGAATAAAAGGCTCTATCTCTGTCTGAGACAAAGAAAAAAGTAGAGAGGATAAAAGAGGGGGCAGGGAGAGGAGAACTGTGTCCCCACATGAACTAGAGAGAAAACTAGTTTCCCCAGGTACATACTTTTTAGTATTTTTTTAGGAAAGTCGATTTTCTCATATTTAAAATTAAATTTTAAGAGGTCTATTTGAAATTATAAATAAGCAATAATTACCAACTCATATATTTATTGTTGATGAGTTTTTAATCAGCTAAGAAATTTCAAGAAAAAAATGAAATATGTTGTTCTCAATCTTCCTAAATTTTTGGTCTGTCAGTCTTTCTAACCCCTTCCACTGACATTCTCTTCCCCCTACTAAGAAAGTAAAACTTCTCAGCCTGGCCCCAAGGTTTCTCATGATCGAATCCCTTCTTATTTTCCCAGCCTTTTTTCTCATGAGTCCCTTACATGATCTCTTGTCCTAGACAAACTGGTCGATCCTTTATTTCCCCAAATCACATTATACATTACTATCATTTTGTCACTTCTTCTTAACTGAAATGTCACCTTCCTCAAATACTCCCACAATGATTTCTCCTTCTTTGCTACTATGTCACTTAAAGTCTGTATTAGTCATTTGTTAATGATATACTAATTCATCATAGTCTTTATCTCCCGTACATATATGCCCTGGGTCCTTAAAAGCCAATGCTTGGGACTTCTCTGGTAGTCCAGTGGTTAAGAATCAGCCTTGTAATGCAGGGGATGTGGGCTCAATCCCTGTCAGATAAACTAAGATCCCATATGCCGCGGAGTAACTAAGACCCCCCTCCTGCCCAAATCACAGACCCTCCCTGCCCAAATCACAACTATAGAGTCCAGGCACAGCAAAAATGATCCCTCATGACACGACAAATATCCTGTATGCCACAATTAAGACCCAATGCAGCCAAATAAATAAATAATTTTTAAAAATTTCAATACTTAAAAAAAAACACCAATGATTTCTAACACTCCAACCCCCATAACCTAACACAATATCATACATGTTTTAGATGCTCCTTGGATTTGTTAACGGTGATAACAAAGTTGTTATGTAACCACTCTTAACTAATACCACTCCTTACTTAATACACATGGAGCAATTATCATCAAGCAAGTCCTGTGGCAACTGCTTTCTATTAATTCCTTTATTTATTATTTCCACAGCATTCTAAGGTAGATGCTCTTTGCTGTTTCACAAATAAAGAAATTGAGGCTTGAAATGCTGCATTAAAGGGATATTTCATGACTGTTGGGGATGCTAACACAGGCCATGATTTCTCTGTGCCAGATACCGTGTAGACATTATGTCATTTAATTTTCACAACAAAGCTGTGACATGTCTTCATCTGACAAATTAGAAAATCCAACTCAAGAGGTTAACTCACTTGGCCAAACTCAGGTAAGGTTTCAGACACTAGGTTTCATCCTCTTGAAGATAATTGTCTTCATAGCTGCTTTTGGGGATTTGGAAAGAAAAATACTATATTACAATGTACTGTGGTTTGACCAAACTTAAATTAGATCTTCCCTTTAAATAAGAATTGCCAAATACAGATGGAAAAGGTAGTTTATAGGTATTTAAAATAAATAATCTACTTTAACCAATGAATGGGTGTCATTCCAACACAATTCATATGTTGGGAAAAATAAACTTCCTGCAAAATGGGACTCTCGTGATAACTGATTTTAAGTTTTTACTATAAGAAGAACCCAGTTCAAATAGCTGGTTTGGGGTATGACCCAGAGCCTCTTAGCATAGAGAACTTGGCAGAGAACACGTGTGGAGTCTGCCAAGCAGAGGAATGGGTCTCTTCAGAGAAATACTACATTTTAAAGGGAAGATCTTTCCCCACCTCTTCAGAGCGATTTTCAAATCTTGGCACTAAAGAGGGGGGAAAAAAGGTATGTCTTTTCTTTGAAATACTGGCTTTTTCTGAAAAGACCACCCTCTCCCCAAGCCTTGGAAACTTCAAACAGTCTGACCGAGAAGTCAGAACTCCTCTGGTTGAAGGCACAGTTATATCTTGAAAGCTGCTACAGGCTATAAGCTCTTAGAGGGTCCTGGAGCTCAGAGTCTGCTTGTATTCATTTTTAATAAGCTAAACGAAAAGTGGGAGAGAATTCTGAGCATGTATATAAATGCACACATAGGTGTATACCTATATATGCATACATTCTTGTCTTTTAGCATCGTAAATATATAACATTTAGTGAAATGTGCATCTGATGAACTAATTTTTTTAAGAAAGAAACAAAATCAAGTACAAATGTAAATTTTATTTGAAAAATTGTGATTAGATCTTTTTTTTTTTACTGAATATATTCTGGCTGAAAATTTCCTGGGAAATTTTAATTGAATTTTATACTTTTTGTATTATTTTTATGCACCTCGCTTTCACTACTCTGTGAGAATTTGACACAAATTCTATGTGTTTCTCTCTCTTGATATTATAGTTTAAATGCATTTTAAAAGCATGCAATAAAGGGCAAAATCCCAAGTCATTGACTAAGGTGAATGTTAATTTCAGTGCAGTATCTCTATTTTTGGCACATTCTACCCTGTGGATACTTTCCCTGTGTCCTTGGCCCTTCTAGTGTTTCTCTTGTTTTCTCCAGATAAAAAGTTTTGCGTTACACATACACACCCATATATGTACCCTAATAGTCTTTCAATGCATACAGAGAGGAAAAATAATGACCAGAGCATTGAATTGCAATCCAGAGTATTTTGTTTTCCTGTGGTTCCCATAGCTGTGCCCCTCCAAAATTTCCAAAGTCTAGAATAGTAGCACAATGTGTCTGTGGGCTATATGTGACACTTTGGACACTTCACATTCCCCCTATCTACCTTCTACTCCAACCATGGCTGTGTCATCAACCAATCTGGCACAGGTGTAACCAGAAACACCTGTTCGCACCACCTCCTTATGACCCAGGTCTTATGTGATGTCTTATGAGACACCTGTGTGAACCAAGCAAGCCATTCTGACATAAGCACAAAGGGGTACAAGGAATCAGCTCCACATAGAGTGATCCTTGACAAACAACAGATGTGAGAAAATGGCTAAATACAGCCTTCTTCCATCCTTAAGGTGAGCGAATTAGAATTACATTTTATGCACTTCAGAGGGTCCTCAGCAAAACAGGGTCCCAGATACCTCAGCAGTTACTAACTTAATAACATAGTCACGGATGGACATTTATACCTTTTCTCATTATGCCAGTATTTCCCAGCCATGGATGGTCTTGCTCCCCATCCCTTTCCTTGAGGATATTTGGCAATGTCGAGAGACAGTTTTGGTTGTTACAGCTCAAGAACAGAGGCTATTGGCACGTAATGGGTAAAGACCAGGGATGCTGCTAAACATCCTGTGATATATGCAACAGCCCCTACAAGAGACTATTCTTTTTGTTATTGTTGTTGTCTTTAATTTATTGGTGTATAGTTGCTTTACAATGCTGTGTTAACTACTGCCATACAATGAACTGAATTAGCTATATGAATATACATTTCCCCTTCCTTTTGGCTCTCCCCCCCAACCCCTGCCAATCCCACCCATCTAGGTCACCACAGATGGGTGAGCTGAGCTTCCTGTGCTATACACGAGGTTCCTACTAGCTCTCTATTTTACACGTGGTAGTGTATATACATGGGCTTCCCTGGTGTCTCAGATGGTAAAGAATCTGCCTGCAATGCAGGAGACCTGAGTTCAGTTCTGGGTTGGGAAAATCCCCTGGAGGAGGGCCTGACTATCCACTTCAGTAGTCTTGTCTGGAGAATCCCCGTGGACAGAGGAGCCTGGAGGGCTACAGTCCATAGGGTCACAAAGAGTTGGACATGAATGAGTGAATGAGCACAGTGTGTATATATCAGTCTCAATCTCCCAATTCCTCCCACCCTGCTTCCCCCCACCATGTCCGCACATATGTTCTCAATGTCTGCTTCCCTATTCCTGCCCTGCAAATAGGTTGATCTATATTGTTTTTCTAGATTCCATATATATGCCTTAACATACTTGTTCACTCTTTCTGACTTATTTCACTTTGTGTAACAGGCTCTAAGTTAATCTACCTCACTGCAACTGACTCAGATTTGTTCCTTTTTATAGCTGAGTTGCATTCCATTGTATATATATATACTATATCTTCATCCACTCATCTGTGGATGAACATTTGGTTGCCTCCATGTCCTGGCTATTGTAAATAGTGCTGCAATGAAAACTGGGGTGCATGTGCCTTTTTGAATTGTGATTTTCTCAGGGCATATGCCCAGTAGTGGGCATATAGAATACGATAATTCTATTTTTAGCTTTTTAAGGAAGCTCCAAACTGTTCTCCATAGTGGCTACATCAATTTTCATTCCCACCAACAGTGCAAGAGGGTTCCCTTTTCTCCACACCCTCTTTGGCATTTATTGTTTGCAAATTTTTTGATGATGCTCTTCTGACTGGTGTGAGGTAACACCTTATTGTAGTTTAATGTACTGTTTTTTCCAAGGAATGTGGAGAACATTGATACGTTAAATTAGTATTAGCATATGAATGTCCAAATAGTCGGAGAAGGCGATGGCACCCCACTCCAGTACTCTTGCCTGGAAAATCCCATGGACAGAGGAGCCTGGTAGGCTGCGGTCCATGGGGTCCTGAAGAGAAGGACATGACTGAGCGACTTCACTTTCACTTTTCACTTTTATGCATTGGAGAAGGAAATGGCAAGCCACTCCAGTGTTCTTGCCTGGAGAATCCCAGGGATGGGGTCGCGCAGAGTCGGACACGACTGAAGTGACTTAGCAGCAGCAGCAGTCCAAATAGTTACTTTAAAGAACCATTCCTTTGTTATCCCTAAGGATGTATTTCTTATTTTTTCTATAATTTGGGGGGTATTTGAAAAGTTTATTTCAATCAACTTTTCTGTTTAAATATTATCATCAGGTCAGTCCTGCTTTCCCATACCATCAGAGAAATATCTCAAAGCCCACCAAGTTTGCTTCCACCTCTTAGGAGACAAGAACAACAAAATGACTTCTTGTAAGAGATTTGGTTCACTTCAGATGGGGGGTAAATCTCTGAATTCTTTAAACTCCTCAGAATCTACTAAATTGGCCAAAGCAGAAGAAAAATTTGTCAGAAGCATTCTGATCTTTCAATTATACACAGATCAGAGAGTTCTCCCCTTTGTCATTCAATTACACCTTAAAAATTCAATGAAATTAAGAAGAGAGAATCCTGTTCACAGTTTTGTTAAATTTGTGTTCAAATTCGAGAGAGTATACAATTCAACTAAACCGAGTCCCTCATGTCAGGATCTGAAACATTTAACTTGTCTATGTGCAGACCTAGAAGAGCCTTCATTATAAGTAGATGGTGTTACTTCCTCCGAGCAGGATTTTCTTTAATTATATAACACTGGCATTGCTGCCTTACACATCTGTTCTATATCTTCTAAAGAGCCAATCATAGAATTAGTGTCAGACACAGCAACTCAGGTGGAAGGGGAAAACAAGAATGTAAGTAAATGAGCAAATTATAATTCCTCATACTGACAATGCACCTTCTCAAAAAGAGAAACCCCAATTCAAGGTCTGTAACCTTGAATGAACTTCTGACTTTCAGTTCTGCTCTATAATCCACGACCTTGAAATTTCTGGCCTTCTCTTTACCAAGGAGGGACAAAAATATAGTATTCATTCTCCAAAAACATTAGCAGGAGTTTAAAAGATCCATATTTCGAAAGCATCCTGGGGAGAAAATAATGACTTGAAAACATGTGATAGTTTTATTAAGTCACCTTCTTTTTAATGAATCATTAAAATTGAGCCCAGAGCAACCTACCTGTTGTGGATTTTTGCTTCAAGCTTTCTCTCTGCTCCCCACCCTGAACCTGAAACTTTGTTGAGAACGACTGTGAATCCACAGTTTTAAGGTTCATTAATCATACTCCCTGCCACATATGCTTTCTGATGTGCTATGATGCTGAGTGAGATTCCCATATTTATGCAAAATATTAGCCAAACTTTTTTTTATTAAAGACGTGCTTTATTAATCTTAATAAATCATAGTTTGTTGGGTCCTCTCTGACTGCTTCTCAAGTAAAATGGGGCTTGACTGTGCAGTAACAGTGTTCATGTCATGCTTGAATTGTTTAAGGTGAGGCTTTGAGTAGTTTTATTGCTTTTGTTTATATAGGTAAACCCAATCTGCGCATTTGAAATGATTGATGAACTGCAGCCCCACTTGGAGTGTTTGTCATCACTCATGTGCTGAAGTGACATTTCTTTATGTATTTTGGCATAAACATATGCAACTACTGGCAAAGCATTTGACCCTAGAGTCTGACTATTTGTCATTCTAATCTTTTTTGCCCAAAGTCAGGCAAGTTACTGTATATTCTATCTTCACGCACATTGCTAATTATTCAACAGACAGTAAAATAGTCTTGTGGCTGGGATTGCATAAATTGCTGAATGTGCGATCTTCATTTCTCTAGCCAGGCAGCTAGGTACTATGCAGAAAAATAAATAAAGTTGAGATGCATGTAAATGTCAAGGAAGACAGCCATATTGAACTACAATAGCTTTTCAGGAAAATCTGCAGCTTCTACCCATGGGGAAAAAAAGGAGAGAAATATGCCGTAGTGTGGAATTTAGCAAATCAAATGTAAGCTAAGATTAAGCAAAATTCATTAGACATGACTACCTTGGAATATAATTTTTCTATAATGGGTCTTCATTGAAAAGCAAGTAACCAATAACTCAGATCACATAGACAGAGATAAATGAAGGACTTCCTAACCTCCAGGCTCAGAGTTCACACTATGTTGTGCTGTTTGAAAATGTGTGATTATTTATTGGTGAAAATGTCAGAAAAAATAATTAAAGTGTGAAGTAATTTTCTGAGGAAAGCAATCACACCTCATTTGGAGAACTTGGCTGTGGTTGCATTCCTGTAAGTTCTGAGTAAGCAACAGCAGAGGGGAGTGGGGAGTGGTAGGAAGGAGTGAACCAATTTCAAAACACTTTCTTAAGAGAAACCAAAATAAGTGATATCATTATTACTTGGTTCATGGAGTGTAGTGAAGAGGCAGAAGGTTAAATGTTCATGGAAAAATCAAAGCTAACATTCCTAGGCAGGATGCAGGACATGGTTCTTAGGATAAACCTTCATGGGAAATAAGGTAACTTGCTTATAATTTGTGACGCAAAAATATTTTACTTACTACCATCAATGAATTTTCAGCTAACTACTCAACTCTGGTGTAGCTGACAAAAAGGAGACGCTGAGTTGAGCTGAGAGATTTCAAGTCCTCATCTGTGGTAGACACTACTTGGGAGAGTGGTATTAGAGAATTTTCTACCCTCTTTCTTCATTAATCAATATGACATGCTGAACTTCTTATTAAGTGGATTTTCTTAGTTTAACTATGGAGAACCAGACTTTCAGTAAAGTGAGGAAAGGTTGAAAATTAGCATAAGAAGATAGTAGACATTGAGTTAGTATTACAAATAAACATTGGGGTCACAAAATATCCTCACAAGTATAAAAGTATAAGATGTATAAAACTATTTTGATGTTAATTTAGTTTAAACATTACAATTCAAGAAGCTAGTGTAGGAATACTTTTTTTTTTTTTTACTTTAATTTGCTTTTATTTTCAGGATGGATTTTTGGTTTCATTTCTTAAACTGTCAGTCACTCAGTCAGTTCAGTCCTCAGTCGTGTCCAACTCTTTGCGACCCCATGGACTGCAGCACGCCAGACCTCCTAATCCATCACCAACTTCCAGAGTTGACTCAAACTCATGTCCATTGAGTCGGTGATGCCATCCATCCATCTCATCCTCTGTCATCCCCTCTCCTCTTGCCTTCAATCTTTCCCAGCATCAGGGTCTTTTCAAATGAGTAAGTTCTTCACATCAGGTGGCCAAAGGATTGGAGTTTCAGCTTCAGCATCAGTCCTTCAAATGAACATTCAGGACTGATTTCATTTAGGATGGACTGGTTGGATCTCCTTGCAGTCCAAGGGACTCTCAAGAGTCTTCTCCAACACCACAGTTTAAAAGCATTAATTCTTTAGCACTCAGTTTTCTCTATAGTCCAAATCTCACATCCACACATGACTACTGGAAAAACCATAGCCTTGACTAGACGGACCTTTGTTGGCAAAGTAATGTCTCTGCTTTTTAATTTGCTGTCTAGGTTGGTCATAACTTTTCTTCCAAGGAGTATGCGTCTTTTAATTTCATGGCTGCAGTCACCATATGCAGTGATTCTGGAGACCAAAAAATAATCTGCCACTGTTTCCACTGTTTTTCCATCTATTTTCCATGAAATGGTGGGACTGGATGCCATGATCTTTGTTTTCTGAGTGTTGAGCTTTAAGCCAACATTTTCACTCTGCTCTTTCACTTTCATCAAGAGGCTCTTTAGCTCTTCTTCACTTTCTGCCATAAGGGTGATGTCATCTGCATATCTGAGGTTATTGATATTTCTCCCGGCGATCTTGATTCCAGTTTGTGCTTCCTCCAGGCCAGCATTTCTCATGATGTAGTCTGCATATAAGTTAAATAAGCAGGGTGACAATATACAGCCTTGACGTACTCCTTTTCCTATTTGGAACCAGTCTGTTGTTCCATGTCCAGTTCTAACTGTTGCTTCCTTACCTGCATACAGGTTTCTCAAGAGGTAGGTCAGATGGTCTGGTATTCCCATCCCTTTCAGAATTTTCCACAGTTTATCGTGATCCACACAGTCAAAGGTTTTGGCATAGTCAATAAAGCAGAAATAGATGTTTTTCTGAAATTCTCTTGCTTTTTCAATGATCCAGCAGATGTTGACAATTTGATCTCTGGTTCCTCTGCCTTTTCTAAAACCAGCTTGAACATCTGGAAGTTCACAGTTCACAGATTGCTGAAGCCTGGCTTGGACAATTTTGAGCATTACTTTACTAGCGTGTGAGATGAGGGCAATTGTGCAGTAGTTTGAGCATTCTGTGGCATTGCCTTTCTGTAGTATTGGCATGAAAATTGACCTTTTCCAACCCTATGGCCACTGCTGAGTTTTCCCAATTTGCTGGTTTATTGAATACAGCACTTTCACAGCATCATCTTTTAGGATTTGAAATAGCTCAACTGGAATTCTATCACCTCTACTAGCTTTGTTCATAGGGATGCTTCCTAAGGCCCACTTGACTTCACATTCCAGGATGTCTGGCTCTAGGTGAGTGATCACACCATCGTGATTATCTGGGTCATGAAAAACTCTTTTGTATGGTTCTTCTGTGTATTCTTGCCACCTCTTCTTAATATCTTCTCCTTCTGTTAGATCCATACCTTTCTGTCCTTTATTCTGCCCATCTTTGCATGAAATGTTCCCTTGGTATCTCTAATTTTCTTGAAGAGATCTCTAGTCTTTCCCATTCTATTATTTTCCTCTATTTCTTTGCACTGATCACTGAGGAAGGTTTTCTTATCTCTCTTTGCTATTCTTTGGAATTCTATATTCAAATGGGTATATCTTTTCTTTTCTCCTTTGCTTTTCACTTCCCTCCTTTTCACAGCTATTTGTAAGGCTTCCTCAGACAGTCACTTTGCTTTTTTGCATTTCTTTTTCTTGGGGATGGCCTTGATCCCTGTCTCCTGTACAATGTCACGAACCTCCGTCCATAGTTCATCAGGCACTCTATCAGATCTAGTCCCTTAAATCTATTCATCACTTCCACTTATAGTCATTAGGGATTTGATTTAGGTCATACCTGAATGGTCTAGTGGTTTTCCTACTTTCTTCAATTTAAGTCTGAATTTGGCAATAAGGTGTTCATGATCTGAGCCACAGTCAGCTCCTAGTCTTGTTTTTGCTGACTGTATAGAGCTTCTCCATCTTTGGCTGCAAAGAATATAATCAATCTGATTTCGGTGTTGGCCATCTGGTGATGTCCATGTGTAGAGTCTTTTGTGTTATTGGAAGAGGGTGTTTGCTATTTTAAACTGTAGTTAACATTATTATTGTTCAGTGTATTTGCTGCTGTCCTGAGGGGGCGAGGGGAAGATTTTACTTCCCCATGACTTTAGATTTGGTCATGAAATTGGCATTGCCCCTCCAAGCAAAAGGGTTATACTTCTAGAGTGGTCATGTAATTTTCTTTGACTGATGAAATGTGCACAGAGTAGCATGTGACACATCAAAACTGAAGTTTTGAAAAGTATCCTATATTTCCACCACACACTTGTCCCTCTGATGTAATTCTGGCAATATTCTAGAACAGGGGCACTCCAACAGCCTAGGTCCCAGAAGAAAGAGGAACAGAGGGCAACTGGCCCACCACAGACATGGTACGTGAATGTGCAAGAAAACGTTTTGGTTAGTTAGTAAGTTTTGGGGGTTATTTGTTATTGCAAGATAACATACCCTCTCTTGATTGTTATTCTAAGAATCTGGAAAACATCTGTAAATCAGAAAAATGTATGGGAAAATTCACCAGGAACTCCTCATATTTTTCCCTCTGTTGATTAAATCTGGTTCAGCAGACAATCATTCAATATCCAACCTTCTGCCAGGTGGTGTTGAGACTGAAGGATACACCATAATCCTAGCCTTCAAAACCTTTACATTTTAGTCATTATTTACAGTCTCTGTTACAGAAATTATTTCTTATTCTTGAGATCTAGGCACCAAAATGATGCACACATTTATGCATATATGTGAACTGCATTTAAAAACCTTATTTCTAGAAGCCATAAAGTCCAGTCTGACTACTTGGTGTTTGCACCTCAAACATACGCATTATTTTGGAGGTACCGTTAGACATAGCTGACATTTTTGCAGATTAGTTGTTGCTAAATTCCATGCAAAGCATTTCCACATTTTACCCCATGTAAGCCTTACCACCTCCTTATGAAGACCTTACCGTCCAGAGGTTTCTAGTGCGTAGGTCTGCTGGCCTGAGCCCAGGTCTCTTTCCTATATATCACCTTGCTGTGGGACCTGAGCGTTTCACAGTGATCAGGTGCTGGGAACCATGATGCACTGCCGGCTGTGAGGACTCAGCTAGTCTTTCTCTGGGTGGCTGCACCCCCTTCATCCCCTCTGGCACTTGGTTCATTTGAAATCACTGAATTTGGATTGTGCATTTCAATGAGTTTCTTCCAGGCTTAGTCTGATGCAGAGAACCTGCAAAGCTCCCTTCTCTCCACTTCCTGCTTCCTGTCAGGATGGCAGACCTAATACCAATGAATAATAGCATCTAAGGACCATCAGCACAAAAAGCCCTGTTTCCATTTTTGGTTAAAATCCTCCTGCAGAGGCACCAATATCTTCTTGACCTGGCATTTGGGGATAACAAGAAAGAGCATAGACCAAAGAGCAGTTATAATAAATTTATACATTTAACTTTTTCATGGACTGAAAGTAAACATACAACACATTATTTGTATCAGACAACACTTTAACATGTATTTGGATCAGTAAGTAAGCACACTAAAATGTTCTTTGGTTTTTGACTCACAGCATAGAAGTTACAGCAGTAAGAATATGATATGTAGTATAGGATCAAGTCTATACTAAAATTTAATGAAAAAGCAATGACTACAGTTTCATCTGTTTGTAATTATAACTTGGACATTTCCTCCAGACATGAAGCCTGGTGTCAGAAAGACTGCAGCAAGCCCTCTTCACCAAGATGGTCAAGTTCCTTCAGGCCTTTTCCTCCCATTATATCAGTTCTTATGCTCCAATTTTATTGATTCTAAACTGTGATCATACTAACCATACAATACTATAGTATTATTTGCATCTTCTTCTGTGTACTTATAATGTATAACCTAACGTGGAAAACAATGAGGCATAGTGATTTGTATATGAAAGTACGCACAAGTGTGTGCAAAATTTGAGCACAACTTAAGTTACCTAGGTTTACTGGCAGAGTGTATATAAGACAAATAATATTCTAGTTCTTGAATAGACAGGTTTATGTTGCAATACACTGGTATACATTCATTGATTCAGTCATTCATTTATCGAAAAGATGTTGAGTACCTATACCTCTATCAGACCCATTTTTAAGCATTGTAGACAAAATAGCAAATAAAATACTGTCTCTGTTGCAGAACTGATATTCTAATGGGAAAATGTGACAATAAGCAAATAAGAAGATATTTATATGTTCTTAAAACAGCAATTGGTAATTGCTAAAAAAATTTTAAAGGGTAAAGGGATATAAAATGCAGATATTACTTTAAATACTGTGGTCAGGGACTTCCCTGGTTTTCCAGTGATTGAGTTGCACCCCCCTTCCTCCCCACCCAAAAGAGACCGTATGCTTCCAATGCATGGGGCATGGGTTCAATCCTTGATCAGGGAACTAAGATCCCACAAACTGCACGACATGGCCAAGAATAAAAAAACAATGAGAATAATAAAATATTTTTTAAAGAAATACTTGTAAAGATACTGTGGTCAGGGAAAGACTTTAAATGCACTTTTGAATAGGAATTTGTAATGGAGTAAGGATAACAGCTGGACTTCCCCGGTGGCTTAGTGATAAAGAATCTTCCTGCCATTCCAGGAGACACAGGTTTGATTCCTGGGTCAGGAAGATCTCCTGGAGAAGGAAATGGCAACCCACTCCAGTATTATTGCCTGGGAAACACCACGGACAGAAGAGCCTGGTGGGCTACAGTCCATGAGGTCGCAGAGTTGGACATGACTTAGCAACAGAGCATAGGACAGCACAGCAACCAAACAGCAATGCCAAGGATGGCAGCTATAGATTACACTGTCCGCTGATAGTCTGCCTCCTCAGTCTTAGCTGGGGGCTTAACTGTGCTTTCTCTTATTTTCCCAATTATATTTCTACATGTAAAATGCTTACATTGATTTTCTTGGGTTTTCATTACTAACGTAAAATCATTCAGACAATGATAGCCTCTATTTAGAGATTAGAAATATCATATACCCTATCATTTGTGTCCGAATTCTTGTCAAATAGCCTCTCATATTTTTTTTTGGAGGGGGCAGAGGATAGTTACTTTAAAATATTTTCCTTGAATTAAGAGAAGTTTCATTCTTCTATACAGAGATGATTTATCAGCCAGCTTTTCCTCTAAATTACTAAGCCAATTCAGGGGAGATGAAAGAATTTATTCTTTAAGGTAAACACAGAGAGAAAAATCAGAAAGAAATTGACAGCCTAGTGAGACAAAAAGGCATATTCATTAAAGAAAGCCTTTTTTAAGAGAAACTGGCAACATTACTTCTTTGAAAAGCTGCTGCTCTGTCACAGCTGTGGGTCTGCACACACAGCTAAAGCTACCCGTGGTGACAGTTCTCGGGCAGGTAGCTCCCTGCAGCCACATTACACAAAGTCACCCTTTAAATCCACATTGCGTTTCACCCAAAAGTTGGAGCAGGAAGGAGGGGAAGAAATTCACCGGAAAGACTGGGAAGGTCTTGAGCCTCTGTCCCACTGTCTGCTTTGCAGTCTCTGGCTGGATGAGCTGGGGTCACATTGTATGACACAGGGCTTGCTTTCTTCAAGTGTAAATGGAGATAATCATGCTCACCTTATGGGTTTTTATGAAGAAATCCTAAGATGACATACACAAGAACACACCATGGACCCGACATGTCGTCAGAACTCGGTAATTACAATGTCTAGTTATTAGGGTGGCCCCATTTCTCTTTCTTTATTCATTCTCTGATGCATATCCAAGTATGGACAAAGAGACAAACTTGAAAGAGGTGAAAAAGTGGAGTTAACTAACAGAACTTGTGCAGTAATGATCTGTCACCCTCAAAACTGAAACCCTAAGCTTTCATTATAATGAAGTCTGGGCCTTGCCAAACATAGCTATGATTTTACCTATCTCAGTATACACTGTACGGCATTAAATCTTCTTTGAAGAAGATTCAAATAAAACAATCACAGTTTAGATCCCACCAAGAAGATGTCATGAAGATAATGATCTAACAAGTGCTACATTTTGTGAGATGCAGGAGAGGAAGACAGGGTGCTGCTGTGGTCCACCAGCCTTGCCAGAGACTTGGTCCAAGACGGATATTGTCTCCTGCTTTTCTAAAGAGAGTTCAGACTGACACTTTACACTTCATATTTTATCCTTTGTTTTGTTTCAAGTACAAAGGCAATCCAAAGAGTTAAGTACAATTATTCTGTTAATTTGTAAAATTTTATTGTCAGTCTCTCCCACTTAAGTGTAAAACCAATGGAGGCAGTGCCTCTATCTGCATATTCCCAGAGCCTAGAACAGTACCATAAACTCACTAGAACATTCAGGAAGAAGTTATAATTTTAGATGAAAAGAAGACAAATATATGAATGAATAGATAAATAAAATAGTATCCAGATAAGGAAATACCTTTTTTGTTCCCCTTTCACATCTAGGATCATGCCTGGAATCCAGTGAATGTTTAATACGTGAAGAAATCTTAAAGATCTTGAACTTCAGACATGCCCTTGATGGAAGAATGGTCCTCTTTTCTCTAGGAAAAAATGGCCTTTTCAAGCCAGGGTTTAGTTTCTAAAAGGCATAAATAGAGCCATGAAACCCAGAAAGACGTCATACTTGATTGCTCTCACATTGAGCAGCTGTGTTTTGAGACACCCGTTAGAAGGCATGTTGTCTAAACTCCCACTCAACTCAGAAGACTCTCCTCTGACAGTCCTGCAAGATGAATATACGCTCAAATATATCCTGTGAAAAGAAGGTCGTCACTTGTAGAGCCAGCCATTAAATGGTTGGAAAGCTATAATTGTTAGAATTTTCCTACTTCTATGGGGTCAGGATCTGCATCCTGAACTGTATACACTGCCCTTTTTATTTTCACAGAAGCAACGAAATCAACTCTATTACTTCTTAAATACAGAAGAGTCTCTTCTTTCTGTTTTTTTCTCCACCCCTAGTTTTAACTCTTATTCAGAGAAAATGTGTTTGATGATTCATGTTCTACTTAAGTAAAATATAATGTATGTGGCCATTTACAATAACATAGGAAAGAATAAGAGGAGAAAATATGAAAACTGTCACATTTCACATCTCTTATTTCAAATGAATCATCACTATCAACCTATATTATTAGATAATTTTTAAGATTAAGATAACTGAGGCACAGGGAAGTTTAATACTGTGAAAATTCAAGCTAGAATTTGAAAGCAGAAATGGCTGTCCTGGAAAATATATGTTTTGTCTTATCTGGATACGATTTGGTATCTGTCTTTACATTTTGGATCAAAATATTTTCTGTGCACAAAGGTAACCTTATATTCCTTAGTGGTAGGGGTTTTGTTTCAAATAGAACCAGCCCTAGTAGCTTGTGATTTGGATATTCAAGGTTCTGAGTGGGATAAAGGATCTCTAGCATGAGTAGGAGTAGCTGAGAAGTGACAAAATACATGAGCAGAACAAGGCAGGAATTCTCTGGCAAGCTCTCTAAGTTAGGTTCCAAAAGTTCCTTAAGACCCTCAGAAGTATAGCATATTTAGACAGACAAGTCCACTCCAAAGAACTGCATATGGACAAAGATATTGGATAGTAGTCACAGTCCTCAGCGGACTGAGCCTGAAGTCTGAGAATTCAACATTCATAAAGCTAGTACTGGCAAGCATTTATGATCTATTTGCCTATTATGCATAAACTTGTGTTCTTTAAAATAATTTAAGGATTTTGCATGAAAAACATAGATATAAGAAAACCCCTAAAATAAAGATAAATGCATCAGAGTCAGGTAATGCAGAAGGGAACATCATATATCAGAAACGCACTGAGTAAAACTGGGCTCTGCAGTCACGCACCACATTTAGCTCTGAGCTCCCTGGCAGCCAGGATGGAATTAGGGAAGAAGAAGCAACAGTGTGATGTCTGAGTATTTAACAGAGGCCACCGCCTTTTGCTTTTTTCTCATCTCCTGATACACATGGGAGGAACAACAAGTGTGTTAAATGAAGGTCACTCTGAACTAAGCTGGAAACAATAGACCTGGGATCTTTCACAAATGTTGATACTCAGACACTACCTGTCTGTGAGTAATTCTTTTGTAAATGAGCTGATATGAATTTATTACTCAGTGAGTTAATCAACAAGCATACGTTGGATGTCAGCTAAGTGCCAGGCCCAATTCCTATCTCTTGAAGGCACACAGTCGATATAAAGAGTGCTTGATTATCTCCCAAATGGTGGGGATAAATCAGATCTTTTCGAAGTATTTTCATTATAGAATCCCTTCTGAAATACGCAGTGCACATGCACACACAGACTCCTCGCAGTGATCTTCAGTGAGGAAGACGAAGGATCCCACTCTCTTGGAGCCTGTATTCTAGTGGTATCTTGGTCCATGTCGTGGAAGTCAATAAGGAAGAATGAGTCAAAGCTCAGGCTCTGAAGTCAAGGATTTAAGCGCATATCTTAGTCTCAACTAAATGTGTGCCATTGACCATTCAACAAAACTGCTCCAGATCTCAGTTCCACTTAGGCAAAATAGGGAAGACAATTCATAGGGCCGTTGTGTGGATTAAAAATGATAGTGATCAATGGCTGGCACAAAACCGTTCTCAATACCTGTTGGCTAGTACTGCATTACAGATGAAGAAATTAAAATCGAGGAAGGTAGCATGATTACCTAAAGTCATACAGCTAGCAAATGGTACAACTTGGAGTCATATCCAAAGAGTATGGCACAAAATTTTGTTTTCTTCACCAAACTTCAGTGAAAGACAAGGTCATGGAAGAGCAGAGCCAGATCGCAAAATGTCTGGAATGACAGGCTAGAAAAATTTGAACTCAACAATAATGAGCCATTGAAGTTTTGAGGATCATACCAGTGAAATGATTAGAATGTTGCTGTAAAAGGACTGCTTTTCTGGCAACATCGAGAATCGCTGAAAGATCAATTAACAGAGATTTAAGATTTATTGAGATTTATATTTCAGCTTTTAATGAAAATGTAAAAGCCTTGCTGCCATAGCTCCAAAGAGGGTCCAGTCACTGAAAGATTAATTTCAGTGGACCGGGATCAATGAGAAGGAGCTAAGTTCTAACCCTGAACCTTCTTGAAGGTGAGACCATCTCTGGAGACTGCAGAACGGAAGCTGACATAGGCAGGACAGCTTAGTATAAAAGGTAGGAGGCACTTGGGCCCGTGGTCATTCTCAACCACACAGCATCCATTTCTTTACCTCTCTTGAGTCTCATTTTTCTCATCTACAACAAAAGGTTGGTAAAAGTTCTTACCTCAGAGGGCTTTTGTGATTTTAAAACAATTTACTTTAGAAAAAGTGCTTAGAATGGTATCTTGTACACAGTATGTGCTCACTAAACCCCAGCTCTTATTATTACAATAATTAAATTTATGACTTTGGGAGAGTTCCTTAAACTTTTTGAACTTTAGTTTCTACATATCTCTGAGTGGGGACCATACTGTAAATCTCAGTTCTGTGAAAGTTTTTTTTTTTTTTCCCCACATCTTTAAGTTATATAAGCAGGGTGAATATTTTGCTTCATGTGTGTATTTTATGTATAGCTTTTTTTTTTTAACTGAAAAAACTTTCTAAAACTACCAAATGTTATAATCAGTGGCATCTTGGTGTCAAGGACTTATCTTTCATAACCCTTGATGACAATGATATTACATATGGTCCAAGGCATAGCACACAGGAAATATTAACTTTTTTTTGTTCCTTTTGTTTCCAGAACTTCATTTTTCCATTCCATTGATATATGGGCATTTACATGCATCTTAATTTTTATTTCTTTGAAATAAAGTCTCATTTGCTATGTTTGCTCTTTCAAAAGTAGACACAGATTCACTCCTCCCCCCTCACTTTATAACGTATTTCAGGACATTAATTCTTAGATTCTGCTTTTGGCCACTTCATGAAACACTTAAGCAGCACAGTGGTTAAGAGCCAGGGTTTCTAAATTAGATAGAGCTCCAACATTCTCTTGTATATTAGTTGATAATAATGAGATTAACCTTAAAGATGGTTTGAAAACTAAGTAAAATGCTAAATACACTGGTGGTGATGGTTTAGCCGCTAAGTCATATCATCTCTTGCAACCCCATGGACTGTAGCCCACCAGGCTCCTCTGTCCATGGAATTTCCCAGGCAAGAATACTGTAATGGGTTGCCATTTCCTTCTCCAGGGGATCTTCCTGACCCAGGGATTGAACCCACATTTCTGGCACTGTAGGCATATTTTTTTTACCCATTAGCCACCAGAGAAGCCCAAATGCACAGTACTTGGCATATATCATCCCTCAGCAAATCATAGCTCTCATTGTTTTTTTTTTTTTAACAACAACCATGAGTTCTCTACCATCTATGGCCAACAAAATTATGAGCATAAAAATTCCTAAATAAAATATATATTTCATAAATTCATTGATTATTTAATGTGCTTTAAATGATCTTAAAAGATCATTGATTTCAATGCAGAATTGCCATATTCTAAAATCAGGGATAACTCTGTCCCCCGAGGATACAATTTAAAAATATTAAAACTCATGTTAATAAAATATAAGATATATCCAAAAATGATATTGCTATTATACACTCTATGTCAGTGATGGCACTTACTGGCATTTAAGTAGTGGCACACACTTATGATGTCAAAGTCCATGATACCTTCTGTTGACATGGTTGCAAAAATTGTAGGAAGAACATAAAACAACTGAGAAGAAATTCCATTCAGTGCTAAGGGTATTTCTAAAAAGGAGATTCATGGAGCATAGCAGTTTAAAGTACAAAACGAGTCAGTCATATAGTATGATAAACTACAACCAGAGTTCCCCAGTCCCTACAGGAATAAAAGGAGAAAACTATACATTCAGTGACCACATCAAGTGTAAGATTTATCCTGGTTCTATAACTGCAAAGAGAAAAGAGGTCATAGAACTGAGTGAAGCCTTGAGTCACCAGTCCTGGAGGGAGGAGGATGGGCAAGGTCATCACCCCACCCCATCCCATCCCCATGCATTTGAAATTTCACAGAATGCCCTCTTTGATCTGTCTGTTGGGATCTAGTAATTAAGATAATGTTCAAGTCAAATAGAAAAACTAGTAGAACTTCTCCACTAGGTAAACTCTTTTGGAGAATTAAAAATAATTTTCATAGAAATAGTCAACATTATTAAGTTCTTACTGTGTGGAAACCCCTGGGCTAAGTAAATACTTCTGTGTAACTGGTTAAGAAGCATGCCTTGCTAATCTTTATGGTCCCAGCACATAGCACAGTATTTGGTACATAAAAAGGTATTCTATTAATATTTTTCTCAAAGAAAACAATAATTTTATCCACATAAAAATGACATAAAAAACTGTCATATCTCCTTGGTATTTTTTGAAATGATAACTCCATACTTATAATTAATATTTACCATCTTTCAACCTTTTTGTTTTTGTTTAGGTAGTCAGAGTTCATTTCAGAAAATTGTTTTGCTCAAACAAGTATAAACAAACAAAACATTTTATTGTGAAATGTTACTCGAATTCAAATCCTTTTGTATTCAAGTTCCTTTTGTATTTTAACCTTAAAAATACTTCCATCTGGATATTAATATATTCTCAAAGTTTCATCTTGATGAAGGACATTAGAATATCCTCCTTTTTTAACTTTAATTATTGCTGAATTTTCTGGGGGTCATTTCCATCTCCATTGTAAATGCAAGTAGAGCATTGTATTTTCTTTCCCTTTCATCTCTTGTAGCTCCCTAGATCCCCACAGTTTTTCAAAAATAACTGTAAATGATGCAGTTAGCATGCTTGCCAGTTTCTTTCATCCTGCAGACTAGAAGGTATATCATCAGGGCCTGCTGATTTGTAGATATGCCGACTTTCCAAGGACTCACTTAGCCTGCTTTGGTAGATAGCTATTTTTACAAGATCTTCATTACTTCCTGATTGCCCAATATTCTTCTTCTTTTATTCTTCCCAAAGACCAATTTATAAGATAAGTTCAAGGCCTCAGACACGTTAAAGTTATCATTAATTTCAAGATGCTCCACATTTATGAGTCCATTGGTCACAGCATTGATTGTGACCCTACTGTGTTCAGAGCACTCCACTTACCAAAGCTACGAACAGCTGGAGGCTTTTATCCCCGAGAGCCTCTTGTCCTTATTATAATCTTTTTGTTACTTTTGTCTCATGTTCTCTTTTGCTATAGTTTGTTACTCACTGCAATTTGTGAGTTGGGTTTATCCTCTCAACTTACAATAGAGGTGACATGCTTGCCTGAGCAATCCTGAAGAGTATTCTAAGAAAGCACACTCTGTTTTCGCACTTAGGTTCTGCTTTATTTATGGAATTTTTGAAGTTGCTTTGTGTCCCATGCTCACTTGCTTAATGTTTTCCAAAATCAGATTCATTGGTATTTATTATTAATAATGTATCCAACTAATGTAAATGCCTTGATTGGAATAACACTCAAATGGTAGAGTTAGAGGGGTCGTTGTTCAATTGCTCAGTTGTGTCCGACACTTTGTGACCTCATGGATTGCAGCATTCCAGGCTTCCCTGTCCTTCATTATCTCCTGAAGTATGCTCAAACTCATGTCCATTAAGTCAGTGATGCCATCCAACCATCTCATCCTCCGTCACTCCCTTCTCCTCCTGCCTTCAATCTTTCCCAGCATCAGAGTCTTTTCCAATGAGTCAGTTCTTCTCATCAGGTGGCCAAAGGATTGGAGTTTCAGCTTCAGCATCAGTCCTTCCAAAGAATATTCAGGACTGATTTCCTTTAGAATGGACTGCTTGGATCTCCTTGCTCTCCAAGGGCTTTCAAGGGTCTTCTCCAACACCACAGTTTGAAAGCATCAATTCTTCAGTGCTCAGGCTACTTTCTGGTCCAACTCTCACATCCATACATGACTTCTGGAAAAAACACAGCTTAGACTGGCCTTATTGTTAGCCTAGATGCACCACAATAATGTTAATAAGTAATAATATAGCTGACCATATTTGTATTAATCAATCAGTTCAATTCAGTCGCTTAGTTGTGTCCAACTCTTTGCGACCCCCATGGACCATAGTACGCCAGGCCTCCCTGTCCATCACCAACTCCTGGAGTTTACCCAAACTCATGTCCATCGAGTCAGTGATACCATCCAATCATCTCATCCTCTGCCATCCCCTTCTTCTCCTGCCCTCAATCTTTCCCAGCATCAGGATCTTTTCCAATGAGTCAACTCTTCACATAATGTGACCAAAGTATTGGAGTTTCAGCTTCAACATCAGTCCTTCCAATGAACACACAGGACTGATCTCCTTTAGGATGGACTGGTTGGATCTCCTTGCAGTCCAAGGGACTCTCAAGAGTCTTCTCCAATACCACACTTTAAAAGCATCAATTCTTCGGCACTCAGCTTTCTTTATAGTCCAACTTTCACATCCATACATGACCACTGGAAAAACCATAGCCTTGACTGGACGGACCTTTGTTGGCAAAGTTAAGTCCCTGCTTTTTAATATGCTGTCTAGGTTGGTCATAACTTTCCTTCCAAGGAGTATGTGTCTTTTAATTTCATGGCTGCAGTCACCATCTGCAGTGATTTTGGAGACCAAAAAATAAAGTCTGACACTGTTTCCACTGTTCCCCATCTATTTGCCATGAAGTGATGGGACTGGATGCCATGATCTTGGTTTTCTGAATGTTGAGCTTTAAGCCAACTTTTTCACTCTGCTCTTTTACTTTCATCAAGAGGTTCTTTAGTTCTTCACTTTCCAACATAAGGGTGGTGTCATCTGCATATGTGAGGTTATTGATATTTCTCCCGGCAATCTTGATTCCAGCTTGTGCTTCTTCCAGCCCAGCGTTTCTCATGATGTATTTTGCATATAAGTTAAATAAGCAGGGTGACAATATACAGCCTTGACATACTCCTTTTCCTATTTGGAACCAGTCTGTTGTTCCATGTCCAGTTCTAACTGTTGTTTCCTGACCTACATACAGGTTTCTCAAGAGGCAGGTCAAGTGGTCTGATATTCCCATCTCTTTCAGAATTTTCCACAGTTTATTGTGATCCACACAGTTAAAGGCTTTGGCATAGTCAACAAAGCAGAAATTGAAGTTTTTCTGGAACTCTCTTGCTTTTTCAATGATCCCGCAGTTGTTGGCAATTTGTCTCTGGTTCCTCTGCCTTTTCTAAAACCAGTATGAACATCTGGAAGTTCACAGTTCACATGTTGCTGAAGCCTGGCTTGGACAATTTTGAGCATTACTTTACTAGCATGTGAGATGAGTGCAATTGTGTAGTAGTTTGAGCATTATTTGGCATTGCCTTTCTTTGGGATTGGAAGGAAAACTGACCTTTTCCAGTCCTGTGGCCACAGCTGAGTTTTCCAAATTTGCTGGCATATTGAATACAGCACTTTCACAGTATCATCTTTTAGGATTTGAAATAGCTCAACTGGAATTCCATCACCTCCACTAGCTTTGTTCATAGGGGTGCTTCCTAAGGCCCACTTGACTTCACTTTCTAGGATGTCTGGCTCTAAGTGAGTGATCACTCCATCGTGATTATCTGGGTCATGATGATCTTTTTTATACAGTTCTGTGTATTCTTGCCACCTCTTCTTAATATCTTCTGCTTCTGTTAGGTCCATACCATTTTGTCATTTATTGAGCCCATCTTTGCATGAAATGTTCCCTTGGTATCTCTGTTCTTGAAGAGATCTCTAGCCTTTCCCATTCTATTATTTTCCTCTATTTCTTTGCACTAATCACTGAGGAATGCTTTCTTATCTCTCCTTGCTATTCTTTGGAACTCTGCATTCAAATGGGAATATCTTTCCCTTTCTCCTTTGCTTTTTGCTTCTCTTCTTTTCACAGCTCTTTGTAAGGCCTCCTCAGACATTTTGCTCTTTTGCATTTGTTTTTCTTGGGAATGGTCTTAATCCCTGTCTCCTGTACAATGTCATGAACCTCCGTCCATAGTTCATCAGGCACTCGTTCTATCAGATCTAGTCCCTTAACTCTATTTGTCACATCCACTGTATAATCATAAGGGATTTGAGTTAGGTCATACCTGAATGGTTTGGTAGTTTTCCCCATTTTCTTCAATTTAAGTCTGAATTTGGCAATAAGTTCATGATCTGAGCCACAGTCAGCTCCTGGTTTTTTTGTTTTTTTTTTTTTGCTGCCTGTATAGAGCTTCTCCATCTTTGGCTGAAAAAAATATAATCAATCTGATTTCGGTGTTGGCCATCTTTTGATGTCCATGTGTAGAGTCTTCTTTTGTGTTGTTGGAAGAGGGTGTTTGCTATGACCAGTGCGTTCCTTTTGCAAAAGTCTGTTAGCCTTTGCCCTGATTCATTCTGTCCTCCAAGGCCAAATTTGTATTTGTAGTAATAGATGACTTTAAAATATGTGTTGCCACTGTTAATAGCCTAAGAGTTTATAAGAATTCTACCTCACATTTGACTTTTGAACATCGCAATTAACTGCAACAACTTGCTGTCAAACACACACTGCCCATCACTTTCTTGGTGGATACAGTGGAAGCAGCAGGTGACTTCCGTCTTGAGTGGGGCACTAATAGTCCCGCTTATTTAGAAAGCGTGCAACTCTTTTAACTTATGCATGAGTTTCTGTGGCACATTTTGACTGTTCTTTAGAATATCTGGAGAAATAAACAAGACTGAGACATTTTGTTCACTTTGTTAACATCTCAAACGCTTTCTTTTTTCCATCCCCGCCAATTTAATTATCTCTTTATAACATAATCCCATCATCAGGCAACACATTTTTTGACTCTTCAAATACTGGAGAAGCAGTGTATCCAATGAACTGAGATAAATGGTTCTCAGGACCTGAAAGATTGAGGGAATGAGGAAAGGGGGTGACAGAGGATGAGACGGTTGAATGGCATCATTGACTCAATGGACATGAGTTTGAGTAAACTCTGGGAGATGGTGAAGCACAGGGAAGCCTGATGTGCTGCAGTCCATGGGGTCACAAAGAGTCGGACATGACTGAGCAACTAAACAAGAACAAAGACAAACGCAGCTGTTTAATGAGACCATGTTTTCTCGTAGGACATAGCTTATCTGAGTACCAGTTTCAGAGCCCAGAATGGAAAGAAAAGCAGGCGGGCTTTTCCTTGGTGTGGCCCCTCCTGATGGGCTGCCCAGCGCCATCTAATGACACGCAAAGGTTTCTGACTTCAGACCTGTTGGGTTCGGGTCCCCAACTTTCTTCTCTATATTTCTTTAAAACTGAACAAGTTATACTATCAGAGTTTCACCTTACACATATGTAAAATGAAAAATGTAGGTACTTCATTGCTATATGTGATTCCATGTGATGTCATAAGCATACCCCCTAGCATGAGATTGCATACAGATTTAATTTGTTCATAAATTTCATTTAAAAAATGAAAACAAACAAGATTAGTATTCCTGGATAATCAAGCCCATATGAAATGAACTATATACACATTATCAACCTACATATATGCACAGCACATTTATTATTGGTATTTTAATGCAGTTACTTTATTTATATCTTGCTAAATTATAAAATGTTTTTCATTTTCTCTTACAAGTGTGGGAACAAGAGAATCACATTGGAGGCATGATAAAGGTCAAATAATGCAACATGAAAAATAGGAAAAACAAAAACACTAGTCTTTCTCAGTATTTGTCACACTTATTTTTTAGTCTAAAGGTCAAGTGGTCAGTCTGAGTATCGGCATGTGAATTTGTTAATCCCACCAATTTATGAAGGTTTTTGGGCAAGTGTAGCTAGAACTGAAATTCCAGGATTAAACCCCTATTGCTTTTAAAATCTATTTTTGTGTTTTTCTTCTGTGTTGGTCTGGCTCAGCACCACGTGCCTGAACATACCACACCCTCAAGCTCCATTTGACAGTGTTGCCCCAGCTCAAGAGAGACCCTCTAGAATTAAGTCTCCTGTTCCCACTAGTCATTTGTCAGCTCTTAATTTCAGCTTCACCCCTTTAATAAGGCCTGAAAGTCTCACATTTACTTAGATATCTTTTCTCTTTGTTTCCATAGATCCTCTATAACAATACTCTAAAGTCCTTAGGTACAGAGTTTTGTTTTTCTTTCTTACGACATTAGCATCAGCCTGTCACACAGTAGTCCCTCAGTTAATATCCACTGATGAATTTATGGATGTTTGTTTCCTTAGAGCAATGCTGAAGAGGTAAATGCCATGTAATCACTACCAGTTACAGAACTTCTAATAAGCTGAAACTCTAAAAGGCAATTTCTATTCACTCTTCCGTTTAATCCTTAATACAACTCTTTAGAGTTGACATTATTATCTTTATTTTATAGATGAGACACTGAGATTCAGAAAGGTTAAATCATTTGCTAAAGTCATAGAGCCAGTAAATGACAGAACAGGGAAGCAAACCCAAGTTGGCCTGGGTCCAAAGTCTTAGCTCTTATCCACAAAGTGCTATACTAGGCCTCCATCTCCCTGCCTCAATATCACTAAGCTACTTCTTAAAGAAAAGCTTTGTGTCCAACCCCACAGACATCAGTTATGGCAATTCCATGGGTTGGCTGAATTCTTTCTGTTTCTATTGAATTCTGTTAGTACAGAATAGTAGATTCTCTAGCTGGTGCTATTCTCCCGAATGGCTTGCTTTCAACAACACCTCTCTGGAGCTTTAGAAAAAACAGAATATGTTCCAGACTGAGTGCTCCCTGCAAGTCTGTCCCAATACTCACAGGCATTCTCCTGTGTTTGCCCATGAATGCCTCCAGTGCAAAAGTTTCTGCCCCCGGAATTAAGCACAGTTTAATCATCTTTGGGTTCTGTTGTTTCATTGTCTCAAACTCACCTGAAGTATACTTTAACTTTACATTTCATTGCATAAATTTGTATCCATAGCCCCCCAGGTTAAAATAACTATTAACTCCCAACTTACTGAACTCTTACTCAGTAATGGGCACTATGTGAAATGTTCCACCTGCATCATCTAGCTTTGACATCAGGACCCCTCTGTAAGGCGATGGTAAGACTGAAGTCATCTTTTATAGGAGAAAAAGGTAGTAACTGGCCCAAGATTACAAAGTTAACAAGTGAAAGATGTGGAATTCTATCACATACTGTCTATTGCTAGAGTCTGAACTCTTAATCACTGCAATATTACTTTCAAACTAGTATCTCACGTAATAAAACTATTTATTCTGAAAGTGAAAACTGTAGCAATGATTAATATAAAGATTAGGAGAATTTCTCAACAGTCATATTTTTAGTAGCAAATTGTAGTCAGAGCTCTGAGTAGCAAGGTGAGATCATAGGCTTTCTACCTTTGAGTAGAAAGGTAAGATCATAAGTTTTTTCTCTGTAAAAAACTTAGAAATAGGGCCAAGTCCTGTTTACCAACCTTCTTGCTATCAACTGCTATTTTCTTGAATATTATATATCATCAATAAACTAAATTGAAGAAATTATACCTAAAAGGAAATAAAGCTTATAGCTTAGAGCTGCTGTAGCCTGAATACAAGGACACAAAGGATTCTATTAGCTGTTGGATAATGTTGACAAGTGCTCACAGACCTATTACTACACTAGCAGAGACAGTTTTAGCAGAAATCTCTGAAGAAACCCCGAAGAGTATGATTGATCTAATCTATTTTCTTTTCAACCAAATGTATCCTGTTTTTTTTTTTTTTATTTATTTATTTTTTCAGTGGGTTTTGTCATACATTGACATGAATCAGCAATAGATTTACACGTATTCCCCATCCCGATCCCCCCTCCCACCTCCCTCTCCACCCGATTCCTCTGGGTCTTCCCAGTGCACCAGGCCCGAGCACTTGTCTCATGCATCCCACCTGGGCTGGTGACCTGTTTCACCATAGATAATAAACATGCTGTTCTTTTGAAACATCCCACCCTCACCTTCTCCCACAGAGTTCAAAAATCTGTTCTGTATTTCTGTGTCTCTTTTTCTGTTTTGCATATAGGGTTGTCGTTACCATCTTTCTAAATTCCATATATATGTGTTAGTATGCTGTAATGTTCTTTATCTTTCTGGCTTACTTCACTCTGTATAATGGGCTCCAGTTTCATCCATCTCATTAGAACTGATTCAAATGAATTCTTTTTAACGGCTGAGTAATATTCCATGGTGTATATGTACCACAGCTTCCTTATCCATTCATCTGCTGATGGGCATCTAGGTTGCTTCCATGTCCTGGCTATTATAAACAGTGCTGCGATGAACATTGGGGTGCACGTGTCTCTTTCAGATCTGGTTTCCTCAGTGTGTATGCCCAGAAGTGGTATTGCTGGGTCATATGGCAGTTCTATTTCCAGTTTTTTAAGAAATCTCCACACTGTTCTCCATAGCGGCTGTACTAGTTTGCATTCCCACCAACAGTGTAAGAGGGTTCCCTTTTCTCCACACCCTCTCCAGCATTTATTGCTTGTAGACTTTTGGATAGCAGCCAAAAGTTTCCAAAATAAATCCCTCACTACCCAGTATCAAGAGCAATTATTTCTGCATTGATTTTAAATAAGTGAAATCAAGAACCATCATAAGTGTAAAGATTTTGAGCTACTGGGTGGGCACCTCATTCAGAGGTCCTCTAGTGAAAAGGCCCGGGAAGCCTCTCCTAATGACTCAACAGTAGTCTCAGCTTTATCTGAATATTCTTTAGTCTCCTGCCTGTGTGTGGATATGGCATTGAGTGAAACCTTCTTGTTTTCATCCTCATCTACCCTATTTACAAATGTGATCCCCTAGCATTTCAGTTTATAATTACATTACCTGGGTAGGGAATCTATAGATTATTTCTAGGGTGCTAAAATGAGCTATCTTCCATAAATATGTGCTGACAGTGAACCAAATAAAAGTGACACAATAAATACATGTTTGAAAATATTAAATTTTATCATTTTATTTTATTTTATTTTTTTTTTTTAATTTTTTTATTAGTTGGAGGCTAATTACTTCACAACATTTCAGTGGGTTTTGTCATACATTGATATGAATCAGCCATAGATTTACACTTATTCCCCATCCCGATCCCCCCTCCCACCTCCCTCTCCACCCGATTCCTCTGGGTCTTCCCAGTGTACCAGGCCCGAGCACTTAAAATATTAAATTTTATCATTTTAAAATGCAGAATGGTCAGTTATATCTTATTGTTGAATTAAACACTGTTAAAATAAATAGACTGATGAACACATTTTTTTGCAGTGTCGCTGTCTGTGAGGTACAATAAATTGCTTTCCTGGAGAAATTCCTGGGGGAATTTCACTTGTTTATAAAATATGATTTCTTTACAGATATTAAGAGTTCATTGATCTTTTATGTGTTGTGGAGTTTTGTTAAAATCAGCACTTGAGGAAAATGCTTTAAAAGGAATGTGAGATAATGCTTGTGAAATTATAATTTATTTTATTATATTAGAAAGATAGATAGATGATAGACAGACGGACTGATCTGTTTGGTGTCTTTTTCTGTAATTCTTCTCATCTGATCAATAGCTTACTAAAGAAGTAGAAAGATATTACATGGTATTTTTAATTGGTCAATTTCTGCTTCAAAAGATCTTCAGTACTTTTCTAATTCTCCCCCTTTCAATCCTCAAGGTTACATCTGCAATTATGCTACATTATTGAGGTCTTTCAAAATAATATATAGACACCTTAGTATTTTCTGTTCTCCACTGATGGCTTTACTGTCCTTTCTCCTGATTTGCTGGAACAGAGCTGACTTAGATGCATTCTGTGTGCGTCTGGCTTCATCCCTGTTTTGCAACGGCACCTGCTTGCTTCTTAAGCATTTTTCCTACTTTTACTTAGCACATTATGATGCCAATTGCAAGACCACCTTACAAATAAATGCAAACCTTCAGTGTTAATTCTGAAACAGTAAAAATAAATCAGTCAACAGAAGTCACTTTAATTATGAAGTTTATACTTTTTATTCTTCGGTAGTCAGCCAATAGCTTCTTGGTCAAAACTGAACATTTCCTCTGGAGATCTGGATTTGATATCTGAAAGCTTCCCATATTTTCCTCTTCTTTCATGATCTGGGAGTACTAGAGAAATTACTAGAATCATCAAGAAGGATGGTGGAAAGAAGGAATTGGGCACACAACTGCAAAGGAGGATGTTCTTCTCAATCTGCATATGTGTGTGTGGGGGGAAGTATTAAAATAACAAAATCACTGTCTGTGATGATGATAGATGTGGAAACAACACATAAGGCAAAGGATCTCATGTGACAGAAGCTACATTTTAATCAGGGTCAGGAGAACTTGAATTCATGGCTATTTTTTCATCCAAATCCTTCCTGCTGCTGCTGCTGCTGCTAAGTCGCTTTAGTCATGTCTGACTCTGTGTGACCCCACAGATGGCAGCCCACCAGGCTCCCCCATCCCTGGGATTCTCCAAGCAAGAACACTGGAGTGGGTTACCATTCCTTCTCCAATGCATGAAAGTGAAAAGTGAAGTCGCTCAGTCGTGTCCGACTCTTAGCGACCCCATGGACTGCAGCCTACCAGACTCCTCCGCCCATGGGAGTTTCCAGGCAAGAGTACTGGAGTGGGTTGCCATTGCCTTCTCTGCCAAATACTTCCTAGGGTCCATAAAATCTTTCATAAACTGCTGGAGGATCAGTAAACAGGTACAACCAATTTGAATATTTATGTTCTGATTTTGCATATGTATGCATGGATAGGTGCTAAGTCGCTTCAGTTGTGTTCAACTCTATGACTCTGTGTGACTCTACTGACTGCAGCCTGCTAGACTCTGTTCATGGGATTCTCCAGGTGAGAATACTGGAGTGGGTTGCTGTGCCCTCCTCCAGGTTGAATATGTATATTACCCAGCAATTCCACTCTTAAATATATCCCAGACTCTTCATAGCAGTGCTCTTCTCAATAGCAAAACCTTAGTAAATGTCCTTACAATGCTGAGGAAATAAATAAATTATGGTATGGTCACACAAAATGTTATACCGTAGTCACAACAAAAGAACCACAGGAACAAGCATCAGTGTAGGTGAATTTTAGAAATAAATTATTAATTGCAAAAAGAAGTCCAAAGGTGCCACACTACTCTTAAAAAAATGAAAATAAAAAACATATTTTGATGGTAAAAACATAGATGCATAAAAGCTATAAAACATGGACTGTTGGGATGATAAATTTGAGGTTCAAGATAACGGTTATCTCAGATGGGGAAAATATGGGAATAAGATTAGAAAACATGATTAGATCTGTGTTTGAGTAAATATGGCCTTGCAAAAAATCACCTGAAAAGTTTAGTGTGCTAAATAAGTCATTTATATACTCATGTCTGTGAACCAAATATTTGGACATGGTGTAGGAGAATGACTTGTCTCTGTTTCATAATGACTGTAACCTCTGATGGAAAACTTCAAGGGAGAGGATCATCTGGAGACTCACTCACCCACAGATTTGGTGATGGATGCTGTCTATCAGCTGGGACAGTCAGTTCCTCTTCAAGAGGATCTGCCCGGGAGAACTTTGCAAGGGATAGTCTGGGCTTCCTTATAGAATGGTGGACTGTCCCCAAGGGAAAGTATCCACATAGAGAGCTACATGGAAGCTAGAGACTTGAGCTTAGAAGTTAGGCAGCATTGCCACATCCTAATCATCAAGGCAGTCACAAAGTCCCAACCAGGTTCGAGTAGGGAAAAATAGACTCTTTTAAAGCATCTTTTAATGCAAGATTTTGGAAAAACCTGGGGGACAAGAAATACTGCTTTGATCACTTTTGGAGAATACATTCTGTCACAATTCATTCTGACCACAAAATTTAGATCCTTACCAAATACAGAATATACTCACCATCTTCTCAAGACTTCTCAAAGCCTCACTCATTGTGGCATTGGGCTCAACTCAAGGATGAGAATGTCATCCTCTAGATCAGGACCAGTATAAATGAGGCATAAAGATGGTGTTTTTGAGAAAACGTAAAAAGGGTACCGCAAAAATTAAGACAAAATGTTACCACAATTTGTTAATGCTTGGTGGGTTTGTATGAGCCTTATATATGAAAACCCAATGAGGAGGAAGGATAGAACTAGGGGTAGACTGGTCTTGGGGGAGTAGTAGTGAGGTCAGGGGGAGAAAGGGAAAGAAAGAGGATGCTCAGCAGATCCAGGCATGTTGTTCAGAAGGGGAAGATGCCTCCAACTGGGTCTGGCCCAGTGGAAGCTAAGAAAACAGTATGGGTGTGGCCATGGCGGCTGTGTATAGAGGAAGGTCACAGATCTGGGCCCAACTGGGCTTTGGAATGGGGCCGTTCTCACCAAGGGTGTGGAGCAGGACCAAGTGTCAGGACCCTATCAGGACTGCCCAGTTTCATAATGGGCTTTGATCAGAGAAGCAAGCCACAGACAGAGCCAGTCTTAAGCCAGCAAGTCCCCTCTAACACTTTTCGCTCCCTGAGACTTGCCCTTGAGTGTTCCCTTCGCTGCCGACCACAGCGCAGGTCCCACTGTAGTACAGTTGCTCAATTACTGTCAGAAATGTAAACCTGAGGGCAATGTAACATACACCTTGTTCATTGTTACATCCCAGAGATTCACCTACTGTAAGCCACCACCTGGAGCTTAATTAGTATAGCTTGATAAACATAAGTTACCTGAGTGAAAGCTGTAAATCTGCAGTCTAGTTAACTAGGGGTCATGGGAGGTTGAGGGGTAACGGAGAGTAGGAAGGTACAGGCATGCATTTGGTGGTAGCTCCTGTTGACTGAGTGAAAGCTGGGAAAACAGTCAAGCTTCGCAGGAGGTGCCCACAGTTGTTGAAGGAGTGTGTGTGTGTGTGTGTGTGTGTGTAAATGCATTTGTGAGGCATGAAAAGGTTTGCTTTTGAAGAGTGAAGATGAGCAGGATGTGTATCAAGTGCAGTAAATAGAGTAAGATTGGTTTCAAATTCTGCAAGTATTGGGACAAAACTCACTCAGGCATAGGGTGATACATGTGATCCCACTGACTGAGAAATTTACAGCGGAGGTCTTGTGAAATCCAGGAACATACTGTTATAAACAAAGCAATCCTTAGGTCTCCTTTTTAGGTTGGAACTTATCTTTTTTATTTGGGTGTTGCTAATGATCTGCTCCTAAGAAAACTTAGGAGGAAACACTAAAAATTAGCAGCCAAATCTTATTATAATTTCTTATTGTCTGAAGACTGTATAAGAGATCTAGCTACACATTCAAAATATGTCAAGGGTGACCCAACTGTATAAACCTGGTCCAGGTATTCAGTTCATACTATGCAATGAAACTCATTACCAGAAATATAAAAAAGGCAGAGTCCTTTCTTTCTATTTTTATTTTAACACCAAAGGTAGAGTCCTTTTTACCAACCCAGAAAAGTGGTATTGCTCAGAAGTCAGCATGTGATGAGGACGAATTAGCCAGAATGCTGTAAAAGTTGCTAAACTGTCATGGATCTGATAATCCCATAATTGGCTGAGAAGTTTAGAGATGTATCATGTATCTCTAAATATATCATATATAAAATGACCATTTTCATATATCATATATAAAAAAACCATTTTCAGGTGTTTTATTTATTTATAAACTAAAATCAAATTCTGTACAAAAAGGCTGTTCAGTATTGAAATAATAGTAAAGAAAGAAGAAACTCATATCCCTTCCTTTGAACTATTAATGTGACATCAGAAAAATTTGATGAAAGAAACATGCAAATTGCACCTTTTCCCAAAGGAGCCTGACTGGCTGTGGATAGCTGGGAAAGCACAGCCCTGATTATTCTTCCCCTCAACACAAAAATTCTCCTGACACCATCTGTCTGTCCTCACCTACCAAACATATCTGCTCCATTCTGAGAAAATGTCTCTCGGCAACTTTCTTCTCATAAAACAAAGTTATGAAAATAAACTAGCATTATTCATGAACATTTCACCAGTCTGAAACAACATGTGCAAAATAAAAATAAAATTTGGAAAACCACATCTCAAGGAAAGCACAAATTCAAATCATGAAGGGGGAGAAAAAAGAAGTCAGCCAATGCCATAATAATTCTAAAAGTTTCTTCAGTTGAAGGCAGGTTCGTTCACTTCTCAAGCCTGAGGTTGAGAGGGTATAACCCTTTTTTGCATTACATGAAATAGCTTCTCAAAAAAAAAAAAAAATCTCCACACTTGCTATACAGTCCTTGCGGTTAGCCTTGAAGCACAATAGGAAGGCAGTCAAGACACTCTGAAGAATACCTTTGAGTGAACTGAATGACTTTAAAGGAAATCAGAAAATGACCTCCAGAGCAGTCATCTTCATAGAGATATTTATATTTTAATATTGCAGGAAATTTCGCTGCTTATCAAAACTGGAAAGTAAAAGCACTGGCTGGGGTTGAGTTTCCTGTCCCTTGGGAAAAGTCTTTCTCCACGCATACCGTTTTCCATAAATCCTGACTTGAGGTGAGCATTCTTTCTGGTGATTTCTATACTTTTATTGCTCCTGACTGCACAGGTGATGCTTTACAAAGAACGGAAACTACCCAGTCTGGTCCTTAAGAAGCTTACACTCTAGTTCAGCAACTTCCAAGCTCTTTTATATCCACCCTAGAAAGTACATTTTTATATCACAATTGAGCAGACACACATGAGAATATTTGCATTTATATTTCTCAGTTAAAGAACAACAGGTAACAGTGAAATTTCATTAAAAATATTCAAGTTAAGAGAAGAACCCTTCCCCCAATGTTCTCTTCTTCTTTGTGATTGCATGTTTACCATTAAGTAAACATATAAATCAGGGAGCAGAATGCATCTATATATCACAAATAGGTGTACATACAAACAACAAACAATTTTAGAAGCACAATTAGATAACTAATTAGGTTGAAAATTAAGTTTCATGATTAACTAACTCCAGGCCCACGCAAGATTTCGTGAGCCTCTCTAGAAGCTTCATGCTTTCTAATTTGCTAAGCAACACAAATTTGAAATTTTTATGTAAATGATTGCAACCTAATAAGCTTTGAAAATTAAAGGAAAGGAACAAATTATTTCTACCATTTGTTGACTATTTGCTCTGTGGTAGGCACTGTGATATGCCCTTTGTGTACACTGGTTTTTTTAGGCTTGATATCAAGACCATGAGCAGGGAATATTAATTGTCCGTTTCATAGGTAGGAAAGTAAAGACTCAGAAATGTGAAGTGACTTGCTCAAGGTAAAAAATACTTTAGGTGCAGAGAAAGAATCCAAACTCAAGATGGTCTGGCTCTGTCCGCCTGCACAGCACCTGTCCCTAGCAGCCAATGAGTAGCAGATGGCCCCGTGTAAGTCATGCACACACATGCATCGAGTTGTGTTTGTAAAATAGGTATAAGCGTATTCAGCCAAGAGAAATCTCTGTCATGCATGCCCAGCTGAAAACCTCAGAAAGGGCAGTCTGGGAGACAAGAGGGGATGTGATCAATAAATATTATAGCTGGCACATTCATTTCTTAAAGGTGTCAACCTTGGCACAAGACTCTGTGGTTCAAGAACGTATGCCTCTTGTAACACTTTTTTTTGTTGTTGAGATTTTATACTTGTACCATGTGTAAGATTTCAGTTTTTCTTATCTTCACTCTGTCTCTGTGTCACACGTACACACACACACACACACACACACACACACACACACTCCTAAACAAGTGCTTTACTGGACTCATTTTGAGTAAGGTGAGTTGTCATATTCTCCTAATGTTCTTTGGGATTTTTGGCTACCTCTTTGTTTTTAAAAAAGGGATACAAGCTTGCAAAAGTCCTTGATTTAAAATGCACATTGTAAAATATTTCTCTTAAAAAGGAAAAACAATGTCCTTATTCTGAGTTCAATTAGCAACATCCACTAATTAATAGAAAGATTTGGATTTTATATTTTCTGGTTCCATAAAGTAGACTAGTCCATGGATAGGACCATGTTGTTATATCCAGGTAAATGCCACATATTCAATTCTAAATCTAATGAATGTGCATCTTTGGATGGATTTACTCTTGTTTCTAATCACTAGAAGACGAAATGTGTTCCCCAATCGACTTAAAATCATTTGTGAATTTGCCCTTTCTATTTTCTCTTTCTTTCTTTCTTCCTTCTTTCAGCCTTCCTTCCCGCCTCACCACTTGAGGGCTTATAGAAATCATATTTGTAGACAAGAGAAGAACTCTGTTGGTATATGAGGGAGTAATTTAATTATGCAAAACAGGAAGATGCTCTTTATATTTGGTCTTCTGGGCTTGAAACAATGTCATTAATCAGACTCTCATAAGAGTTATTTCAGATTTTTCGAAACATCAGCTTTCCTGGTTTTGTTCCTCACATAAGTTTTAAACTCTTTTTCTACCTACCTTGCATTCAGCAAGTAAAGATTAGGAACTGTTGAAATCTTTACATTATCTTAGTAATGTGCCAATTAAAGAAGGTGTTTTATCCTGATTACAAAGATTTGTCTGAGGTGGCCACCACTTTGTTAAGGCTGTTTTGTGGACATCTTCATAATTAATGGAAAAATCATTAGGAATTCAGTCTTTATTAACCCCTATAGCTGCAGGGGCCCATTTCATCTTAATTGCATTCATTTGGCACTGGCAGTATTATACAGCATAATCACTAATAAATGATCTTTTAATTTGTACCAATCAACGGAGCTTGCTTTCATGCCAATATTCCTGTTTCTTTGATGTTGACCTGTCTTGATTTTTGATCATTTGGGCTTAAGATGATTTACTGGAAAATCAATATCAATACCAGAACTGCTTGTATTCATACATCTGTGGTTAGGTTCTATTTGAGTGTATTTTGATTGAAATAAGTAGTGCTTGATTACCCATTCAGATGAGGGGGGAAGAAAGCATAATCAAGTTGGGAAATCTGGTACTGTATTCTTATTCAAAGGAAAATAATTAGAAACTGTAGGGAAACTGAAGATTCGGGAGAGCAGTAGCGGTAACACTTCAGATGCCACTAATTAAGCAACTTTGTCCGCCACCTCCTAAAGGCCTTCACCAATGGAGTAATATGCTATTACCCATTAGCAAGGCCAATGGGGGCTTTGGTTACACTTGTTAATGGGAAACCCCGAGACAGTTTCTCTCATTATCCCCCTGTCAGCAGTGTCTCTGCAGTGTAAAGTGGTCGTCATTGTTCTGTGGGTCAGCTAACCAGAAACCAAGCTACTGTAAAGAAACATTCTGCAGCTAATTGAAAATGACTGAAAAATCCCCTTATCATCTAGTCACCTCTCTTTATTGGTGGAACAATGGAACATATATGGACTATGTGGGGGAAAAGGAAAGTTCAGGGTATGACATTGAATTTTTCCTGACTAATACAACTACAAAGAAGTCTTTGAAGATAATTCCAGGGGAAAAATCCACTCACTTTTTTTTTTTTTTTAAGATAATGACAGCCCGACAGAAGTTAGTGTAGCATATTGCATTTACTGTGCTGAAGAGTACTTTATGTTTATATGATTCCCTTCACCAGAGGAACTCAAAGCTTTTCCCATGAAACTGCTGAAATCCTCATTATCCTAATGAGTGAATGGCACAAAACTGGAAAAGCCACAAGGAACATGAAACTTAATCACATATTCTAAGCTGTACTCTCTTTAATGCAATTTAGTATAAGGTATATCTCACTTTAAGTAACTCAAAACCTGGAAATGCATATTTGTAGGAGAAAAAACCAAATCAGGTCTTTTATACAAGAAGGGAAGAGGAAAGAAGAAGGAATGGGATAATTTCTATGTTTAGAATAGTCTTTGCAGATGCTTTCATTTCATTGTTCTCCTTAAATTGTAGGATTTCAGAGTGCTTAAAATATGGTTCAAATGAATAGTCAAGGTGATAGACAAAATGTGAGGATCACATGTCTTAAGGAGTGCTTAATTTGGGTATCTTAATTTGGAAATGGAAGTTGTCTATTCCATCATCTCCAGAAAGATGCAGCAAGGCTCCATGTCATGGCAGGCAATGGCTCTGTTTCAGGCAAGGTTGTCAGGCACTGGAGATACAAGATGAATTAGACATGACACTTCACCTTGATGAATCCCAAGTTTAACAGAAGAAATAATAACATATATTTATAACTATATTACAGTGTAGTAACTGAAACAAATTACATATAGCAAACTATAGGTAGTAAAAACCATATCATACACAGAGGAAAGATAACTGAGGCAATCTGAAGGAGTAGGGAAAGTTTCTATGAAGATCAGACAATGTCAGGTGAGTTTTGAATGATGAGGAAAGATGGTGGAGCAGGGAGTGGTCATCTTTGAGCATGTTTCATGGGCATGATAAGGAAAGAAGAGAAACACTAAGTGATATGTTGTAAGCAGAGTAGCACAGACAAACCATTCAGTGAGGCAAAGAATAGAGAAAAAAGAGGTTGGAGAGGTAGACAGACACCAGATTCCTGCCTCCTCTGAATTTATCTTATAAGATATGAGAAACAGAGGAGTTAGCTTTGGATGTAGATAGATCACTCTGGCCAAGTGGAGGACAGATGTTCTGAGAAAAAGACCAGAGATAGACTATTATTAGTCATCATCCTGTTTCAGTGATCCAGACAAGAGATGAATGGAGTTTGACTTGAACAGTAAATGCAGGAGACATCAGTTTACAATAAGAAACCATTCAAGAGAAGTGTAAGATCCTTGAGGAGGATGTCTGAAGTAAAAATAGGAGTGTGCTGAAACTGGAACAGGGGCATCAAAGTCCTACAGGTAAGTAAAGAAAAGTAATTCGAAAAGGAGTCAGAGAAAGACAATTAGAGATAGAAGAAAAACAATGAATGTGAGGTACAATAAATTCCAGTGAAATTAAAGACTTTCACATAGACCAAGTAACCAATCAGGTAAAAAATGAAGGGAAAACTACATTCAAGCAAAGTCTTATAATATTTACTGCATTTAGTCTCAGGGTTTATTAGTCAATGAGAATAATTTTATATTTTAGAGGGTAAGACCTAAAGTTATGGCAACAAAGAGATGAGAATGGTAGGTACAGGTGGACAAGTCTTTAAAGAAATTTATTAAAAGCAGATCATTCTCATCCAGTGGCTAGTTTTCAATCAAGGGGGCACTTTCTAGGATGAGAGACTTGAATGTGTTTTCAGGCTGCTGAAAAGACTCTGACAGTACAATTCAGAAGAGCTGAAGATCAAGCTAAGAGAAGGGATAAAGACAAACTGGAGTGCTGGGAAAAGAGCTGTTCAGTGGAAAACATAAGAACCCAATCATAATGGGTGGAAAAAGAAATAAGCCAGAGTGGACAAAACAGATTAAGAAGGCTTCTGTAAAATCAAATTTCTGGTGAAAGTAACAAAAAAAAAGATCTGAAAGGATGGGAATGATCATGCATGATTGCTAAGTCGCTTCAGTCATGTCCGACTCTTTGCGACCCTGTGGACTGTAGCCCATCAGGCTCCTCTGTCCATGGGATTTTCCAGGCAAGGATACTGGAGTGGGTTTCCATGCCCTCCTTCAGGGGATTTTCCTGATCCAGATATTGAACCTGCATCTCTTATGTCTCCTACATTGGTAGGCATGTTCTTTACCACTAGGACCATCTGGGAAGACCATGGGAATTATCATTAGGTGCCAAATCCTTTCTGGACCTTTGAAAATGGTCTGCTAAGTTCCTGGAAATGCAGGGTTGATTTGTAGACTTCAAAGGAATTTAGATTTATTAGGCCAGTCCACTTTTCTTGACTTCACCAGGCTTATTTAGATCCCCTGAGATCTAAATCTCTAGAAGATTCTAGACTAAATGGGCCTCCCACATCAGAAGTAACTAAGAACCAATAACTCTAGATTGTCACATTCTACATTGTTTTCTAAGTAGTTGCAATCCCACCCCCTCAAGTAAAAATGTCTGTGGAAAGGTTTTAAAAACAGTTGTTTAGTCGCTAAGTTTTGTCCTTTCAACCCAATTAGCAGGTTTTCTTCTTCTTCTTCTTTTTTTACTGAAAGTCTTCCCAGAGCCTTTAATAAGCTCATGAGCATCACGATTCTTCAAAAGGAGAATATAGTCTGTAGTTTCCAAGATTTATTAGACGAGAACACATTTTGATCCACAGAATTAGTTTAATAGATTGCCGAACTGATGGGAAACTGCACTGGGCTTGCATTGAACAATAACATCTTTTGGTTTTAAATGCTGGATTCTTTCAGTTTAGCTTTAAATTTCAATTTGAGTTAGTGAGGTAGAGCAAATTAGTTAAGATATCTATTAGTCATGTTCCTTAATTATGTACGTGCTGTGAACTGTGTGCATCCATCCACTGCAGTGGATGCTGAGAGGTAGGGAGCAAGGATGTTTGAGTTGCTCCTAGGTGCCGGGTTCTGGATGAGGTGGAAGGGAAAGTGGAGAGAGCATGGTTTGTATACCCAGAGTGCTGACTGACTTTTCTTCTCAGGATACACACTTTCTGTTCTAGCCCACCTCAGGGCTTTTATTGTAATATTCTTTCTTGTGAAACCTTTTTTCTGCACATTTATTCTTCCTAGCATGAATGAGACGTGTGTGCTGCATCTGTTTACTTCTAATTGCCATTCCTGTTCTTCTGGTCTTGAAAAGAGCAGGCCCTGACTTAGTGTCTACTCATCTGATTTCTTCCTAGACTTCACACCTTCAGGTTCCAATCAGTCCTCAGACTTCCTGTCTTCAACCTTGCCACATTTTCAAGTCCAGCAATATCTTCTGCAATTTCTTTACTGTGACAGTCTCTGAAAACCACCATCAACTAGTGGTCTCACATTCTTACACATGTGCTCTAATTATCTAGATACGGTTGTCTTTGAAACACTTTTTAAGTTCTATGGAAAAGTCCTCCTGCATTTTTGAGAGTATATGTCTCTCTAAAATATATTTCAAAGTTCTGACTTTGTTAGTTACAAAATCAAGACTTTGCTATTTTTAAGTTAATGCTTTTAAATGTTCCTTTTAAGAGCTTGATTAAAAATTATGCTGTTAATTGAGATTCATTATTTCCTTCAATTTAATAAGGTCTCATCTGAGGTTGCATTAAAAATATGGCACTACCTCACTGATAAAGTTCTTGAAAATTTTTTTTTTCCTGTCACTAAAAAATATATTACCATCACTGTTACTGAAAAAATTTTTAGTGTACAAAGGACCACACTTTGCTAGCAATTTCAACAAAAGCTGATTCCTATCCGTGCAACATTTTCCTATTATCTCTTTTGATATTTAGGATAAAATGTGAATTAAAATTCAGGGAAACCACCCAGCCACACACTCCCTCAAATCTGTAAAATAAAACCATTACAAAGCTGAGAACTTCAGCCATTTGCCTTATGAGAACACTTCCTAACAATGTGGAATGGTTTAAAACAAACAGACAAAGCAGAAAACATCAACAAGACAAAAACAAAACCTATTATTCATGGATACTCAGGCAAAATGAAGCATGGTTTTATAAATTAGGGATTAAGGTGAGATTTTTTTCATGTATGTTTAGCTTTTGGATTTCTGACCTTTTTGGTAGGGCATTTAAAAAAGCAGAACAGAAATGTGTTGATTTTTTCATTCATTTTATTTATAGCAGCTTTAATTTGTCATATATCATTTAACCAGACAACAAGCCCACAAAATACACTCAAAACTCTCAGGTTCACCAAAAGCCTCTGGAGAGCAAGGTAGGACACGCTTCACCCAGGTTTCCCCATGCAAAGCAGACAAGTTGTCACCTTGCCTCATCTTCTTGGAGAGAGCTGCTCACTTAATTACTTATTTGCCCCCTGCCTGACCAGTGGAAGAATAACCTTTCTAGGGCATTCCTCCACAGTTCTGTGTGATTTGATCTTTCTTTGGTGACCTGGGCCATGCCATCCCAATATGAGAAGAAGCAGCAAATTGAAGTCAGATATTTATTGGAATGAAACTCTCATTTTAAGAAGAAATTCAGATCTATTTAGCTTGACCTTGGAACTTGAATTAAATCTTTAGACACTCAACTTTCTCCAGGGAAGTGTGAGGTTTATATGAATTTGAGTGTATTAAAGCTAGTCTGGCCCTGATCTACGTACCAAGCTGGTTAATTTTTCATTTAAAGGACAAAGGGTTTCACTGGAACTAATTTAACTGACTTAATTTGTGATATTCACATACCAGTTTATATTCTAAACCAGGAGAGGTTTTTTAAAACCATTAACATGTCATTAAAAAAACATAATATGTTCACTGATTGATGTTTTGGAGGCAGCTACAGTTGCCTATGGCTGGGGACTTCTGACACGGTTCATTTTTTGCCTTTGCTACTAACCAATTGTGTGACCCAGCATGAGGTGCTTCACCTTTCTCTGATTCACTCTCTGACTAATAAACTGAGGTTATAATAAGTCCCTCTTCTATCTTTCTCAAAGGGGTATACTGAGAATTAACAAGTTAACAGTCCTTAAACACATCAAAATGAGCAGTTAAAAGGCAATATATTACGACTTTCATGTTATGGAAATATATTTGAAATTCATTTTTTATTACCAGAAAATAGTACTGCTCTGAGATTTAGCACATAAGTAAATATAAAAATTAATTAGCTTGTTTTGTACTTTATCTGCTAATGTATATGGATTTGTAAGAACCCTGAATTAACAAAAACAAAAAATCAAGTGCCCATGTGAACATTATATTTGCAATATTTCTTCCTAACTAATCTTTTCCATATTTTTTTTACTGTTCAAAACATAACCAGTGCCAACTTCTCTTGATTAACCCTACTTCACTCCATCTCTCTTGTACTTAGTTACTCAAAATTCAATATTTGCATTCATTTTATTCTATATGAGCTTTGTAAGAGTTTTAAAATGATTTTCTATATTGTTCTTTCCTCTTATCAACTTATATTATCTCTATGTCAGAGCCTGGGTACCTATTTCCTTAACTTTCCCACAGTATTCCCAATACCAGATCATAATAACACTGCAAGAGAAATAATGTTTGCTAATTACACACCAACAGGGCTGGAGTTTGAATTTGATAAGTGGTTCCTCTGTCATCTTATTTTTTACCTATTTTTATTAAAAATCAGGGATTATATCATGATGTAAAGCAAATAGACACTTGTCTTGAAGATACTTACAAGTTCACGTGTGATTTTGTTACACATAAATGATGTAAATTTTTACACGATTTTGTTTGTCATTGTATTGTTGATAAAATGAGCCCAAAATGGTAATTACATTACCAATTGAAAAGTATATTAATATTTACCAGGATAAATCTGCCTGCTTTTAGAACAATGAAATATTTGGATATTGGAAAGAAAGGAAATTATAAGAGGAGGAAATTGTAACATTGGGTAGAGAATGGTAGAAGCACAATGATATTTTAATTTTCAAGGGATAAATTTAGTACCATCTAACCTTACATCATGAGAAACGCTGGGCTGGAAGAAGCACAAGCTGGAATCAAGATTGCTGGGAGAAATATCAATAACCTCAGATATGCAGATGACACCACCCTTATGGCAGAAAGTGAAGAGGAGCTAAAAAGCCTCTTGACGAAAGTGAAAGAGGAGAGTGAAAAAGTTGGCTTAAAGCTCAACATTCAGAAAACTAAGATCATGGCATCTGGTCCCAATCACTTCATGGGAAATAGATGGGCAAACAGTGGAAACAGTGGCTGACTTTATTTTTTGGACTCCAAAATCACTGCAGATGGTGATTGCAGCCATGAAATTAAAAGACGCTTACTCCTTGGAAGGAAAGTTATGACCAACATAGATAGCATATTAAAAAGCAGAGACATTACTTTTTGCCAACAAAGGTCCATCTAGTCAGAGCTATGGTTTTTCCAGTGGTCATGTATGGATGTGAGAGTTGGACTGTGAAGAAAGCTAAGCACTGAAAAAATTGATGCTTTTGAACTGTGGTGTTGGAGAAGACTCTTGGGAGTCCCCTGGACTGCAAGGAGATCCAAGCAGTCCATCCTAAAGGAGATCAGTCCTGGGTGTTCACTGGAAGGACTGATGCTGAAGCTGAAACTCCAGTCCTTTGGCCACCTCATGCAAAGAGTTGACTCATTGGAAAAGACCCTGATGCTGGGAGGGATTGGGGGGCAGGAGGAGAAGGGGACGACAGAGGATGAGATGGCTGGATGGCATCACCGACTCAATGGACATGAGTTTGAGTAAACGGGAGTTGGTGATGGACAGGGAGGCCTGGCGTGCTGCGATTCATGGGATCGCAAAGAGTCGGACACGTTGAGCGACTGAACTGAACTGAACTGAACCTTACACAAGATAAATGATTAGTATTATTTTAAGTATCTATAATGTAAGTTCTCAAACACTCTTTTCAAATGGAAGGAAAAGTAGAAAACAAAACCTCTAATCAATGTACAAGTGTGATTGAAGGAGACATAGCACCTTCGGTTCAGTTCAGTCACACAGTCAAGTCCAACTCTTTGCAGGCCCCATGGACTGCAGCACGCCGGGCTTCCCTGTCCATCACCAACTCCCAGAGTTTACTCAAACTCATGTCCATCGAGTCGATGATGCCATCCAACCATCTCATCCTCTGTTGTCTCCTTCTCCTCCTGCCTTTAATCTTTCCCAGCATCAGGGTCTTTTCCAAAGTCAGTTCTTCACATCAGGTGGCCAAAGTATTGGAGTTTCAGCTTCAGCATTAGTCCTTCCAATGAATATTCAGGATTGATTATCCTTTAGGATTAACTGGTTTGATCTCCCTGCAGTCCAAGGGACTCTGAAGTGTCTTCTCAGACTTCTCTCAGAAGAGAGAAAAGCTCTATAAAGAGCTTTCTTTATAGTCCAACTCTCACATCCATTCATGACTACTGGAAAAACCAAACATAGCCTTGACTAGATGGACTTATGTTGCCAAAGTCATGTCTCTGTTTTTCAATATGCTCTCTAGGTTGGTCATAGCTTTTCTTCCAAGGACCAAGTGTCTTTTAATTTCATGGCTGCAGTTACCATCTGCAGTGATTTGGGAGCCCAAGAAAACAGTCTGTCACTGCTTCCATTGTTTCCTCATCTATTTCGCATGAAGTGATGGGACCTGATGCCATAATCTTAATTTTCTGAATGTTGATTTTATGCCAACTTTTTCACTCTCCTCTTTCACTTTCATCAAGAGACTCTTTAGTTGTCTTCATCTTCTGCCATAAGGCACCTAGTATGCCATGTAATTATTTTTTGCTTTGCCTTTTTAAAAAATTTATTGTGTGTGTGTTAGTTGCTCGGTAGTGTCCAAATCTTTGTGACCCCATAGACTGAAGCCTGCCAGGCTCCTCTGTCCATGGAGTTCTCCAAGCCAGAATACTGAAGTGGGTTGCCATTCCCGTCTCCAGGGGACCTTCCTGAGCCAGGGATCGAACCCAGGTCTCCCGCATTGCAGGCAGAAAGTTTACCATCTGAGCCACCAGGAAAGCCCTATTTTAAGTTTATTGCCTCATTATAAAGATCTAAATAGAACACAAAAGTAGTTCTATGGTTAAATAATAAGAGAAATGCCTGATGCTCTTTATTTTGTCACCAGAATCCTTGGAGAATTTTTTGAGAGTTTGCTATTCAATTTTAAAAAAGGAAAGGGAGTTCCCAGCCCAGAGCCCTGCTCTCAGTTTTATATGGTCAGTTAGTATCATGAGTCTGTCTTCCCTCAAGGTGAAGGGAACAGTCCCCAAGTCTGTAGCTCCCAGCACGAGCTTGCAGTACAAAGTTTAAAATACACTTCTGTTCTATAAACATCATAAATATCAGTGCTGATAAGACAGAGATAAAATGTATCAGAGTATTATTCCAAAATAAAGGGGCAAGGTTCATTCTCCAATTCTTGCTAACTCATGTATTCTGAAATTCATTTACTTCATAAAATTTGGAAACTTATTTGCACAAAATTGGGCAAAGCATTCTCTTATCTTTTTCTGTATTTGTGGTATAACAAAATTGTTATTTCTAACATACATTTTCTCCATTTTCCTATCACTCCTAATTTTTTTTTTCTGACTAGCTGTTGATGGGTCAATTTTCTGCTTTTAAGAAGGCAAGCATTTTGACTTATTTTATAATGTAAACATTTTCTGTGATTTTTTTAAATCTCAGTTAATGATTATCTTATTTTTTAATTATTTCTTTCTAATTTCTAAATAATAGTGTTCCATACTTTCTTATGAGAGTAGCTTTAGCCATGTCCTATAGGTTCTGTATAAAGTATATTCATGCAATCTTATTTTCTGTATAGTCTCCAACTTAGTATGTATTTTCTTTTTTATTTTAATTTTTTTTACTTTTCTTATATTTTAAAGAGATTTATATTTAAAATGCCCAAGTTTTTGGGATTTTGCCTATGATTTTATTTTTAAATTCTAAATTTACTATACTGTAATCATGGAATGTAATCAATATAATAGTGGTTGATTTACAATGTTGTGTTAGCTTCAAGTATATAGCACAGTGATTCACTTATATATATGTATATAACAGTTGTGTGTGTGTGTATATATATATATATTCTTTTTCAGATTCTTTCCTCTTATAGGCTATTAAAAAATATTGAATATAGTTCCTTGTGCCATATAGTAGGTTTTTCTTGGTTATCTATTTTATGTACAGTAATATGTACATGTTATTCTCAACCTCCTAATTTATCCATTTTTATTGTGGTTTTTCTCTATGATCTGATATTTGTATATAGTCAATGGGCACTTGAAAACTGCCCCCAAATAAGTAATTTCAAGTACACAATTAACCCTATTGCTAATGGTTTTAAGCAGATTCTGATAGTTATACTTATTGTTCATCTATTTGGCTTCCTAGGGCATGAGGTGTGTTCCCACAATTTCTTATAATTCTGATGAGTTTTGCCTTATACATTTTGATGCTCTGTCATTTGGGACATTTCTATTACAGTTGTTTTTATTGTGAGTTATACCCTTATCATTACAAAGTTGGTCCTTTATAAACCATTTTAGAATTTGGATCTGGCTTTCTCTCCCCTCTTCCTCTTCTTTTTCCTCTTCTACTGCCTTAGGTCTTTGTCATTTCTTTTACTTCCCACCTATCTGAGATATTCTATTAGTCTGGTGTCTTATCACAGCATAAAAATGAATTATATTGTGCCATCCAGCAAGATGCTGTTTTTTTTTACATGTAAATGCATTCCATTTATATTTTACTATAACAGATGTTTTGTCTTAAGTTTATTATTTTATGTAATGATTTTTGTTGTTATAGTTTTTAAACCTCTCTTCCCCACTAACTTTTTAAGTATATACTAAGGATTTATTCCTGGACTGGTTTTGGCACCTAGAGGAGTAGAAATAAAAGAACTTGCTCAATGTCATTTTTGTTGAATGAATAACAAAAATTAATAGAATGCAATTCACTGATTTAAATACCTTCAAGTATATAGCCTTACTCTAAATAAACTTACATCTTTTCCCAACACTCTTATATGACTATACTCATATTTCATACCACAGATTCCTCATTCTCACATTCTTTATTTGATTCCTGGCTAGACATTTTCATTAAATAGTTATTTTCCAAAATGTCTCCATATTCTTTGAGGTTCTTGCAAGATTTGAACATCTTTCTGTTGCTTTTATGTGTAGACCATAATTGAACTGGTCATAACATTTTGGGGCCAACTTTTTAAATTAAGTTGTTTTCTCAGTGTGCTATAAACATTCAAATTTATTGTCTTTGGAAATTTAATGTGTCTGTGAACACTTCTGACCATAACTTTTATAGATTATTTAATACTTCTAGTTGTTTTCTCATAGGATGAGGTTTTTTTATCTTTGCAGTTAAATAAAATTATTAAAATATATCTGAGTGTTGATTGTTTTAATAAAATGCTCCCCCCTCAAAAGAATCTCATATGGTATTCAGATATCCCATATTCTATATCTTTCTTTAAGTTTTCTTCTATTACAACTTTGACTGTTATTTTTGGTCCACTTGCTTTTTTGTTTTCTTTAGAGTATTTATACGTGGGATATTCTTCAATTTTCTTCAGTATCTATAATGTTCATTTTGATTCTTTTCTCTCTCCTTTTTTTTTTTAACATTCTGTCTTATATAATTTTTTTCAAGCCTGGACTGACTGTATGACACTGTTTCAGTAGTATTTATTTTGCATCTTTATGTTTCATTTTGCAATTTTAATTTATGAAGTGGTTTTATTGTTTGACTCAATTTCCCTTCTGAGCTCTGTAGCTTATGTATTATATTCTTCTAGTGTGTTATCATTGTTTTTGCTTGCTCTTACTTCTCAGTAATGATTTTCTCCTCAAATATATGAGAATAAAGACCTGTATTTGTCTGAAATTCTTATTTATAGAATTATTCTTTTTCCTTTTATACATGTCTTTGCCTGCACAGGTTTTATATTATTTTCCTTCTTTTGATATATGTATATAGGGTCATCTGTGAGGTTCTTTATGGGTGTCAGTGCTGTGTGGATAGGCTGTTCTATCCAGGCCTACTGTTCACTGAAGAATAATGTGAGATGAACAGGAAAAATGGAGTGAGTTGACCAGCAGCTATGTATACCTGGATGTGTGTGCATGTATATTAGCAATTTATACTTACTTGTTTCCTTGCTAAGAACTTTCTTAAAATCCAGTTTTAAGAAAAAATAAAAATACCGTATATTTAAAATTCATCTTTAAAGAGGACACAAACAGATGGAGAAACATACCGTGTTCATGGATTGGAAGAATCAATATTGTCAAAATGGCTATTCTACCCAAAGCAATCTATAGATTCAATGCAATCCCTATCAAGCTACCAACGGTATTTTTCACAGAACTAGACCAAAGAATTTCACAATTTGTATGGAAATACAAAAAACCTCGAATAGCCAAAAGTAATCTTGAGAAAGAAGAATGGAACTGGAGGAATCAACCTGCCTGACTTCAGACTCTACTACAAAGCCACAGTCATCAAGACAGTATGGTACTGGCACAAAGACAGAAATATAGATCAATGGAACAGAATAGAAAGCCCAGAGATAAATCCACGAACCTATGGACACCTTATCTTTGACAAAGGAGGCAAGGATATACAATGGAAAAAAGACAACCTCTTTAACAAGTGGTGCTGGGAAAACTGGTCAACCACTTGTAAAAGAATGAAACTAGAACACTTTCTAACACCATACACAAAAATAAACTCAAAATGGATTAAAGATCTAAATGTAAGACCAGAAACTATAAAACTCCTAGAGGAGAACATAGGCAAAACACTCTCCGACATAAATCACAGCAAGATCCTCTATGACCCACCTCCCAGAATATTGGAAATAAAAGCAAAACTAAACAAATGGGACCTAATGAAACTTAAAAGCTTTTGCACTACAAAGGAAACTATAAGTAAGGTGAAAAGACAGCCTCAGATTGGGAGAAAATAATAGCAAATGAAGCAACAGACAAAGGATTAATCTCAAAAATATACAAGCAACTCCTGAAGCTCAATTCCAGAAAATAAATGACCCAATCAAAAAATGGGCCAAAGAACTAAACAGACATTTCTCCAAAGAAGACATACAGATGGCTAACAAACACATGAAAAGATGCTCAACATCACTCATTATTAGAGAAATGCAAATCAAAACCACAATGAGGTACCATTACACGCCAGTCAGGATGGCTGCTATCCAAAAGTCTACAAGCAATAAATGCTGGAGAGGGTGTGGAGAAAAGGGAACCCTCTTACACTGTTGGTGGGAATGCAAACTAGTACAGCCACTATGGAGAACAGTGTGGAGATTTCTTAAAAAACTGGAAATAGAACTTCCATATGACCCAGCAATCCCACTTCTGGGCATACACACTGAGGAAACCAGATCTGAAAGAGACACGTGCACCCCAATGTTCATCGCAGCACTGTTTATAATAGCCAGGACATGGAAGCAACCTAGATGCCCATCAGCAGATGAATGGATAAGGAAGCTGTGGTACATATACACCATGGAATATTACTCAGCTGTAAAAAGAATTCATTTGAATCAGTCCTAATGAGATGGATGAAACTGGAGCCCATTATACAGAGTGAAGTAAGCCAGAAAGATAAAGAACATTACAGCATACTAACACATATATATGGAATTTAGAAAGATGGTAACGACAACCCTATATGCAAAACAGAAAGAGACACAGAAGTACAGAACAGACTTTTGAACTCTGTGGGAGAAGGTGAGGGTGGGATGTTGCGAAAGAACAGCATGTATATTATCTATGGTGAAACAGATCACCAGCCCAGGTGGGATGCATGAGACAAGTGCTCGGGCCTGGTGCACTGGGAAGACCCAGAGGAGTCGGGTGAAGAGGGAGGTGGGAGGGGGGATCGGGATGGGGAATAAGTGTAAATCTATGGCTGATTCATATCAATGTATGACAAAACCCACTGAAATGTTGTGAAGTAATTAGCCTCCAACTAATAAAAAAATTTAAAAAAAATAAAAAATAAAAATAAAAATAAAATTCATCTTTACAAAATGTTTACCTGTGTTATTTGTTAGCTTGTCAATCAACATGTTTCAAAGACTTATCATTTACACGGTTCCATAGACTCTATTTCATGTTTAACAGTACCCACAATTTTGTGAAAATGGAAAGTAACACACATCAAGAAACCCATGAGACCTGGGTTCTACATATTGAGTTGTCTAAATTAAGATTTTTTTAAGTTTGAAAAAATTATTTAAATTCTCTATATTTCTGATTCCTGAGAAGTTTAGGTAAGATAATCATTGAATGTGAAATTGTAGTCACTCAGTCATGCCTGACTCTTTGCAACCCCACGGACTGTAGCCCACCAGGCTTCTCTGTCCATGGAATTCACTAGGCAAGAATATTTGAATGGGTTGTCGTACCTTTTTCATTAATTGCTTATAAATGGAAATCTCTTAATACTGGAAAATAGAACAGTGATATATTAATAGAAAGCTACTGAAGTTTTTGCAAATTATTTTTATTCAACCTGTTCATGGGGATTCTCCAGGCAGGAGTGCTGGAGTTGGTTGCCATGCCCTCCTTCAAGGGATCTTCCCAACCCAGAAATTGAACCGAGGACCCCCACATTGCAGGTGGATTGTTTACTGTCTGGGCCACGAGAGAAGCCCAAGCACATCTACAAAATAGATTTAAAATCCATGGAACTTTTATTTATACATTTAAACAAGTCTAAGCTCAGAAAATATGTAGGCATGCTTTTCTCGCTGCTGGTGATGTTCATATGTCTTGGAAATGTCACATCATAAAAATCTAATGTAATTCTCACGTTAGAGTAAGAAAACTTTGTTAAAGTTTGGACTTATCTCTGTATTTTCCCCATAGAGATTAATCTTTTTGCATTCTCAAATCAAACTAAGCCAACAATAGAAATTTTTATGACAATCAGATCTTCCTTTTCTATATGAATATTGACATCAAAATTGAGAGAAAAGTTACATACTGCCAAACAGTAAGTTTTGCTGTTGAAAAATAAACCATAGCTTGGAATTATTTGCCTTGCTCTGTAACTGCCTGTGTATTACGTTGTGAAATGACTTGCAGTATCTTTTATGTGGGGTTGGAAAATATACAGATACTTAAAAACCCACAAAAAAGACAATTAATAAAAGACCTACATTTTACTTACACTGAAAGCTATCAAAGAAAGAAATTACAAAAGAAAAACCCCTAATTTGATGAGAAAGGAGAAGAAAAAGAAAAGAGATTCTGATGGGTCACTTTCTCATACACAAGCATTTAGTCTACAGTAATCTTCCAGGACTGTCAGATTTGATTGAAAGATAATGCAAGATTTTTTCTTGCTACAATTTATAGCATGTATCCATTAGGAATAATTATGGTTGCATGATTTTGCTAGCTGTTATCTCTACAAGTGTTACTAATGGTTTTATCAATTACTCCCTGTCCAATAACGGCATGGTTGTAACCTAATTTAAAGACACTCTATCACCAGGCTGATTTGTGTAGTAGTAAATGACAGCATTTGAGACACCAGCCAAATGACTCACTTCAGTGACTTAGTTAGTCTCTAATAATTAACAATTAGTAGGTACCTAGAGAAAGCTCAAGAGACTGGAGCTCCCACATTTCTCTTTCTTATCTAAATGCAAGAAGTTAGCGAGACTTTGGTGATTCTTATTAATAAAAGTGAAGACCTCTATGGGTTTGAAGAACATGTGTACATAAGAGACAGCTGCTAATAATTCCTATTTAAAATAAAAGAAATCAGGGGTGATGTGTGTTCAGAAGACTGTTTCTTACTGTATTCGAATTGGTAAATACATTAAGACCCACAAGTAGAAAAATTGCTATTTTTTTCCATGCATGTTAGTGCTTCAGTTCAGAAGTAAAGTCAATGTGCTAAAAGGGGAATAGTGTTGGCAAATTTGTGCTATTTCTTGAACTTTAAAGGGAAAAATGCTGGATGTGCAAAAAGAAGCACTTCATTACAGATCATTAGTGAGAACTTTATGTACAGCTGAAGGCTCAGAAAGGTATTGCCTGCTTAGAACTAGCTGGGAAGAAATTTGAAATCCCCCTCTTTTTTTTTTTTAATGAATGTAAAAGATGATTTTTTTTTTCCTCTAAAGATGTTGTCTCTAAGGATTTTTTCAAAGAAATCGGCCCATTTTGAAAGTCTAAATAACAGCCTGAATTTCCAGCTTTAAGTGGCCTACATTTTCTGAAAGTAGTTCGATTTCTCAGGGTGAAAGTTGGTGAAAGTGAACAAGGATGCATAGAGGACTAGGGTTCTTGCTCTGGGCTGCCTCTTCTGTGGAGGGCATTAGCATACTTTGGATCCAGCCTGATGAGATCAAGTTGCTTTGGGATAATTCATCAATCAGGTGACTGTGTCAGACCTTAGTAAACCCTTTAGGTAAACCATGAATTTAAGATAATCCATTTACAAGAAGAGTAGATCAGATAGAATGATGAAGAACTTCCTTCAACACTATTATGTCATTGCCAGAGATACCAGAAGATCCAAACCTGTGGAGAAAAGGGGTACTGTGCTCTGTCTGTATTGCATTATCCTCAGTAATCCCTGCGAGTAAAAGGAGAGCAGGGCCAACAAAAAAAATATTACAGCCTTGAAAGATGTAGAAAGTTGTGGAACGTCATCTTTAAATACATCTTCACACTTTCAAGCAAACCTTGTTTGACAATCATAGTTTATCACAATCATGACTAGTAAACAGATGCTCCTAAATAAATTCTGATGGGCATTTGCAACCCCAGTTCCTTTGACTTGCTCCACAAATGTGCTAAAGGAGTCAAACATGTGAATGAGCTAAAAGCCACTCCCTGCTACAGAGTATCATTCCTTGCCCATGTATTTCTGTCACCGTTTGTGCTAATCACAAAAGAAATCAGTGGAAAGGAAGAAAATAAGTCACTGAGGATCTGATCATCTCCTGAACAAGATCACAATGGCCAATTTGCAGAAACGGGTTCCTCTAATTTTCCCTTGTGGTGGTGATGAGATTATGAAATAGTCATAATAGCACAAGAACTGCCCTCTCTGGAAGCTGCTAAGAAAACTCCAACCATAATAGAGGGCCAAGGACTCATGGTGTTTCTTACAATGGCGTTGAAGCTCCACCCCTCCTCATCCAGCTGTATTTGCATATTCTTTTGAAAACCACACATTGAGTATCTATAGCCCCAGCTGATGTCATCGGGCACAGCATGCAGCCACTAGAAGTGGGACAATTATAATTTTTGTAGCTGATTAATCATCATGAAAAAGTAACAGTCAATTGACTCAATCATACATCCATGGTGATTAATCATACTTCACTTGTGTTTTTTTCCCCCAAGTATTTTACTGACAGTGCAGATGTTGGTTGATTTTCTCCTTTAGCCTTTTACTTGGTCACAGATGTTAAGTAATCACCTTGTCCTCATACTTGACTTATCCATAATCTTCTGTATTATAAGCCCTTAAGAGAAAATGTGCTCTTTTCTTAGAAATCAAATGGTAACATAGTTATTACCTTTAAAAAAAAGTTAATCAATATATGAAATAGCCATAATTGTACTCTGTAATCACAGATGCTTTTTTTTTCCTAATAATCATGCTACTCCCCCATTTGTTCCCCGATGGCATGATTACTGATAAAACATTAGGAAAAAGAGCTGTTTTTCTTTCCTCCTCCTGGAATGTTAATGGCACGATTCTATTTAGATTTAATCCAAAACTAGATGTTCCAATCCAGATTCATAAAAGGGCTTTTTACTTTGGAAGCAGACAAAATTTACCTTTGAAGACAAAACAGACATGCTGTCACCTGAGCATAACGCCGTGTGAGACATCTCAGTTACTGGCCCATTAGAGAAGCTGCAATGATTCACTAGGATAGTATTTATAAAACTGCCACACATGTGTGCACCCAAGGGTGATTCATGTCAAGGTATGGCAAAAACCACTACAATATTGCAAAGTAATTAGACTCCAATTAAAATAAATAAATAAATTTAAAAATAAAATAAAATTGCCACATATGAATTGTTGATCTTAAAAAAGCAATTACAAATGCACCAGTCTGTTGGTAAAAGAGCAATATTCAAGGAATATTCTAAACGATTATGAGTCAATTATATCACTTTTAGGGACAAGTGACAACACAGTTTGTATTCAAGTCGACAGAAATGCTTCACACCAGGTTCCCTCTGTAGTAGTGGGATTAGTGGGGCAGGTATGTCAAAGATACAGTGCTGTCAAGCCCTAAGACTTGCCTAATTTCTAAAATGGAATGCTGATCCTAAGGGACAAGCAAGGTGGCACCATAAAGTGAAGCCCCACCCTTACTCCTTGGACTGACTTCCATGATTTCAGCCTCTCTAATCTTAGAAGAGGGCAATGTCTCCCAATATTGACCTTCAGGTAATCTTTGAGATCATATCCCATGTGGGAAATTGCATTCATGCCAAGATAATACAGCAGCATTGAGTGCTATCCTGGGTGACTGTCTTGATACTGTTAATAAGGAGCCTTGAGTTGGATATAGTTGTTAATAAACTAATTCTAAAAATCCACTCAAATGTCATTTATAATCAGGATTTTCTGCTGGGCTCGGATCCCTGGGGAAAATTTTGAAGCTGTGAATCTTATATGCAAGGGGAGGGATGAACATAAGTACAGGTCCACCCTTGCTTTATAGCTTAGTTGTTTAAAATGATCACATATGATGACACTCAGAAACACTTGCAGCTGTGAGAATCAGAAAAGAAAGAGAGGGATGGAGATGAGAACCAGTAGGAAACTCTCCAACTAACTCCAGTCCTCTTTGGATGTGTCGGGGGAGAGGTGAAAAGATGTTATTACTTGTAATTTATAACAGGAACATCAAGGCAGGGAAGATAATATAAAAGCATTTCAGTGAGAAGATACCCATGACATGAAACTATTTAAAACAATTAATCAAAAAAGCCTAATTATTCAATTAGATGGATAAATGAATCTTCTTAAAGTGGATATGCAAAAAAGAGAGTGATGATGAAATCTTTTAAAGGGAAATGAGTATAACAAATCAGCTAAATACGATCGCTAAAAAATTCTGAATAATAAGTCAGTGATTATGTTTTAATTGGGCTTTAGCTTTATAATAATTGAGGACACTCATTATCTTGTTTTATTGTATTTATGATTTTAATATTCAGACCGTTTGGTGCTATCTTTGTATACTTCTGCCAGTGCTTGTTGCACTTCCTGGCTGATTAGTGCCTGGGTCAGTGTGAAGTGAATACAGATGTCTCAATCATGATCGGCGGGAGCGATGGCTGATTTTCAGTGTTTGAAGGTCTCCTATAAAGTCTTCCTTTGTGCGATTGTCAGGGTGATTTTTTCTGTTCTTTTTTTTCTTCTCTCTCAACATGAGTAGCTCTGTTGGTAAGAGTCATCTACCAGGAAACTGTTTTTCACTCTGAAGAGAAACAAGGGACTTCATTTTGGGGTATGATCAGTGTTTCTAAAATGACAACACATGTACATTTATCCTGTCCCAGGGAAAATAATAGTTTTATGCAAAAGGTAACATCTAACTAAAAATTCAAACTCTTTATCTGAGGGTGAAAACAGGGCAAAGCAGAGCTCTTATGCTCGTAACTTCCAGACGGTCGGATAAGCGACTCTTTGTTCCCAAAGAAGGGCAGTCGAGCCAAAGATTATTTCCAAGTTTTTGTCAATCACTTTGCCCTGTAAAAGGTGTACACATGGCTGATTGCTTACATACTCAAAATCAGCCAAAAGGTGCAGTCAGAATGAGTCCACGACTGTCAGAGGCCTCAGATGTAGAGAGAGCTCTAAATGAGCCTTTGAGAAGCAAAGAGAGAAACCATTCAATGCTCATGCATGGAACTTTTGTCAACCCAAGTGACATTTGTGAGTATTTAATCCATTTTTAAAATCTTTCAAATGAGTCAGTGGCAATAATTGTATATAGAATTTTATTTAGGTCCACATAGTCAGTGCTGGTTATATTAAGATTAGTATGTATTATAATGAATAGAAGGTATGGACTGTATTTTGCCCCATTGCCAGATAAATGCATAGTTTTCAGCCAGTCTTTTGCTTAATAAAGGAATTAAATAATGGAAGAAGTAATGAATGAATGAATGAATTAGAAGTAAAACACACACATACATCTGATGGCCTATGAGATCCTAAGTACTCTAGTCTGCCTTATCATATCTCTAAACACAGAAATGAAACTTGCTGTTTGAAAACTTGGACATAACTCTTTACTGATGGATATATTTTTAAAAAGAAAGGTCTGCTTTTATTATCAAGTCACAGTATGTCTTTTCTAAATAGCAGGTCTTGGGCAAGTGTTCATATTTAAACACACTTTCACAACTTCGGCATTATTTACCTTTTGTTGTTGTTTACCTAAGTCGTGTCCAACTCTTTGTGACCCTATGGACTGTAGCCTAATTAGCCTCTCTGTCCATGGGATTTCCTAGGTAAGAATACTGGAGTGGGTTCCCCTTTCCTCCTCTAGGAGATCTTTGCAACACAGGGATCAAACCCGCATTTGTTGTATTGGCAGGCAGATTCTTTACCACTCTGCAACCTGGGAAGCCTTATTTACCTTTACAGTTACACTTTCAGGTCCATCACTCAGTCATGTCCAGTTCTTTGTGACCCCACGGACTGCAGCATGCCAGGCTTCCCTGTCCTTCACCAACTTACAGAGCTTGCTCAAACTCAGGTCCATTGAGTTGGTGATGCCATCAAATCATCTCATCCTCTGCCATCCCCTTCTCCTTCTGCCTTCTATCTTTCCCAGAATCGGGGTCTTTTCCAAAGAGTGGGGTCTTTGCATCAGGTGACCAAAGTATTAGAGCTTCAGCTTCAGCATCAGTCCTTCTAATGAATATTCATGGTTGATTTCCTTTAGGATTAACTGGATTGATCTCCTTGCTGTCCAAGGGACTCTCAGAGTCTTCTCAAACACCAACGTTCAAAAGCATCAATTCTTTCGTGCTCAGCCTTCCTTATGGTCCAACTTCACATCGATACATGACTACTGGAAAAATAGCATTGACTATACAGACCTTTGTCAGCAAAGTAATGTCTCTGCTTTTTAATACGCGAAGTTTGTCATGGCTTTACTTCCATGGAGCAATTGTCTTTTAATTTCATGGCTGCAGGCACCATCTGCAATGACTTTGGAGCCCAAGAATATGAAGTCTATCACTGTTTTCACTGTATCCCCATTTATTTGCCATGAAGTGATGGGGCTGGATGCCATGGTCTCAGTTTTTTGAGTGTTGAGTTTTACGCCAGTTTTTTTTCCACTCTCCTCTTTCACTTTCATCAAGAGGCTCTTTAGTTCCTGTTCGCTTTCTGCCATAAGGGTGGGTGTCATCTGTAAATCTGAGGTTGTTGATATTTCTTCTGGCAATCTTGATTCCAGCTTGTGCTTCATCCAGCCCCACATGTTGTATGATATACTCTGCATAAAATTTAAATAAGCAGGGTGACAAGATATAGCATTGACACACTCCTTTCCCAATTTTGAACCAGCCTGTTGTTTCATGTCTGGTTCTAACTGTTGCTTCAAGATTGGTATATATGTTTCTCAGGAGGCAGGTAAGGTGGTCTGGTATTCCCACTTATTTAAGAATTTCCCACAATTTGTTATGATCCACACAGTCAAAGGCTTTAGTGTAGCCAGTAAGACAAAATATATGTTTTTCTTGAATTCTCTTGCTTTTTCTATGATCCAACGGATGTTGGCAATTTGATCTCTGGTTCCTCTGCTTTTTCTAAATCCAGCTTGGACATTTGGAAGTTCTTGGTTCATGTACTGTTGAAGCCTTGCTTAGAGACTTTTGAACATTACTTTGCTAGCATATGAAATCAGTGCAATTTTGCAGTACTTTGAACATATTTTGGCATTGCCTTTCTTTGGTATTGGAATGAAAACATATTTTCCAGTTCTGTGGCCACTGCTGAGTTTTCCAAATTTGCTGGCATATTTAGTGCAGCACTTTCACAGTATTATCTTTTAGAATTTGAAATAGCTCAACTGGAATTATATCACCTCCACTAACTTTGTTGGTAGTGATATTCCTAAGGCCCACTTGACTTCATATTCCAGGATGTCTGGCTCTAGGTGAGTGATCACACCATTGCGGTTATCCAGGTCATTAAAATGTTTTTTGTATAGTTCTTCTGTGTATACTTACCACCTCTTCTTAATATTTTCTGCTTCTGTTATATCCATACCATTTCTGTCCTTTATTGTGCCCATCTTTGCATGAAATGTTCCCTTGATATCTCTAATTTTCTTGAAGTGATCTCTAGTCTTTCCCATTCTATTGTTTTCCTCTATTTCTTCGCATGGGGCCATATAATTCTTTGTTGTGAGAGGCTGTCTTCTGCATTGCAGGATGTTTAGCAGCGTCTTTGGATCCACCCACTAGATTCCTGTAGCACTTACCCGCTTTAGCGGGTATCAAAAGTACACAAAAACGTAGTGACAATCAAAAGTATGCAAACATTCCCAAATGCCCCTTGAGGGTCAAAATCGCCTCCTCATTTGAGAACAATTACTTTAAAGCCTTAGCTGACAGTAAGTAAGACATTCTTAAAGCAAAGATAGTAATGGACAATTAGAAAAACAGATCCTTGATCACATATGCTGGAAGTATTGGATCATTTTCAGCTCAGTTTTCTGAGTTTAATCAATATTACCATGCAGAGTATTTTAAAATTTTCCCAGGGATGAAAAGAAATAACACAAGAAGCTGGGATGTTTTAACTTCAAGAGAATTGGTAAATTTACTGGAATATAATAGTATTGAAATAACAACAATGATAATAACAGTGACATTCATTTATGAAATGCAGTGCTAGGCAGCCTTATATCATCTAGTCATTGAGGTTAATTTTACCATAAACAGTTTCTTGAGGTAATAAGCCAGGATTACTCTTCTTAATCAAGTTTATTCCCTGCTCCAGTACTGACTTGGTGACTAGAGGCTGTGTCACAAACCAATTGCCACCGTCTTTCAATGCCATCTCTAACTGGGCTCTTGGATCAACGCCAGTTGTTTAGTAGAGTACAATAACTTAAGCATTTCCATTTTGAAGGTGTGAAGATCAAGTTATTTAACCTGAAATTTGGGCTTCCCTGGTGACTTAGACGGTGAAGAATCTGCCTGCAATGCAGGAGACCTGGGTTCAGCCCTGGGTTGGAAAGATCCTCTGGAGAAGGGAATGGCTAACCACTCCAGTATTCTTGCCTGGAGAATTCCATGGACAGAGGTGCCTGGTGAACTACAGTCCATGGGGTCACAAAGGGTTGGGTACCACTGAGCAACTAACACTTTCACTTTTCTTATATAAGTTAATCACTTATTGCGGGAGGTCCACCACAGATAGGTCTTCTACTTTACCAATGTTGGGTCAAATTTTTTTCCTGGGGGGAGAGAGTCAATGGCATAGCCGGTACTGGCCTCACATGGCTGTCCTCTCCATGTCCCATGCATCTTCTTTGCAGAACTGGTGGTTCCTTCAGCTACCTTCATTTTACTTAATCTGGTCTAAGCAAGTTTGAGAAGCACCACATTTTCCTCCTTCACTTCTGTGTAGATAGGATTTTTCTTTCAATCTAGCTGAATATTCTTAAAATTCTTTAGTTTTTCATACGTTGTAAGTTTCTGTCTTAGGCTGTCTTCCTATGCTTTATAATTGCTAAATTATAGTCACCAGTACCCACTTAGTCCTCATCTCTATCTCCTTCCCAAGACATGACTTGCCTTGGAGTCTCTGCTCTTGGGCCCCATGTCCCTTAAGCGTTATGAGTCACATGATCACCAAGTATGCACTCCAGGCATGTCAAAAGTCATTCTTCCCTCTGATAGCTCTAACCATGCTAGCCAGCTCTTGTTCATTCTGTTCTTAGAGTCACAGTTAGTGACAATAGGCTTTTTCCATGAGGTCTTCTCCATTGACCACGTGATGGGAGACCTCTAAGACCTCATATCTTTATGCCCCATGATTCTGATTGAGAATGAAGTTTCTGAGTAGAGTATTTTGGTAACATCAAAACCCAAGAAGTGGAGATCCCCCTCAGGGATGGGGGACCTGTTCTCTTGATTCTTTTGAAAATTACCTGTTCTACTTCAATTATAGGAAAATAAATAAATAAATTAATTAATTAAAAGAGAGGAATTTCTAGGCAGGAAGTGCAAATAGTTCCAAACATAGGAAATGCCCTTTTTAAAATGATTGATTTTTAATTGAAGAATAATTGCTTTACAGTATTGTGTGGGTTTCTGCCAAACATCAACATGAGTCAGCCATAGGTCTACCTACGTCCCCTCCCTCTTGAACATCCTTCCCTCCTCCCTCCACATCCCACCCCTCTAGGTTGTTACAGAGCCCAGATTTGAGTTCCCTGGGCCATGCAGCAAATTCCCATTAGCTATCTATTTTACATATGGTAATGTATATTTCCATGTTACTCTCTCCACACATCCCACCCTCTCCTTTCCCCCACCCCCACTCCAAGTCTATAAGTCTGTTCTCTATGTCTGTGTCTCCACTGCTGCCTGAAAATAGGTTAATTGGTACCATCTTTCTAGATTTCATATGCATGCATTAGTATACGATATCAGTTTTTCTCTTTCTGACTTACTTCACTCTGTATAATAGGCTCTAGATTCATCTACCTCATTAGGACTGACTCAAATGTGCTCCTTTTATGGCCAAGTAGTATTCCACTGTATACATGTACCACAACTTCTTTATCCATTGATCTGTCGGTGGACATCTAGGTTGCTTCCATGTCCTAGCCATTGTAAATAGTGCTGCAATGAACATTGGGGTTGATGTGTCTGTTTCAATTTTGGTTTCCTCAGGGTATACGCCTACCAGTGGGATTGCTGGGTTATATGATGATTTTATTCCTAGTGTTTTTAGAGTCTCCATACCATCTTCCATAGTGGCTGAATCAATTTACATTCCCACCAACAGTACACGAGGGTTCCCTTTCCTCCACACCCTATCCAGCATTTACTGTTTGCAGATTTTTTGATAATGGGTGTTCTGAACTGTGTGACGTGATATCTCATTATAGTTTTAATTTGCATTTCTCTAATAATAAGCAATGTTGAGCATCTTTTCATGTATTTATTAAGCATCTGTATGTCTTCTTTGGAGAAATGTCTGTTTAGGTCTTTTGCCCACTTTTTGATTGGGTTGTTTGTTTTTCTGGTATTGATTTGTATGAGCTGCTTGTATATTTTTTAAATTAATCCTTTGTCAGTTGTTTCATTTGCTATTATTTTCTCCTGTTCTGAGCGTTGTCTTTTCACCTTGTTTATAGTTTCCTTTGCTGTGCAAAAGCTTTTAAGTTTAATTAGGTCCCACTTATTTATTTTTGTTTTTATTTCCATTACTCTAGGAGGTGGATCATAGAGGATCTTGCTGTGATTTATGTCATAGTGTTCTGCCTATGTTTCCCTCTAAGAGTTTTATAGTGAAACCCCTTTTTTATTTGCCTAAAAATTTGTAATTACTTGTGTTATATTGATCACTTCTTTAGTATAAAGTATTTTTCCTATCTAAGAATATTACTTGAATTATGTATTAATTAGCTAAATCAAATGTTAACATTTTTCCCATATACAAGAGAAGTGGCCAAGCTATTCCCAAACTTCCATAAAGACTTTCCTGACATTCCATTCTGAAACCAGTTTCATAATTATATGTCAATCATTTTGATGAGTAATTTCATTATTTCTTCTTAGGAGATCATGTATATCAACACGTGAATGCAGATGATTCACTTCAAATATGCAAAAATAAAAGTGAGCCAGTTCTTTAAGGTGCTTGTTACTCTTTTCTGCGATTAAATTCAGAGTAAAACTAAATGAAGTGAACCTGCATGCCGCAGAAATACAAGAAAAAAATTAAAAAGAAGAAATGCTCACAAAGTCAACCATCACATTAAAATTCCTTTTTGCTGGGTGAGCTGAAATACCATGGAAAAAAAAAATCCACCTGCCATTCAGTTTAATTTCTTGTGTTTAGAGCTCTATAGCATTCTGTGTAAAACTAATCAATAAAAAGGATTTATGAGGCCTTGAAATAGAACAGTCGAAAGGAGGAAATTATAGTCAGTTTTAGTTATTAAAGATTTTCACCACTAAATTTAGTATAAGGGAAACGTTATACATCTTTTTTAGCTGAAACAGGACATTTATCAAATGCATGGATTGGGGAGACGATTGTGCTTAGACCCACTATAATGTGTCTTTATTTGTTGCTCACCATTTATTGTTGGCTGTGGTGAAGTAGGCCTAAACAGGATTGGAAAAGCTATGTAAAAAAAAAAAAAAGGCAAGAAGACACAGTGGGCTGTGACCCAGACATGAGACAAAAAGAAGTATTTGTGAATTCAGATCCAGTTCATACTAAATAGCTTTCTGTGACCTTATTTTGAAGAGTGAAATCAAGGAAAGGAAACCAAGGGAGGAAGTGAGGAGGGAAGGGAGGAAAACTCCCCACCACCTCGAATAGCCTTCAGTTTATCGGATCAAAATCTAGCTCTGATCATACTTGGAGACCAAGTCATTACTAATTTTTGTTTATTTTTGGTGTTATAATATTTGCTGGACCAGGAGCATTTCTGAAAATAGTCGTACATGGACTGTGTAAGACTGTTGTTTTGTGATGAATTTTGAGAGAGTGCCTCAAGGCGCTTGGATGCTGCCGTGTGTAAATAAATGTTCTTGAGACTTTTACCTAGATACATTTCATAGCAGGTTAATTTGAGAAAATTCAAGAATTTAGCTTTTGTTTGATGAAATGCAAATGACAGATGGAAAACTGCGGTATTTTGAAAAGAAAAACTGTAATGATGCACAGAACATAAGATTGCCATAATAATAATGGTGCTTAGCATTTACACTGAGTTCTTCATCTTCAAAGTACTTTACAAACAACTAATTAAGCCTCATAACACTCCTGAAAGACAGGTAAGGATCATTACTGCCATTCTACAGATGGAGAAAATGAGGCATGGGGCGGTTAAGTATGTTTGCCTAAGGCTATTGGAAATAAACAGAATCAACCAGATTAAGGTCTAGGGACTCAGTCTGAACATGGATAAAGGGACCAGCATTCTTTGAAGCAAAACAATGAGGCTTTTAGTGCTGAATATCTTTCCTTTTAAAAAGATTAACCTGTCATTCAGTTAACACTGATTTCCCAATAAATTAAGATGATACAGTATAACTCCCTTTCACTGTTTCTTTGTCTCATTCATTCTTCAGTCTCCACAATTATCCCCAAAGAATGCCTTTTCTGAATGATTAGGTGACAAGGCCTTTACAATCAATGTCACCTGGTGGCAAGGCATTGAGAACTCAGGTTTTATTTTACATCAAAGTTGCGAATCATATCAATGGGCTTCATTTAAAATTATGACAACTCCTCATTTCTGATGGGCAATAATTGTTGGCGATTTCAAAATCCTGTAGTGTGTGAAAGAAAAAAATATGAAGATTTTACTCTTTTATTCTTTTCTACTAGTTAACTCTCTTGATAATTCTCCTGAATCCCCAAATTATTGTTGAAGGTGTAGAATGTCACCAAAAAAACAGTTCTCAGCATGAAAACAATCTAGTAGATTGCTTATTTTTGGTGTTACTACCTTTAGAAGTCACCCAGGTTTTAAAGGGGAGTTGGAAACATGTTATGGAAAAAAGCAGAAATTTTAGGACAATTTTTTCTTTTCTTTCTCTTTGGAAGATTAATAAGGTCAATGATCATATTTTTGTATATACTTATTTGTAAATTCTCAGCCCCTAGGATCTTACATACTGTCTGAGGGAACAGGAGTTGAAATAAGAGTGAGAATTGCACTAACACCACTGTGGGAGGTAAATGTATAATTAAGTCATATTCTTTCTTATAAATATGTTGAAGAAATACAAAAAGGAACAGAGATTACTTTTGTCTGCTTAAGTACTGAAAATGGTATGTACTTACCAAATTTTTTGTGATAGCACCAGCTTTTGAAGACTTTGATTCTGAAAAATAACCCCTGTAATGATTCTGAAAAATAACCCCTGTAAACTATTTTTTTTTAATTCCCAACAATAAAACCATTCTAAACTTAGAATGTGATGATAGTTGCACTACTTTGTGAATACACAAAAACCATAAAATTGTGCACTTTAAATTGTAAATTTTATACTATATCAATTATAGTTCAATTAAACTATTTTTTTTTTAAATGTCAGAAAATGCCAAGCCAATCCACCACTTCCTCCCTTTCAGGGCTTATCTATTTTAGCTTCCAAGAACTCTGCTCTATCAGTTTAGAATATATTCTCAGAGTATATTAAAAAGATTATATTTTCTTCTCATTTTGTTCTGTTGACTCTGCAGGAATCATTTGGATCTCAGCTGCTGTCCATTCTCAAAACTTATCCCATGGAACACCATTGCAGAAAAACACTGGGGCAATACCAGCTAAGCTGATGTGGGTCCCTGACCACTAAGAGTGAAACTATTCCCTATTCAAAGGACACTATAGCTCATGAGAAAAACAGATTAATTTCTCTGCCCTCATAATTACACAAAATATTGGGTGCTGTCGTCATTACAATTTGATCTTCCCCCTACTTCCCTGGTGGCTCAGATGGTAAAGAATCTGCCTTCAATTCAGGAGACCTGGGTTCAATCCCTGGGCTGGAAAGATCCCCTGGAGAAGGGAATGGCTGCCCATTGCAGTATTCTGGCCTGGAGAATTCCATTAACAGAGGAGCCTGGCAGGCTACAGTCCATGGTGTCGCAAAGAATCGGACACAACTGAGCAACTTTCACTCACTCACTCCTGGAGTTCAGGGTTCCTCCTTGATTCCTTGAGCTTAGCTTCTAAGCTGGTTTATCTGTCGTCGTTTAGTTGTTAAATCTTCTCTGACGCTTTATGACACCATGGACTGTAGCCGGACAGGCTCCTCTGTCCGTGGGTTTCCCAGGTAAGAATACTGGAGTGGGTTGCCATTTCCTGCTCCCTCCTCCAGAGGATCTTCCCAACCCAGGCATCAAATCTGCATCTCCTGGGTCTCCTGCCTTGCAGGCGGTTTCTTTATCCATTGAGTATCTGTCTGTAGGAGACTACAATATGGGGACCAAATCTTCAAAGATATCTAAATCCAATAGGAAAAATATAATGAAGATATTGAATATTTTCTAAATAAATCTGTGAAAGATTGGTTTTATTGGTGATTAGATGGAGTCACTATTTTTATCATTTCTATTTTTCCTTTGTTTCCCTACTTTTTATTGCCAATACTCTATGAAAACATAATTGTAATGACTAAAGAATATTCTGGAAAGTGAATGTATTGTGATTTATCCAATTATTTCCTTATTAGCATACAACTAGTGTGATTCCAACTCTTACAATAGCATGTACAATATCTTCTTCATTAACCTTGTTTATAAATTTTATTTTGTTATTATTTTGTATCTAATCATATGTTAAATTTTTACTGTATTTAAGTATGTAAATTATTCTAATCTTTCTACTGGCTGCCAAAAATCCTTAGAAAGTTTAAACAATTACAGTATAATATCCAAATGCATGTTCTCCTCTCCCTTAACCTTTGGCATTTTTGCATTCTTATTTTTTTCAAGTTCTTTCATTTAAACTACTTTTCATGATGTCTCATAAATAGTGAGGTACTATACATAATGGCTGGAGAAGGCAATGGCACCCCACTCCAGTACTCTTGCCTGGAAAATCCCATGGACGGAGGAGCTTGGTAGGCTGCAGCCCATGGGGTCACTAAGAGTCAGACACGACTGAGCAACTTCACTTTCACTCTTCACTTTCATGCACAGGAGAAGGAAATGGCAACCCACTCCAGTGTTCTTGCCTGGAGAATCCCAGGGACGGGGGAGCCTGGTGGGCTGCCATCTATGGGGTCGCACAGAGTTGGACACGACTGAAGCGACTTAGCAGCAGCAGCAGCCTGCATAATGGTATTATTATAAATTTTGTTACTAGCAATCATTATATATATATATATATATATATATTTGTCCAGGTACTTGAAAAACTAATGGCATTCTGTTTCTTGGATGCTTAAATTTTTCTTTGTATAAATATCCTATATTTGTTGATCCTTTACATTTTTTCCATAGGTTTTCTTATTATGTCTTTTATATTTTTTATTGGCGTATTTCTCTTTTTATCCATATTTTAAAATACTTTTAAAGGTAGTAGTAGTTTCATTATTATTGTCATTTTGTTTTAAATATTTTCAACAACTGCCTTATGAGTTTTTTAACCAAAAAAGTTTAACATTGATGAAATACATTGATGTTCTTAAAATGATTGTCTAAACCATTGTTTTTACATTTAGAATAGCTTTCCCAAAGAGTAATCTCTGAAATGGGGGCTTCCCAGGTGGTGCTAGTAGTAAAGAATTCACCTGCCAATGGAGGAGACAGAAGAGACGTGAGTTTGATCCTTGGGTTGGGAAGATCCCCTGGAGGATGAAATGGCAACCCACTCCAGTATTCTTTCCTGGAAAATCCCATAGACAGAGGAGACTGGTGGTCTATAGTCCCTAGGGTTGCAAAAAGTCGGTCATGACTGAAGCGACTTAACACACACACACACGCACACACACACACACACACATGCATTGAATTTCCAATGAGGGAATAGCGAGTCCAGCATTTATTGAACATACTTGGCTATGGACTGGTTTGCTCATAGAGAGTTCCATGGAGCTAGTGCTCCTCAGCACACACTGTAGGGGACCTTAGGAAGAAACTATTTGCCTGTTTCAAGATCATTTTTTAAAAGTTAAGCCATACTTTCTTTTAGTTTTCAAAGCTTTGTTTTTCATTTATTTAACTATTCTTTCCTATAAGGTCTTTATTTAATTATATATACATTGAAGGTGGGACTTTATTTTTTCACCCAATAATCAGTTCTCTGAATAACTTTTGTTTAAAAACCTACATCTTTTAAATGATATAATTTTTATGTATATTATTGGTGTGTTGAGGTACTATCTATTCTATTAATCTGACTATAATTTTATGATCCAGACCACAGAGTGTTTTAGCATCACAATATATTTAAACATCTCTTTAACTATATTTGACTATGTGATTTATTTTCCCCAGAATATTCATAGCTATCTTTACCTATATATTCTTCCAAATAAACTTTAAAATTATTTTTATCATGATCCCAAATAACATTTTATTGATCTTATAATTAATTTGGAAACAATTTGCATGTTTTACAAAATCCAGTGCTCCATTATGGAAATGCAGTGTCTGTTCCTATTCATTTATATTACTTATGAAAGTATTTTAATACTTCTCATACAGATTATGTGCATTTCTTAATAAGATATTACTATTATGTGAATGGTACCTTTCCTCATTATGTACTCTAATTGGTTATTTCTGCTATACAGAAAAACTATCAACTTTTACCATTTAATTTGTATCCAATCACTGTAATGAACTTTAATATTAAATCTCAGAGTTTTGTCAATGATTCCCTTGAGTTTTCTATTTAGAGAGTCATATTATCTGCTAATAATAACAAAAACTTGTCCTTTCTCATTTCAATATTATATTTTATTGCCTTGGCAAGGAAGTCTATGCAAGAATTCTTGTTTTTAATTAAATATAATTGTGAATCTTTTAAAAATATATATTTTTTATTTTTTTAAATATATATATTTTAAAATATATTAATGATCATTTTATCATAATACTGTAGGATTTTATTTTTAAAATTAGAAATGAATGTTGAATGCTATTGGAGAAAATTTTACCAACAAATAACAAAAAAAGAAATCCAATGAAATTTCTTCTTACATCTATTTGTCTATCCACACATGTATATATATCACAAATTAACATAATTATATATATTCAAATATATATACAACTACATACAAACACATATGTCTAATGTTACTAAAAAGTCTGGCTTTTCTGTGCTAAATTCTCTCTAGTTGTAAAATAAAATGACTTCATAAGGCTGTGCCTTAGTGCCTAATGCTGAGGCTGCCACACAATTTTCTCATGTGGCTTCAGATGTTTCTAATAAATTATTTTTATATTCTCCTTGGGCCTTGGGATAATGTCCTCTTTACCTTTTTTTGGTTATTGTTATTAGACTTTGTGTCATTGTTTTTGTTTTTTCCTCTTTGCCATTCTTTTTTTTTTTCCAGTGGGTTTTGTCGCCATTCTTAAATCAGAGTCTTGCAGTTATCAGTGTTGGCCATCAGACAAGGTATCAATTTTCTTTGGAGCTGATCTAACAGGTGCTAACTGAATCAACTTTTCATATCTATGTAGATGAAAAGGTACTTAACACCTATGATTGTCAGCATATATCTGTGTCGAGTATAAGTTTATCTGGTTCAGTTCTTCTGGACTGAAATGGAACCAATTTTCAAGTGCATTGCCTGAATCTCTGGCACCCTAGAGTTGAAGGATGGGGAGAGAATTCTATATTGTGTTACTGTAGGAATTTCTGCCTATAGACCATTTACGATTCCATACCTGCAGATTGATGTTCTCTGAGATGTAACTCCATGTGTTCAATCCTACACCACCGTGCAGTTGATTTATTAGAATTGTATTCTGTGTATATGAATGTTCAAAAGTATACATGATGGAGTTGGCTCTGAGACATGAGGACCAGAGAGAGCCCACAGGAATGAAGAGTGACCCTCAGCTGACAGCCAGCAAGGAAGCAGGACTTATAACCACTAAGAAAGTGGGTACTGCCAACACCTTGGTTTGTTCCTGGAAGAACTTCAGCAAAGAAGCTGCTCTTAGGCACGGTGCTGGGACTTTGACTTGCCTAAATTGGAAGATCCTTTATCTGTACTGATGAAAGCCCCTAAGTTTGTGGTGTCAGGTACATACTGCTGTCTGAAAGCTTTCTTTGTCTCCTGCTGCACCCACCCTTCAATTTTCACAGGCATTGCCTCCAATAAATCTCTTGCAACTAAAAAAAAAAAAAAAACTTAAGGGATGTGTGGGGGAAGGGCAGTGATGAGAGTAGCCTGATACCTGAAGAAGAGACAATTTCACGTTATAAGGATGACTGCCCCTGTATTCTGTTAGATACTAACCCGGAGTGTCTACACTGCTGTGCATGTAGTGAGGAAGAGATGAGATGTTTCCCTACTAGGTTTTTGCAAACAGGACACCTTTATTCTAAGGAAGAAGTTGAAGGAGACTATTCATTATTTTTATTATAATTTTCCATTGCTTTGCTATTCAGTAGAAACCTGTCCCAACCATACCTAACTCATGCATTACATCCACCCTCTTCCAGTCATAATTTTTCAAGTTTCTCTGAATTTGCATTTTTTCTGCTTTCATAGGTAATTTATTGGAAAGTTTGAAGACAATAAAGAGTGACTTTGTGGTTGCCTGTTAAGTAGAAATCTAAGACCATTCAGCATCTTCAAGTGAGGAAAAAGCTCAGAGAAACAAATCAGTAGTTTTGTTCATTCTGTTCTAGAACATTTCAATCCTATTTTTTAAAGGAAACAAAAGTAAAGTAAAATGCCTTTAGCCAGATGATTGGAAATTTCAATCTTGAGTTCAGTGCAGTCGCTCAGCCGTGTTGGACTCTTTGCAACTCCATGGACTGCAGCACGCCGGGCTTCCCTGTCTATCACCAACTCCTGGAGCTTGCTCAGTCTCATGTCCATAGAGTCATTGATGCCATCCAACCATGTCATCCTCTGTCGTCTCCTTCTCCCCCTGCCTTCAATCTTTCCCAGCATCAGGGTCTTTTCAAAAGAGTCAGTTCTTTGCATCAGGTGGCCACAGTATTGGAGTTTCAGCTTCAGCATCAGTCCTTCCAGTGAATATTCAGGACTGATTTCCTTTATGATGGACTGGTTGGATCTCCTTGCTGTCCATGGGACTCTCAAGAGTCTTCTCCAACACCACGGTTCTAAAGCATCAATTCTTCAGCGCTCAGCTTTCATTATAGTCCAAATCTCACATCCGTACATGACTACTGGCAAAACCATAGCTTTGTCTAGACAGAGCTTTGTCAACAAAGTAATGTCTCTACTTTTTAATAAGCTGTCTAGGTCGGTCATAGCTTTTCTTCCAAGAAGCAAGCAGCTTTTAGTTTCATGGCTGCAGTCACCATCCGCAGTGATTTTTGAGTCCAAGAAAATAAAGTCTGTCACTGTTTCCATGGTTTCTGCTTCTATTTGCTGTGAATTGATGGGACCAGATGCCATGATCTTCATTTGTTGAATGTGGAGTTTTAAGTCAAATTTTTCACTCTCCTCTTTCACTTTCATCAAGAGGCTCTTTAGTTCCTCTCCACTTTCTGCCATAAGGGTGGTGTCATCTGTGTATCTGAGGTACTGATATTTCTTCCGGCAATCTTGATTCCAGCTTGTGCTTCATCCAGCCTAGCATTGAAATCAATCTTAATTTCACATAATGAACTACTTCAGAAAAAATGCTGTGAAGCTACTTAGACCATATAGATTTCTCAAAATAGCAAACAAGACAATGAGAAAAGAACCATAGAGGTGCGATTAAATATTCTTCAAAATTATTATTATTGAGGTATAGAAGTTTTAAAGAGTAACAAAGGGTTTATAAAGTTACTGTCATACCAATGATTTATCTGACCACTTTTTAAAATAGTTCCCAAGGGGTTTTGTAAATTGCCAATCTTACACTAAACACATATTACTGTGAGTTCTCTAGAGAAACAGAATCAATAGGAGAGAGAGAGAGACTCTAAGAAAGGCAGAAAGAGACAATGAGGCAGAAAGAAAGAATTCTTTCTTATTCTACTCAGCTTCAACAGATTAGATGAGGCTCACCCACATCTAGAGAGATATCTGTTTTCCTTAATCTATTAATTCAAACATAAATGTCATCTAGAAACACTCTCGCAGACATACTCAAAATAATGTTTAATCAAATATCTGGGCATCCTATGGCCTAGTCAAGTTGACACATAAAATTAACCAGCACAATGCTTGGTTTTATAACACTATAACTCAGGTAAGTATAATAGCTGAAGAAAATGCATTAAAAGTCACCTGACATAAAAAATAATTTGATTCCATACCATCTAATGCCACTATTATATTTAACAGAATGGCATTTATTTGCTATAAAGAAAACATATGGAGTGAAATGTCATTTGGCCTCTCAATCTGTGTCTACATGAATTTCTCTTTAGTATGAGGCCACTTTCTTAAAAGTTCACTGGACCTGTACTGTTTTCTCATATTTAGAACCATTGGGTCTTAATGCAAAAAACTCAAAAGATACCTGACCTGCATACCTACTGACATCTCACAAACCTTCCATACAACATTTTCATGATTTGGGAATAAATAGTATAAAGTATTATTCAGGAAAAACTCTATTTATCTATTCTCCATATTTAAAATGTATAAATTAATGAAGTGTTATCAAAATGTTCTAAAAGATTTCTTAATAAAATGTACCACAGAAGAGCCTTAACAAACTGTAATCACATTATTCCCATTTTATAGATGAGGGACTGTATGCTTGTTAGACATGAAATACCTCCAACAGGGTCAGAAGGCTAATAAATTAGTAGCAGAGCCAGAAATGTGCTAGATGAGTAAGCAAATGCAAATTAATTTTACTGTATATTTATTCTTTAAAAAGTAAGTTATTAATTTTAAAATGTTCTTGTATATGTATTTTAAATTTTTTAAAAATTAAAATAAATGTCATGCATCAAAGATTTGTGCTACAGATGCTAGAACATAGTCTTACTTCTTAACCTGACTTCCAAAATGGTGATTTAGTTATGAGCAAGGAATATAAAAATAAAATTTAAGTTGACATTAGAGCCAAGAGAACATTTAAAGTTGAAGGGAAATTGATCATAGTTTGAAGATAGTGAACTATAGTCACTGAAATTGAGTAATCAGATGTACCCACCTTCAAAGAAATAACAAACAGTATTTTCTGTACTAGTAATTATAAAACAATCTGTAACCTACTTTATGATACTATAATGGAAGAATCTAATAATAGTTCCACTTCCTTTTCATATTCTTTCACCTCAAAACCTTCCCAGAATACCTAGCAAATATCAGTTTATCAGTTCATTCCAAATTACTTTCAAACAGGTGAGAACAGACAAGATCCTCTCACTCTACTCACATCTTAAATGGACTCATTCATCCTACTGAAATGAGACACACTAATATGCCCTCCACATTTCACAATGATGTTTAGATTTTAAAAAAGGTCTTTTGCTTTACAGAGCTGTCATTCATAAAAATAGACCAAAAGGATCACAAAACTGTGTGTATATTACACATGGAACTTAAGCACAACTGATCAGAAGCCATTATTTTCTTAGTGGGCATATGGCTACAGCCATTGCAGGATTATCTCTATTTCTGACTCTATCCCCTTGCGTTCAAGCTGGATGATGCCACTGTTTTCAAACAAACAGTTCATCTCCAGTCACCCTATCTATGTCAGCCAGAGCCAGCAGTTACCAGCTCCAAGCTACAGATACATACACTGGACTTCTTGACAATGTGCTCTACCTTCTTAACCCTTCTTATTTCTAACTGTCAGGACTCATCTTTTTGAGCAAGGGAGTTAACCCAGCACAAACAGTTTTATCATCTGTGGCTGGAGATGCTCATTTTTGGTTTTGTTGCTTAGGTTTACATAGACAAAAAAGATTTAAAGAATACAGATGTAACATCAATGCCACACTTATCTCAGCCACACAATAGATTGGACTTAAGAATGACTGTGGACTTCTGAAGAGTTTGGGGCTGGCCAATATGCTGATGTTACTCATTGGTAGCTAGTTTCCTCAGTAATAAACCCTTAGGCAGGAAGTTGTCAAGACGTATACGTGAGGTAAATGAACAAATATAACAAAACAGAAACAGTGTCATAGATACAGACAACAAACAGATGGTTGTGCCAGAGGGGAAAAAGGAAAGTAGAAGAGAGAAGTAGGTAAGGGAGATTAAGAGGTACCAGTTAAAAAATATGTGAGTAATGAGTATGAAATGTGCAGTATGGGAAATATAGTCAATAATCATGTACTATTTTTGTATAGTGATAGATGGTAACTAAAACTAAACCTACTGTGATGATCATTTTAAAATGTATAGAAATACCAAGTTATTATGTTGCGTAATGGGAACTAACATTGTGTTGTACATTTCAAAAACAAGCAAATAAACTCAGAAAAAGAGATCAGATTTGTGGTTACCGGAGGCAGGGAGGGGGAATTGGATGGAGGTAGTTGAAAGGTACAAACTTCCAGTTATTAGATGAATAAGTATCAGGGATGCAATGTACAACATGAGTTGACTCATTGGAAAAGACCCTCATGCTGGGAAAGATTTAATGCAGGAGGAGAAGGGGACGACAGAGGATGAGATGGTTGGATAGCATCACCGACTCAATGGACATGGGTTTGGGTGGACTCTGGGAGTTGGTGATGAACAGGGAGGCCTGGCGTGCTGCGGTTCATGGGGTCGCAGAGTCGGACACGACTGAGCGACTGAACTGAACTGAACTGAAACCTGGAAGACAAAACAATTAAACAGAGACATGAGATTTCTCTTTTCACTTAAATATTTAGAGGTCACTGAGGGCTATTAATTGGACTAATTTCACTATTGTTGTGTCTCCGAGAACAGAGATGCCTCAGGAGAGGGAGAAAGAGAATCTGTTGGTTGGTAGAACAGTCAAATCACATACATTTATCAATTATATTCATGGTCTTTTCTGGGTGGGATTCCTGGTGCCCTGAAACAATTATTAATATAATAGTGACATCAAGGGTGGCTGATTACCAGTCACCACAACAAATATAATGATAATAAAAGTGTGAGATACTGCAAGAATTACCAAAATATGGCCCAGACGAACAAAGTGAGCAGATACTATTGGGAAAATGGCACTGATAGACCTGCTAACCATAGGATTGTCACAAACCTTCAACTTATAAAGAGAAAAAAAGAAACACTATCTCTGAAGCACAATAAAGCAAAATGCAAGAAAACAAGGTATGTCGGTATTATCAATCCCACCTTCCCACGGGAAATCAGTAACTGTGAGTAGCTTTTAAGGTCAGAACCACGGGAGTGGTGCTAGAGGCTGTGTCCTGAGCAGCCTCAGAGGAACCTCAGTTAGGGATCCCAAGAAAGGCGCTAGATGCTGTGTCCTGAAGAGCCTCAGACAGATCTCAGGGATCCTAAGAAATATGCCAGACTACCTGTGCTTTAGTTTTCCTTTTTAGTTTGCTACTTTATTTAAAAATGTCCTCAGATGGTAATCCATCATTCTGCCCATTCTCCTACTCAATGTGCCTCATGCTAATTATTTAGCTCCCAGATGCTCTAGGCACCAGAATCCTTAAAAATTAACTCCTTTATGGATTCCTCTCTGAAAGTCTCAGGGAAGAAATTGTGCAGTAGAAAAATTCATTGTTCATTGTATTTTAGAGCCAGCAACTCATATACTTAATCCCAAACTATTTAGTTAAGCTTTATTGTTCATATTAGTTGTGCCTAATCTTGAACTCTTCAGAAATAAAACTAAGAAAGGCTGCAGATCAGTCTGGTTAGTTTAGAGTATTCATTAGGAAAATTCTATACGAAAATGCAACATAATAAAAAATTAAGATACAGTCAAGTATTGTATATGGTTCAAGTAGATAGAAAAATTCCTTGATAATATATCTAATGTGAAACTTAACCTCATCTCTCTATTCAAATTCTTCAACATAGAATTATAACTTGAGGTCCCAGAGAGTTAAAAAAAATGATGTTTTCAAAGTTGCTGAACATCACAATATCAAATGGTTGTTTGAGAAGAAGAAGGTTGTTTGAGAAGTTATTTTAGGCCATACTAAAAACATCCCAGGCAAATGAAAGTATACGTGAATCTTAACTATTAAAGATGAACCATATCTCCACAGCCAGAATAAGAGAATGCCATCATTCCACTAGACAATGGTTCTTCAATTTTTATAAGAAATCTTGACTGGCCAAGAGATCCACAGGCTAAATTTTTCTATCAGCCATTCAGTATTTCATCACCCTCATAGCAATTAGCTTTGGGGAATGTCGACAGTGGATTTGGGATTACTTCCATTTCCTGGGATTTCTACAAAATACATTCTGTTCTTCCTGTTGTCCACTTGGTAGCAGAGGCACGGAAGTTTCTTTGATCGGACAGAAGAATAGAAAAAGATTGACTATCATAGGGACTTTATTTTTTTTTTCCATAGGGACTTTAGCCATGAAAAAGAGAGTTGTCCAAGATAAAATATTTTTATTTTACAAAAGATACTAAATATAGTTGATGCATGAAGATTTGCTACTAGGTTGTAGCAGGTTCTTTCTTTCCCCCTCCAGTTTAATTAGTTTACAGTGATAAGAAGGCATCCCAAAAAGACGGCTTGAAGATTTGTTATTTTAATTAGCCAAATGTGTAAAGAGGAAAACCATCAACTAACATGAAGAAAACTGAAGGCAACTTAAGCCGAATCAAGAGGAGATAAGACGGTCTCACCAACAACACAAGGCTAAATTAAGAGTTTTATGGGCTAATGCAGACTCATAAAACAGCTAAAAATGTTCCCTGCCTTTGTACAGGAGAAAAGTACTATGATTCTGATATCTCTGTGAAACAAAGTGTACTCGACCTCTATACTGAAGCTACTTGAATAACGTCAAATGGTAAAGAAAGATACCATGCCAGCTGTCCAAAGTGTATGCATTGTATATGCTGATTAAAAAATGATACAGAACATAAACATCAATTAAAGAGAAGCGGGAGAGAAGTAAAACATATTTTTGTTTTATCAAACTCAAGCATGTAGAAAGAACTTGGTGTTTCTTATGGCTAGGACGTCAAATAGTTCACATGATTCAGATTGCATTTTATGTGCATCATTTTAGGTTGATTATCATAGATATGTTTTTCATATTTGGCCCAGGTTTCCTTTGGCTCAGATGTTTTGAGAGCTTTGTGCGCCTGGCTTCTTGCATGCACATTGTGCTATGTCTATTTTGTGATCTGTTATTAGTAGTATCAATTGGAACTCAGGCAAACTTTTATATAAAATGAAGGTGAGAAATGAAAATCGTCAATATCTTTTAACTGTTAACCCAGGCCTGAGGTAGTCTTCATAAGCATCTGCTCTGCATTTCTAGAGATAGCTGTTTTTCTACCTTCCCTCTCTAATTACACCTTCTGGGAGACAGGAATTTGTACCATTTTGCCCTTCATTTGCATCATCACAGCAACTCTAGCCTTCATGTCCTTTGCCTGATAAGTTGCAGGGTTTTGGTTTCTGCTCACTGATTATTCAGCCAGGCTCGCCTCTCCTTGGCAGGCTCCAAGGACGTTTCTATTCTTCCTCCAGGCCTACAGCACACACTTGAAAAGACCCGTCCTGCCTTCCATCCTGCTCAAACAGTAATGTGTGACATGCTCTCAGCCCAGTTTCACCTTTCCAAAGACTGAAGAGTGCCAATGTAAGGGCTAAATGCACAGACTTCTTGTTGGAGGCTGAATACACCCTCGCGTTCACTTGAGAATTAACCCTTGAGAAGCATGCCTTGCAGCTTACCTGTGGGTCTGGCTTTCAGAGCAGATTCATTATTTTTCATATTTGGCAGAAGTGGTAAGATATTCAGTGTCTGTCCTAGGGCTATAGGAGTATGCTTCTCAGTGTATGCACATCTAGGGCATTTAATCCGCTATTTGTTTGAAGTGTCCCATTGATCATAAAAATGATGCTTAATCTAGAAACTTTTAGCTTATAAATTCATACATGGAAGTTAGGTGGGACTGCTCTGAAAACTGGAAAAGAACTAACTGAAATTCTAAAGAAATCAGGTTGATGTAGTGCAAAGTGCAGTCTTTGGGGACTGTCAATTAATTATCTGCAAATACACATAATGTAAATGCTTAAACAGGATGTTGTTGCTGCTGCTAAGGTGCTTTAGTCGTGTCCGACTCTGTGCGACCCCATGGATGGCAGCCCACCAGGCTCCCCCGTCCCTGGGATTCTCCAGGCAAGAGCACTGGAGTGGGTTGCCATTTCCTTCTCCAATGCAGGAAAGTGAAAAGTGAAAGTGAAGTCGCTCAGTCGTGTCTGACTCTTCGCGACCCCATGGACTGCAGCCTACCAGGCTCCTCCATCCATGGGATTTTTCAGGCAAGAGTACTGGAGTGGATGCCATTGCCTTCTCCGTGAACAGGATGATTTAACTGAAATACTTAGATTATTGTAGTTATACTAAAGTGATTCATAAAACTCAAAACAAAAGAATCAAAAAGCCACATAAAGTCCAATTCCCTATGGGAGTTATGATTTGGTTAAATATAATGCACATGCAATTTGTTTTTTGGCACTTATTAAAGTTAGAGAAAAATTTTCCAGTTAAACACTATTTGCTCAACATTTTTCTTTCTGTATTATTGATTGTAAATTAGGAAACTACTCAAATCCAGTCTAATATCACCAATCATAAAACTTGCCTGGAGATGGCCTCCTAGTTGATCAGAATTAAGAAGGAGAGAATGAAAAGAAATGATTCTGCCTAGTAATTGAAACTGCAACTAGACAAGTAGAATACAGGATAATAATTTCATCAGATGTCACTTGAAACTGCTATCTAGTATACATTAGCTTAGCACCTTTATATGGTAAATATACAAATTAAGTATGCTGCAATCTAATGCACTGTAATGATTTGTAATCATAATTTTGACAGACACAAAAATATTCAGTGGCATATTCTTAGAGGTTTCACTAAGATTAAGCAAATAGATGATAACAGCCAGGAAAAATCTATTGCCTGAAGCTAACAAATTCTGAGAATATTTCAGGTGTTTGAAGACTGTTACTGAGGCCTAAACCTTTTCTTCTTTGTACTAAATACCATCTTTCTCTAAACCGTTACACTATTGAACTTTTCCCAAATATCTGGACTTAAAGTACACTCTCCTTTCGTAAGGCTGGTAAGTTCTTTACCACATCTTTAATTTTCTGTAAGATGAATTGTCATTTTAGGTGCACATCTCACAGCATCCCATATAGATTATAAGTTCCTTGAGTACGGAACAGAGAAGTGTAGAGACTAGAAAGACCTTCTATTTACCTTTTAATGAATTTCTGCCTGTGTACTTCCGTCACTCTATCCCTCACAATTCAACCCCACCGATACCCGGAAGTGATTTGAGCTGGTCTCAGAGACTCAGGGTAGGTCAATGGAAAATCATTAGGTCTGGATTAAATGAGGCTAATTCTAGATTGAAATAAATCTTTAGAAAACTACAGATGGCTGAAATCCAGACATAAGAAGATGTGTTGAACTCAAGACTTCACATGCCCTTTGGAAAGTCAAAAAAGTTAACAAACCATAACCATATATTTGAAGCTGACATATACCCCAGGCTTGAAAATGTCTATACTACCAAATTACTATGTAGAGTGTATGGAAATGGCAGACCCCTGTAGTTCTTTTTCTAATCATATAGAGATTCAGTAAAAATCATAAAAGGAAAAAAAAAATCATTTTGAGATCACTAAGCCTAAATTGTTGCTGATATAAGAATCACTTCTGTGATATTACAGAGGATTAGATAGTGTCATTTAAAGCTTTCCCATGATTTAGGAGACAGAACTGTAAGTTATTCACTGAGATGCATGTATACCAAGTCGCTTCAGTCGTGTCTGACTCTGCGACTCTATGCATCATAGCGCTGCACTGTTCATGTGATTCTCCAGGCAAGAATACAGGAGTGGGTTGCCGTGCCCTCCTCTAGGAATCTTCCTGGCCCGGGAATTGAACCTATGACTCTTATGTCTCCTGCATTGACAGCTGGGTTCTAAAGCACCCAAAAGAGGACAGTTTTTCAAGAGGAGCTGAGGAATGTAGTTGGATACATAGAGCTTATTGCCTATAGTCCTTCTGCTTGGAAATGGACAATGAACAAATGCAAAATGCAGGAGACATCTGAACTAGACACAGTTGTTTGAAATCATCAGTATGTGTACTGCAGTGGGACTCCAAGCTCATGTAGGATGACTCTATTAGAAGACTTTCTTACGACTATATAAAAACAGCCGTCCTAGATTACTAAAGAATATCAACTTTGTCGGGGGCTAGAGGAAGAAGAGAATTTACCAGAGAAGAATGGAAAGTCAAAGGAAACCAAGAGGTCACATACTCAGAGTAAGCCAACACTTTAGTGATGTTAAGCAATTAGTCCTGCCCAACCATAGAACAGGGGTTTCCCTGGTGGCTCAGATGGTGAAGAATCCACCTGCGATGTGGGAGACCTGGGTTTAATCCCTGGATTGGGAAGATCCCCTGGAGGAGGAAATGGCAACCCACTCCAGTATTCTTGCCTGGAGAATCCCATGGACGGAGGAGCCTGGTGGACTACAGTCTATGGGGTTGCAAAGAGTCAGACATGACCAAGCGACTTTCACACACACAACCATAGAACAAGGTGCTTCATGAGAGAGTTAGTCTCTAATCATTGGAAATCTTCAAGTAACACTACCTAATCTTCTGTAATATCACAGAGGAGTTGTTTGTTTTTTTTTTTTTTTCTTTTTTTTTTGCAGCACCGTGCAGCTTGTGGGATTTTAGTTAGGAACCTGGGCCCAGACAAAGCACCAAGTCCTAACCACTGGACCACCAGGGAACTCCTGAAGAGATTCTTATATTGAGCAACATCAATTGCCACTGCTAATTGCTAGGACTAGCAATTTAGTCCTAGTGACCTCAAAGCAAATCTTTTTGTCTTTTTATGGTTTGTATTGAATTTCTATAATACTAAATTACTATGTAGATTTTATGGGAATGGCATACCCCTGTCATTCTTTTTCTAATCACCTCTCTTGAAAAATCCACAGAAGTAAGACAGCAGGCAAATGGCACATCCCCGGCCCCTTGACACGAACAGGTTACTCACAATATCCCGGGTAGGTGAACACAAACACCCAGCACACGCATGACTTCCACAGCTGGCATTAATTCAGACCGATTTCTGCTCCTCTCCTCTGACCCCCTGTGTGCATGACTCTCCAACCTGTCTTCTTTCCAATCACTTGGATCCTCATGTTTGCTCTCATTGCTTGATGATTATTAGACATGATTTTCTGGCTCATTGGTGGTACTCCTTGAACACAGGCTCTTTTGTCTACCTCTATATTAAATTAATTAACAATGTTTTACGGTGTTAACACTGATCCCTGAGTCAGGGAGATTCCCTGGAGGAGGAAATGGCAACCCACTCCGGTATTCTTGCCTGGGAGATTGCATGAACAGAAGAACCTAACTGGTTACAGTCTATGGGGTTGCAAAGAGTCAGACATGACTGAGCAACTGAGCATGCATGCACGCTATATGGCATATATGAACACTGTTAAGAAAGTAAATCCTCAGAAGTCACACCAAAGGGGAAAAAAGGCTGTTTTTTCTTATATTTATGAGATGATGGATGCTAACTAAATTTATTGAAGTATTAAGTTCACAATATATGTTAGTCAAACTATTATGGTCTATACCTGACACTTAGAGGGTGATGCATATCACATATCTTTTTCAAATAATTTTTTTCTTTTTCAACTATGTCATGAAAAATGGTTTGTTCCAATGCAGTACAGGCAGGATACTGCCAGTATCTACTAAAGCTTCTCACTTCTAGTAATAATTTCTATAGGATAATACTAGCTTCTAGCATATAAGCTACAAAATTTCAGAAGTTCAATATAATGAAGCTTATTCACACTCACATAAAAGAGCAATATAGTGCTTCTAGTTGGTGGGTAGCTTTCTCGCATTTGTTGTTTTCTGAGAGTGACATTTCCACCATCTATTGACACAGCTGTCTAATAGTGCTTCATGTACCCGGGTAGTTGAAAATGAAAGAAAATGACAGAGAAAATCCACTTGGTTCAGAAGACACCCATATCATTTTTGCTCACATTGCATTGTCAGGTACAGTCATCTGACACCATTTAGAAATAATAGGGGCTAAGAAATGTGGTTTGAGGCTGGAAAGTTTCTTTCCAGCCAAGACTCAAAGCTTTGGGACTCCAAGCTTTGAAATGACACATAAAACTTCAGTCCACTTTGAACTCTGTAACGAGGGGCCATCAGAAGAGCCCTCATAGAACTGAATTGGATCCAAGTTTGCCCTGAACTCTTTCAGCACAGTGACCTTGAACTCAGCACCCAGTAATGCTTGATGCCACTGGGGCTCTTCCATAAGAGAAACTGAAATAGCTAAGCAAACACATTTTTCAAAGTTGTGTGAATGAACACTGCTCTGCATACTTGTTCTAAACCTTGAAGCAGAATATTATACACAGAACTGAATTTCCATATGTAGAAACTGTAAAATTGCTATTTGCAAGTCATGTTCATTTGTATACCAGAAACCTGCCAGCGATGCACCCAAAATTCATTTGTAGCAGCTATTTATAGCGATATCAGCATTCAAGTTTTTATGTAAAAATAGTGAAGTGAGTTACTGGTATAATAGTAGCTAACATGTTTATTCATTCATACATGAATGTTTATTTGCTCCTTGTAGAAAAATATATTAGAACCTATATTTAATATTAGAAGAAAACTGTGAGGGTTAAGAGAAAAGTTAAGGTCAAATATCTAGATAAAACTGGAGAAACATATTAATTAATATTTAGATTTTTTTCAAACATCTGTCTCTTCAACATTGGTGGTGGTTTAGTTGCTAAGTCATGTCCGACTCTTGTGACCCCATGGACTACAGCCCTCCAGGTTTCTCTGTCCAGACAAGAATATTGGAGTGGGTTGCCATTTCCTTCTCCAGGAAATCTTCCCAATCCAGGAATCGAACCCAGGTCTCCTTCATTGCAGGCAGATTCTTTACCAACTGAGCTACAAGGGAAGCTGACATTATGCCAACAAAAATAAAGAGACTTACATGCACAGAGTAATACTTCCCTTCTAACTACATCCAGGACCATGACCATCACCACTCAGTGAGTCAAGGTCTAGCTGAGAAATGGTCCACAGGGTACAACCTGGGAATCTGTGTATACATATGTCAACAAACAATTCCCAGAGTGCTGTGGTGAGGTGGCAAAGGATTACTCACCTACATAATCAGTGAATAAATCATCAGTAATTTTTTTCTTGTCTGGATATTGCCTTTCTTAGTCACACTATACTTTTACAATTAGAGGTTGAGTTCAGAGGGGCTTCCACTTTCAGTTCCAACATAATGAAGTGTTGTCACTGTCATCCTTACCACAACACAACAGCTAGACAACCTGAAAGTCTGGGTCCATTAGAGAACTGAAATCCCAGGGCAAATTGTGCATCAAAATCTGGAGAGACGGGTACATCCTGAGGAATACTGAACTGAGATCTGCTTACCTGGGAGAGGAGAGCCAGAGTCATAATCCAGTAGGAATGTCTAGGGTAATCTTCCCAAATTGCTGAAAGTTGACTGTGGACTGTGGTAAAAGTGAGAAATTCCTGCATTCCAGTCTTAAGGGAGTTCCACACTTTCCTAAGCTTTCCCTTCAGGAACTCCTCCAGGTTCTCACAGGGAAGATCCAAGAAAAATTGTGAATTTTACCCAGAACTTTCTCTGTAACAAAAGCCTGCTCTCCAGGAAAAGCGCTTGGCCATACCACAATTCTGAAACTATATCCCAGCTGGGGAATAATATCTGGGTAGTAGGATTATGGATGGTTTGCTAATTATTGAGTTTATGGTTTTGCTTCTGCTTATCTGTATTTTCTTATTGTCTCAATGAACAGACCATTCAGTTCACTTCAGTCGCTCAGTCGTGTTCAACTCTTTGCGACCCCACGAATCGCAGCACGCCAGGCCTCCCTATCCATCACCAGCTCCCGGAGTTTACTCAAACTCATGTCCATCGAGTCGGAGATGCCATCCAGCCATCTCATCCTCTGTCGTCCCCTTCTCCTCCTGCCCTCAATCTCTCCCAGCATCAGGGTCTTTTCCAATGAGTCAACACTTCACATGAAGTGGCCAAAGTATTGAACTTTCAGCTTCCACATCAGTCCTTCCAGTGAACACCCAGGACTGATCTCCTTTAGGATGGACTGGTTGGATCTCCTTGTAGTCCAAGGGATTCTCAAGAGTCTTCTCCAACACCACAGTTCAAAAGCATCAATTCTTTGGCACTTGGCTTTCTTCACAGTCCAAATCGCACATCCATACATGACCACTGGAAAAACCATAGCCTTGACTAGATGAACCTTTGTTGGCAAACTAATGCCTCTGCTTTTTAATATGCTATCTAGGTTGGTCATAACTTTCCTTCCAAGGAGTAAGTGTCTTTTAATTTCATGGCTGCAATCACCATCTGCAGTGATTTTGGAGCCCAAAAAAATGAAGTCTGACATTGTTTCCCCATCTATTTCCCATGAAGTGATGGGACCAGATGCCACGATCTTAGTTTCCTGGAATGTTGAGCTTTAAGCCAACTTTTCCACTCTCCTCTTTCACTTTTATCAAGAGGCTTTTTAGTTCCTCTTCACTTTCTGCCATAAGGGTGGTGTCATCTGCATATCTGAGGTTATCCAGGGCAAACCATTCAATATTACAGTAATCCAAGCCTATGCCCCAACCAGTAACGCTGAAGAAGCTGAAGTTGAACGGTTCTATGAAGACCTACAAGACCTGTTAGAACTAATATCCAAAAAAGATGTCCTTTTCATTATAGGGGACTGGAATGCAAACGTAGAAGTCAAGAAACACCTGGAGTAACAGGTAGATTTGGCCTTGGAGTATGGAATGAAGCAGGGCAAAGACTAGTAGAGTTTTTCCAAGAGACTGCACTGGTCATAGCAAACACCTTCTTCCAACAACACAAGAGAAGACTCTACACATGGACATCATCAGATGGTCAACACCGAAATCAGATTGATTATATTCTTTGTAGCCAAAGATGGAGAAGCTCTATACAGTCAGCAAAAACAAGACTGGAAGCTGACTGTGGCTCAGATCATGAACTCCTTATTGCCAAATTCAGACTTAAATTGAAGAAAGTAGGGAAAACCACTAGACCATTGAGGTATGACCTAAATCAAATCCCTTATGACTATACAGTGGAAGTGAGAAATAGATTTAAGGGACTAGATCTGATAGAGTGCCTGATGAACTATGGACGGAGGTTCGTGACATTGTATAGGAGACAGGGATCAAGACCATCCCCATGGGAAAGAAATGCAAAAAAGCAAAATGGCTGTCTGAGGAGGCCTTACAAATAGCTATGAAAAAAGAGAAGCGAAAAGCAAAGGGAAAAAGGAAAGATATTCCCATTTGAATGCAGAGTTCCAAAGAATAGCCAGGAGAGATAAGAAAGCCTTCCTCAGTGATCAGTGCAAGGAAATAGAGGAAAACAACAGAATGGGAAAGACTAGAGATCTCTTCAAGAAAATTAGAGATACCAAGGGAACATTTCATGCAAAAAATGGGCTCAATAAAGGACAGAATGGTATGGACCTAACAGAAGAGAAGATATTAAGAAGAGGTGGCAAGAATACACAGAAGAACTGTACAAAAAAGATCTTCACGACCCAGATAATCATGATGGTGTGATCACTCACCTAAAGCCATCCTCGAATGTGAAGTCAAGTGGGCCTTAGGAAGCATCACTACAAACAAAGCTAGTGAAGGTGATGGAATTCCAGTTGAGCTATTTCAAATCCTGAAAGATGATGCTGTGAAAGTGCTGTACTCAGTATGCCAGCAAATTTGGACAACTCAGCAGTGACCACAGGACTGGAAAAGGTCAGCTTTCATTCCAATCCCTAAGAAAGGCATCCCAAGAATGCTCAAACTACTGCACAATTGCACTCATCTCACACGCTAGTAAAGTAATGCTCAAAATTCTCCAAGCCAGTCTTCAGCAACATGTGAACCATGAACTTCCAGATGTTCAAGCTGGTTTTAGAAAAGGCGGTGGTACCAGAGATCAAATTGCCAACATCTGTTGGATCATCGCAAAAGCAAGAGAGTTCCAGTAAAACATCTATTTCTGCTTTATTGACTATGCCAAAAGCTTTGACTGTGTGGATCACAATAAACTGTGGAAAATTCTGAAAGAGATGGGACTACCAGAGCACCTGACCTGCTTGTTGAGAAACCTATATGCAGATCAGGAAACAACAGTTAGAACTGGACATGGAACAACAGACTGGTTCCAAATAGGAAAAGGAGTACGTCAAGGCTGTATATTGTCACCCTGCTTATTTAACTTATATGAAGGGTACATCATGAGAAACGCTGGGCTGGAAGAAGCACAAGCTGGAATCAAGATTGTCGGGAGAAATATCAATGAACAGATACTATTACTTTAATAGAAAACATTATAAATAAAAGCTTTATTTTTTAATTTAATTTTTAGTTTTTAACGTCCAAAACATTTTTTCTTGGGATATAGCTGATTAGCAATGTTGTGGTAGTTTCAGGTGAACAATGAAGGGACTCTGCCATACTTATACATGTATCCATTCTCCCCTAAACCCCTCCCATCTAGGCTGGCACATAACATTGAGCAAAGTTCCATGTGCTATACAATAGGTCCTTGTCTGTTATCCATTTTAAATATAGCAAAGTGTACATGGACCTTCCCAAACTTTAAAAAGAACAAACAGGGATCATTAGTGCAAGAGGGATGCTGTGATAAATAGGATAGATTAAGTCCTCTGGGAAAATAGAGACAGAAAGAGATAGAAACATCAGATATTAATCTAAAAAGAAAAATGTGAGTGAGTCTAGTGTCCAGAATTAACAAAAGCTGATATTCCTACTTGTCATCTCCTTGGATGCCCTTAGAGTGGATGCTCTATATTATAATCACTGTATTACATGCATTGACTCCAGTAGAGAATTTTTTCTATTAAATAGTTCTCTTTTCAGGAGTTCTGCTCTAATTTCCTCTCCCTGAAAGAAATTCTTGGCAGAGCAACTGAGTTATATTTGCATTTTTAAATTGTGTGGTTACCATACTTCTTTGCTACAACATTTAAGACACTTCTGGAAGAAGTTCTCCCATGCCCTGGGCTTGCTAAGTAAGCTTCTCCTGGAAGTTGAATACATTAAGACTCAAGTTCTGTCAGTAGAAGAATGCGATGGCTCATACAGTGGAAGCTTATAGGGATCCGGGTTAAAAGCGTAAACGTGTATCTCCACAAACTATCAGAGATTAATTCAAAAGAAAATAAAGTAAATGTTCTTCTAGGCACATTGAATCAGATTGCACTTCACAATAAAGTTTAGAAGTTCTTTGTTGACTAACGAATTTGTAGGTAATATGATACAGATGAGAGTTGGACTATAAAGAAAACTGAGCACCGAAGAATTGATGCTTTTGAACTGTTGAGAGTCCCTTGGACTGCAAGGAGATCCAACCAGTCCATCCTAAAGGAGATCAGTCCTGAATATTCATTGGAAGGACTGATGCTGAAGCTGAAACTCCAATACTTTGGCCACCTGATGCGAAGAACTGACTCATTTGAAAAGACCCTGATGCTGGGAAAGATTGAAGGTGGAAAGAGAAGGGGACAACAGAGTATAAGATGGTTGGATGACATCACCAACTCAATGGACATGAGTTTGAATAAACTCCAGGAGTTGGTGATAGACATGGAGGCCTGGCATGCTACAAAGAGTTGGACATGACTGAAGCACATTAACATGCATGTACATGATACAAATTAGCATGTTGGGGTAGAGTAATTTTCTTTGAAAATGGAAAAGTCAAAAATTCTAAAATTTTATAGTTTAATGTCAAGGGAACTGTGAGAGCAATAATTGAAAGACAGGACGTATATGGAGCCACCTGGGAGAGTACCTGACTCAGAGAAGATGCTTAAATAATTTTTTATTAAATGCGAATGTTGTCCAGGTCTTTCATTCCAGTGGAGGAAACAAAGGCTTCCCCACTGGCTTAGTGGTAAAGAAACTGTCTGCAATGCAGGAGCCGCAGGAGACTCGGGCTCAGTCCCTGGGTGAGGAAGATCCCCTGGAGAAGGGCATGACAACCCGCTCCAGTATTCTTACCTGGAGAATCCCATGGACAGAGGAGTCTGGTGGGCTACAGTAAAGATCTGGCAAAGTTAACTGACTTGTCAAAGAAATAAACTGTAGGACCAGGACAAGAGCCTGCATTTAGAATCTAATTTATAAAACAAACATAAAAATCCCAAATCATGATTTTAGCAGTTAAAATTTCAAATTATGATTTTTTTTTTCTCAAGAGAAAGACTTTCTGCCATCTGTGATTACACATGCAACTGGTTTCACAATGAATAGTATTATAGTAGTAGCCCAACAGTCCAATGTAACTTGCATTTAAATATTAACTACTTAAAAACAATCAGCTTTTTGAAATATTATTTGCATGAAATAAGATACACCCTTTTCAGTTATGAAATTTAATATTTTAGAAAGGTATACACATCTGTAATCACCACCCCAAAGAAGATTTCAACATTTCCATCATGATCCAAAATTCCCTCTTGCCTCTTTACTGTCAATTCCCCTGCTCCCATCCCAGCCCCAAGATTCCCATCACATAAATTAGAGTTGACTATTCTAGAATTCATATTCATGGAATCATATGATATTTGTGTGGCATCTTTTGCTAAATCTAATATAGTTAAAATTAACCCATGTGTGTTTCTTTTCCTTGCTGAGTAGTATTCCATTGTATGGATATACTAAATCCGTCTATCCATTCACATGTTAATGACATTTAAAGTTATTTCCAGATTTGGGTGATTATGGTTAAAGCTCTTATCAACCTATGTATATGGACACTGTTCTCATTTCTCTAAGCAAGTTGTTGTTGTTGTTATTGGCTGAGTCGTGTCCAACTCTTTGCAACCTCATGGACTGCAGTATGCCAGCCTTCCCTGTCCCTTCAGTATCTCCTAGAGTTTGCTCAAATTCATGTTCATTGAATCAGTGATGCCATCCAACCATCTCATCCTTGGTTGCCCCCTTCTCCTCCTGCCCTCAAGCATCAGAGTCTTTGCCAATGAGTAAGCTCTTTGCATCAGGTGGCCAAAGTATTGAGCTTCAGCTTCAGCATCAGTCTTTCCAATGAATACTCAGGCTCAATTTCCTTTTGGATTGACTCATTTGATGTTCTCGCTAAGGGACTCTCAAGAGTCTTCTCTAGTACCACAGTTTGAAGACATCAGTTCTTCAGTGCTCAGCTTTCTTATGGCCTAATTCTCACATCTGTACATGACTACTGGGAAAACCATAGCTTTGACTCTACAGACCTTTGTTGGCAAAGTGATATCTTTGCTTTTTAATATGCTGTCTAGATTTGTCATAGTTTTCTTCCAAGGAGCAGGTGTCTTTTAATTTCACGGCTGTAGTTGCTGGTAGCAAAATTGCAACACCATATTTATTAAGTGCACTTTTGACTTATTTAATTGCCACAGTCTCCAAACTGATGCCTTTTTACATTCCCAGCAGCGGCATATACAAAGGTTCCAGGTGCTCTATAACTTCACCAGTATTTAGCATTTTAGTTTTTTTTTTTTTAATTTTAGTCATTTTAATAAGAGTGTAGTGGTTTCTCACTGTGCTTTTAATCTTCAATTCCCTGATAACTATTGATATTGAGCATCTTTTCATATGCTCACTGGTCATTTGTATATCTTCCTTTGTGAAAACCCTGTTAAATCTTTTGCCCATTTTCTATTTGCGTTATTCATCTTCTTCCAACTGAGTTGTAAGGATATTTCTTGTAAAACAATAAAGTCTTTCATCAGATATATGTACTGCCAATATATGGATTGCAGAGCCTAGTTCAGCTTTGCCTTTTTATTTCCTAAATTTTATATTTGGAAAAGCAGAACGTATAATGAAACGCAACACAGTTGACCCTTGCACAACACAGGGTTAGGAAAGCCGACCCCACCTCTTCACACATAGTCCAAGCTCTTGTCTATAAACCTTATAATCAGCCCTCTGTATGTGGGTTTCACATTTACAGGTACAACCAACCATAGATTTTGTAGTATGTATTTTTTTTTAATATTTGCTTGTAAGTGGGTCCATGCAGTTCAACCCATGTTGTTCAAAAGTCAACTGTACATGCTTGTTTAGTTTGTAGTTTGTGCTTTTTATGTCATCTCCAGGAAATCTTTCTCCCAAAGACACAAAGATTTTCTATCTTTTCTTCTAAAAGTTTTATCAGTTTAACTCTTACATTTATGTCTATAATCAGTTACAAGTTAAGCTTATATATAGTGTGAAGTCAACATTCATTTTTTTCCCCATAAGAATATCCAGCTATTACAGTACAATGCATTGAAAAAGCTCCTCTTTCCTCTGTTGAATTGCTTTGGCATCTTTGTCAAAATTCAATTGACCATATATATATGGTTCTATTTCTGGACTATTTTGTTATTCTATATATCCACCTTCATGCTAAACACACTGTCTTTTTTTATTGAAGTATAGTTGAGCTACAATGTTGTGTTAGTTTGGGATGCCCAGCAAAGTGATTCAGTAATACATTATACATGTATCTTTTTATATCTTTTTTGGATCCTTTTCCATTATTGGTTATTACTAGATATGGAATATAATTTTCCCTGTACTATACAGTAAGTCCTTGTTGCTCATCTCTTGTATATATAGTAGTATGTATCTGTTAATACCAAACTCCTCACCACACTGTCTTGATTACTGCATTTTTATAGGACAGTGTGAAAGAAGGAGAGAAGTTGCATACAAGGAAGGAAGGAAAGTAGAAGAGGGACTTTTCTGACAGAAAATGGTGTTAGTTTCCACATGGTAAAAGTAAAAATAGCCATGATTTGGAGCAATAAGATTCAAAACAACTATTACTATTTTTAATTAATTATTTATATATTGATGAGCGCTATGTATGCCGCATATATGCTGGACACAGAATGAATGCATTTACTTACCCCTATTGTCATACAAGTAACTAGATCCTATTGCTCACTTCTTTTGTGGTCTTTTATTGATACATCTTAGGATTGATCAAATCAATTAGTTAGCATTTTCATGATGAGATAAAATATTTTTCTAATATGAGATGCTGTTTAGAATGTGAAGTTTTTTGATGAAGTAATTTATACTATAAATTTAAAGCACTATTGAAATAAAAGAAAATATTTTGGTTAAATTGAGTAAGATATAGGTGACTGGAACTTTATTGATCCTGTACTATTCACCAGGTGCTAAACTATGTGTTTTACATGACAATCAAATACAGTTGACCCTTAGGTTTGAACACCATAGGTTTGGACTGTGGGGGTCTAAACTTATAGGCAGATATTTTTTTCAGTACAATACTACACAATCCAAGATTGGCTGAGGGACCATGTATACTGAAAACCAACTATAAGTTACGTGCAGAGTTCTGATTATTCGGAGGGACAGCAGCCCTAACACCCATGGTATTCAAGAGTCAACTGTATGTAATTGTTGCAGTTTATTGAGTGACTATTGTGTTATGAAATTATCCCACTTAATTCCTGTAACAATCCCACAAGATCAGTACTATTCCCATTGTACATGTAAGGCCACTCCAGCCAAGTAACTTGCCCTAATAGGAAGCAATGGAAAATGCCCTATCTTGTTTAATCTGGCCTCTAAACCAAGGATCTTCCCACTTTCTATGTTACATTCACATGTCCTATGACAACATCTATATGTTACATGAATGACAGGACAAAATCTAAAGTTCAACTGGTAGTTTGAGCACTTCAAGCAAACACATCCGCTTTCTCCCAAGTACTCTCAATGTCAGTTTCCTCTTCCTCAGAATCAGAAGAAAAACAATGAGCTGAGGGCTAATAGAATGTAATCTGAGAAAGTATGCCTTCATGTTTGCTGGGCTAATGGTCTCCATCTAACTCATTAAGCATGAGACACGGGAGAGAATCTAAGGGGAGACGAGAAGATGAGCAAGGAACTAATAGTGACATATGTAACATGCAGTATAGTGCTCACAGGAGATAATCTTATAATTTAAGAACATCCGAGAAGGAAATGGCAACCCACTCCAGTATTCTTGCCTGGAGAATCCCATGGACAGAGGAGCCTGGTGGGCTACATACAGTCCACGGGGTCGCAAAGAGTCGGACATGACCGAGCGACTTCACTTCACTTTCACTTCAGGGCAGGTATGATTACTTCAGAGATAGAGAAAGCAAAGATCTGAGAAGCTAATGCACTCAGCCAAAATCTTACAAGTTGTAGAGAAAGGACTGGAAGGCTAAACTGGGCACTTGGCACTGATACTAGAAAGCTGTGGCACCGAGGTAACCTTGGAGAACAAGAGAGTGATTTGTGAGGTGAGGGAGCAAGGAGCAGAGAGAGGAGGCGAGAGATCACTTAATTGTTCTTTTTGAAGCTGAACTCTGTTCACTGATCTCATATCCCAGCTCTTGCTGCACTGGCACGTACTTACAACTAATTCATTTTCTTTTATCTAAGATTTTAAAGTACCTCTGAGAAAGACTGGGGTATACAAGTCAAATTAGAATCACAATAGGTTGGGAACTGATCCAAGGACTTAATATAAGACCTAAATAATAGAAAACAAAAATAGCAGAAAACTGAGGTCATTTGCATTCCTATGTCTTATGAATAAAACTACAATAATGACATCATCTCTTGTTCTTTAAAAGAATAACACCGTTAACATTTTGACTTGAAGAAGTGGATAATGGTCTCTCAAAGCAGGACATCAGTATGATTGACAGAACTTGGGTCTTCTCATAGGATGGTACCCACTTTCGCCACCTCTATCTGTCCCATGTTGCCTGCATGCTAAGTGCCTCTTTGCAACACTATGGACTGTAGCCCATCAGGCTCCTGTGTCCATGGGATTCTTCAGGCAAGAATACTGCAGTGGGTTGTCATTTCCTCTTCCAGGGGATCTTCCTGACCCAGAAATTGAACCTGCTTCTCCTATGTCACCTGCATTGGCACGTGGGTTCTTTACCACTAGGATCACCTGGCAAGCCCATCTGTCCTATGCTGCTGCTGCTAAGTTGATTCAGTCGTGTCCACCAGGCTCCTCTGTCCATGGGATTTTCCAGGCAAGAGTACTGGAGTGGGGTGCCATTGCCATATATGTCCTATAGCAGGTTCTAAAGGAAAGTTAAATGAAATTACAAATACACACACACACATTCTTGTGTAGCTTTCAGGGTTAAACTTTGTTTATATTGAGAAACCTCCATGTCTTGATTCTACTTTTTATACCCTTATCTCAGATACTTGTAAAGTATATGTTATTTTAATATAAGTGACTAATCAGGCAGTCTGGATCAGAGGTTCTCCAATAAAAGTGCTTTCAGAGGTCAGACATGGGCTAATTACAGGAAGAATGGTAGGGAAATGCAGCTGTTGTGCCATATATAATTTTACTTCTTTTAAAGACTGTCTTTTCTCATTGGGACTTAGAGACCCAATTTGAGACCTTTGGACAAGGTTAACTGTTTTGATCAACTGTCTGTCATATTTAAAAGGAAATGTCTAATTTGAAAGATTTATCATAAGAAGACCTTTACCAAATGATTCGATTACATAATTGTACATGTGTTTAGTATTAGAAACTCATATTGAATCTGCATAACTAGTAAAAAGGAGGAGATGTATGTCAGTCATATTTATTTATCTACTCAAGAGCAGTGAGACAAAATGATCTTTGGGGCCAATTGACAAGCTGCTGAGCCAAATTGATAAGGGGACATGTGTCTAAATGACTCAATAGCTACATAGATAAACCCATGCTTAGAGACAGATCTTTTCCAACTCGTCACTCAGACATTTGGTCAGTATTAGGTGAAGCTTACTCAAGTCATATAGAATTAACTACTTCTAACTAGATAAAACCATCCTTAATATATAAATGTTTGACATACTCTTCCTCCTAAGGATGAGATTATGTTTGTGATGGATTAGGCATAGCTCAGTAGGTAAGGAATCTGCCTGCAGTGCAGGAGACCTGGATTTGATCCCTGGGTTGGGAAGATCCCCTGAAGAAGGAAATGGCAACCCACTCCAGTATCCTTGCCTGGAAAATCCCATGAACAGAGAAGCCTGGTGGGCTGCAGTCCTTGGAGTTCCAGAGTTGGGCATGACTGAACAACTAATACTTTACTTTTTACTTTAGGCAGTGACGGAAAGGGCTTTTGATCCCCAAAGACCATGATTTTGTGAATTCAAGTATTCTAACTGATTTATACATTTTAAAAAGCTGTGGGCAAAGAGTTATTCTGGATTCTAAATTTCAAATCTGAAAAGTCAGTAAACTTGTGGTTCAGATGAAAGTTTTAGTGGCACATAGCCTCTGCTGATTTTTGGGTGATAAAGCAATAGGAATATATATCATCTTGATACTAACTCAAGCTGTTGAATTTAAATGGTCATTGGCCAGATACCTGATTTAAGAGATTCCATATTTACAGATGTATGTGTCCTCTTTTCTGCAGGGAAATAGACTTTAAAAAGTCAAGAGATATCAAGTGAGTAACACTCCATAAACCAATATTCTTAATAGACTAATCTGATTGTCAATCAGCTTTTGCACCTATCTGAAGAAACGTTTGACATTTTGCCTATATTCATTTATCAAGGGTCTAAAAATAGATTTAAGTTAATAACATTAGTGTTCAACTTGCCCAATGCTCAGATCTTATTCCAGGGGGAGCAATGCTTGTAGCAATGGTAAAATTAGGAAAGTTGTTTTATGTCGCATTAGTTAACATATGCAAGCTTACTTAACATGTGGACGGCAAATAAGTGTAATTACATTAAAACAAGGAGCTGTAGCGCAGAAGCAATAAAAATAGACTAGGTTGTATTATTAATTCTTGTGTTAAGGGTTTTGAGCCATGTTGATTGGCCTGAATTTTTTGATTTTGTTATGGTACAAAGGGATTGTTTGAAGTAATTTGTCCCCGAGAGAGGCTCACAATCCCAAGCGGGTTTCAATTCAGCAAAGCAAATCTAATTTTGTTTGCTTTATGCAAACCAGAAGGGGCTGTGGTTCATTCTGTTTTCACTGGAGGGGAAAGGCGCACTAATGGGACCTGCTGAAATGCATGCATTGCAAACATCATACCCCTGCATATATTAAATTTAGCTATGTGATGCTCTGTGTTCATCATCTCATTGTGTACACAGATACGCTTTAGAACAAAGCCTTTTAATAGCCAGGGAACCTTACTACATTATGTCAATACTCTATTGTATTTATATTTAATGCCACCACTGGAATACCTGCCCTTAGCTAGAGTATGTTCATATTTGTGATCATTTTGCATTTCAGCTGCTCCTTATGTGAACGTGGGCTATATACTGAAGCTATTATGCTGGAGCTTAAAGTCAATGTCTGAAGATTAATTATATGTAGATCGATACAGGTTTCTCGTTTTCCCAATCTCCACCCCAACAGATATACCCTTTGGATACCTGAGTTAAATTAGGGAGATACTTAGTACCTTGTTGAAAGAATGGGTCACATCCCAGTCTGAATATTCAAACTAGAAGATAAATGGAGGATAATACTATCTGCACAACAGGTAACGCTAAAGACAACCTCCATCCCTGTGACAAATCACCAGCCTCCTACTGGCCCCTCCCCCTCCCCCACCCACAGCGGGCTTTCCTTGACTGGCCAGATTCCGCTATACTGCCAGATACATTTGATCAAATTCATCAAAATTAGGGGGTGCCTGAGATGGGAAGGGAAACCAGTACATGATAGATGGTAATGCAGCTATTGGCTAGGTGAATTTATTCACATAAAAATGGAATTATTTGTCAATTAAAATTGCATAATGACTGCATCTCCTGTCATGCCAGCACCATTTTCAGTGTGTTTTTGTTTTGAAAACAGTTCCAATACTGCAAATAGACAGACACATCTCCAAACCCTTCAATTTGTCATTAGACATTTGGCGGCATGCCTATTTTGCTGTTAATTTTCCAAAACTACATTAATTTGCTGAATGACTTCTGTGAATCAGTTCACATAAAATTCAAGATGATACTTGTCATGTATCAAAGAGTGACTATTAAATGCATAGGTTACGTGTAAAAACGCAATGTGTGAATCAGTTTGAATTTTGTGTTTTTTAAGTTCAAACATGGGTTAACATTAATGATTTTTTTTTTCTTTCCTAATGGAAGTTGCTTAATGAAACATTACAAGGATAATCTTCCTATTGGTTTTTTTTTTCCTGCGTCTGTTTATCTGTTTCTTCAATTTACTAGTGTATACATTCTTAATTTGACTTGATTTGGAACACAAGAGACACCTCAGGCGGTGGAAATTCAATGGTGTGGCCAGAAATAATTGTTTAATATTGTGACATAAGGGATTTGATCCTCAAGGTATACTGTATCTGACAGCTGCGCAGTTTAAACATTGAGAGAGATTACTCTGTGCATAGAACCAAATAGCAAGGTCACATGACATTCTTAGTGGAATTTACTTGGATGTTAAAAGAGGGCATTTGGTTGAGAAACATTATACTAGCTACTTGCCTCTTAAAGCATACAATCATGAAACAGTAGTATGGTAACTGTTACAAATGCTTATTTGTTTACATACATAATTTCTTGGTTTACAAAATATGTTTACTCTAAAGAAAAATGCTGCCTTGGCCCTCCATATTATCCAAGAGGTTCTAGCTAGATATTCCAGGTTAAAACATGTTTTTATTTGAGTATGTATTTAAATATATATATATGTATTTATATATATAATGTATTTTATTTGAATAAAATAAAATATTGTGTTCTATATTTTGTATATATATGGTTTATATATATATATAGTATATATGTATGCATATTGGGTACACATACACAAAAATAGGTGTGTATGTGTATATTGTATAATACTCTGTGTGTATAACCCTGGACATCATGTGAAATATTTTATTATAATTATTTAAGTAAATTATAAATTATTATAATTTGGCTTAATGTGCCATAGAGGTTGAATTGAAAGTAAAATAATTATAGAACCCCAATGAGTTCAAATTTGCTACAAATACCATAAGAAATTATGTCACCTTTAGTCTTTATCCTCGAGAAGTGTATATGTGACATCAAAGTCCCAGAATAGAAAGAGTCCTAATTCATTACCACTTCTGAACTCTGCCTCTGTATCTTCCGACCTTGATCACGTTCTCCCGGTTCACGTCCTCAGTTTAACTTGAACAGGAAGCTTGGAAAGGGTGAGGAGAGTGAGAAAAGTGCTGGCTGACAGGCCCACTGTCAGGCTATTCTGCTGTTCAATTACTGCCAATTCAGGCTAAACTGATATCACGTTTGCTAAGACTGGCAAAATGTTACACTTGGTGAGGATGAGCATACACGTTTCTTCATAAACCAACTTATCTTAATAATAAATATCTTCTCAGATTGAGGTCTAGTGTTCAAGAAGCAATTGGAGATGTCAGACTGGAGGAAGTGACTTTAATCCCTCAAACTCCACACTCAGGCACCTACACAGACATGCCTCTTAACCTTGAGTAAAGGCAGTCCTAGCTGAAATTCCTCTTCACTTCAGCTGCTAAGATCACATGGCAAGTAAGCTCTGTTCTCAAAGAATTTCTACTCAATGGCGTGCTGATTAACAGTGAGCTCTCTGGAAAACAAAAACAAAAAAGCAGTCACTCAGACTTGTAACGTGAGTCAATTGCAAGCTACCAGCGCATCTTGGGAAGAAACACAAAACATCACACCATCCCATACTGTTTCCATCATATAGACACCACATATATGCAACCTCAAGAGCACAGAGCATAGTAAAATGTAGTAAAACAAGCAGTTATACCTTCAGGGTATTATCTTTCCTCTTGATATAATGTATTGATTTTTAAGTTTTCGTACTTTTCTATCCGTTTTTCATGATTGTGTGTCATAAAAAGCTTGCAAAATCCTGAAAATTGAACTGGCCCTTTTGAGTTCGTGCAAAGCAGTCTCTTGTATCTCCAACCCATCTCAGCACAAAATGCCACACAATTAGCTCCCTAGTTCATGAACTCCAATCCAGAGTTATGCTTTATCAAATGGGAAAATATTTGTGCTGGCAGTAGGCAAAATAACTCCTTGTTGATCAGTTATCCCTAATACAGATGTGTAGTACTGTTTCCACCTATATTTTCCGCGGTACATTCTTTTTGTTTCCTGTCATCAAAGAAAGTCCATCTTCGCTGGATCTTTATTTTCTTCAACTGCATGGGGGATACGGCCAGTGTCTGCATTCCTTTGTCTAAGAAGAGTGATTCTGCACTCACACATAAAGAAGGGGAGAAAGAGAGCTACTATACAATGGTGTGGAGTGCTATGAAATTTTACTGACACGAGTCTGGGAAGACTGCCTGATCTGTATTTGGAACAATGCTATTTTGTTTAATTTGATATATGTGTGGGCTTTTTATTCAAATAGAGTTGAACAGTTTGTTCCAGCGGGGGGAAAAAAAGAGCTGCTTGTTACAGAAAGGTTATTTATCGTTCACTATAACACTTGGTATTCTGTAGAAAATGGTGAGGATTCTCCTTTGGGGGTCTGTCTGTGCTGTCCTAGCCTCCGTACAAAGAGATAAAGCAAAAGTTGAAGGAATGCTCCTCAGAGGCTGACTTGGGGCACTGTTTTAGATGCCCTCAGATGATGGTGCTTCTCAGCCTTTAAAAATCTTCAGTGACCCATCCCATCACTCATTTTTGGTGCTAATTGGACATTTTAAAGTATGAATTCCCACCGCTTCAAAAGATTCAATGCCAACATCTATTAACTGCTTCTGGGGGGAAGAGTAGACGGAAGAAGGGCCAAAGAAATCTTAGCAGTGTAAGCACAATTGAACTTTGCTATCCCAGGCAATATTTTTACTTAACATTGCTCTAAAATACTTGTTTTTGCACTGAAATGGCAGCTTTTTTCTCATTTATTTCCTTGATCTCAACACAACCACTGTCCATTTGAACTCAATTCAACTTTAATTCATGTGTCGTCAGTTTCGAGAGAAAGTCTGCAGATGACCATACAAGTGAACCTCAGCTTAGGAGATCAAAATATCCTATAGAACTCAGATGCTACCAAAGCTTCTCAAATCAGGAAAAGTGAGAAAAAATCCAATTATATGGAAAGAGTGGAACAGCATGTCGTTTACTTTTTTATCCATTCAGAAAGAGTCACTGTATACTATTTGGGAACATACTTAAATACTAAAAAATAATCTTGCTTATTTAAAAATTTTGCATGAATCCTAATGCCAAATCGAAAGTAGAGCCAAATCAAATTTTTTCCTTAAGTGTCCACTGGTTGTCCATGAAGCCTTGACTACTACCAGGTAGCACTGATGAAATATCTTGTTCTTGTTGGTCTTGCACTTTTTGTCCTCCTCTTCCCCCAGCTGTTCCCAGTGACTCTGAACATAATTGCTTATGAGCTGAAAGCTGGGCGCAAAGCCATGTGTTTCTGCCTGTGCCCCTGGGGGCAGTAGCTTTCTTCTGGGTCCCCAGTAAACAACTCAGGCAGATATGACACGTGCAGGTTCAACCACCATAACTGATTACATGTCATTCTTGCCATTAGAAAACTCAGCCTTAAAAAACAGAGAATCTCTTCATCGAGGTCTGAAGACCACAGAGTAACTTACCTGGGGAAGGGGAGAAAGCATTTAAATTGGACCCCAGAGGATGGTTAGAACTGTAAATGCACACACAGTTTAAACTTAAATTATTTAGCATAGTTAAGCAGAAGTTGTTATTCAATAGAATAACAATTATAACAATTTATAATTATAACAATTACAACAAATTATACTCCTAAATTACATGAGCAACACAGAATAACCCTAAATGTAACCTTCACAGCCATGCTGGTGTCTATTAAATCTCTCTTCCTGGCAAGCGGACTCTGAAAGTGCTTGTGAGAGAGGTTTCTGGCAGGAGGAGACATTTGAGCCAAGTTGTATGGATGGAGAAGAATGGGAGAAAATATCTGAGGGTAGTGAAAAGCACCAGAAAACTAGGGAGGATGAAGCCATTTTCTAGGAATGAGGTGCAGATTAGCCTGGCCAAAGCAGAGGGGCCATTTGTCACAATAAGTAATGAGGTACTGTTTATTGAGCAACTATCATGTGCTAAGCATAGTGGTCAGTACTGTCAATGCCTAGTTCTGTCTTAAGGCAAATGCCTAGTTTGTCAAGGCAAAATGTTTAGGAGAAAACAGGATCCAATAATATATACACAGTGTCAGATTGGTGGGTTTAGAAGGTTCAGAGAATGAAGAGCTCTAAATGGAATTATGAGGAATTTGAATTTAATTTTACAGGCGACTCTCAAAGGAAACAGCTTTTAGGAAGCCATGAAACAAAGGAAACAGAGAAAGCCTCTGATGCCCTGGCTAGGAAGCCTCTAAGGTGCACTGGGTTTGAGTGAAAAATGCCTAATTGTTGGTGTTGGCTGTAGAATTGGAAAGCAGGAGTGAATCTAAGAGAAACTTGTGGGAAGACATTAAAACTACTTGATAGCAGTATTTTAGGATTCACAGAATAATGGGCAAACACAAAAGGATAGGAATAAAAGGTTTACCATGCGTACATGATGTGAAATGTATTTTATTCTAACCATAACATGTACTGGAAGTCTGGCACATTAGGTGATTATATTGAATTTAACCACTGTCAAGTTAAATATTGGTTCTCTTCTAACATTTATTAATATTTTCAGTTGTCTGGCAACGACCAGCCCTCTGGCCGCATTTCTTTGTTTCTTGTATCCCTAGAACTTACAACAAATAGTAAGTAAGACCAGCAATTATGATCTGAAAAAAAAGGAAACAAATTGAACAGATTAATTTGGCAAGAACTCTTGCTATATGACTTTGAAAGTCTGTAGAGTCTTCGGGAACTCTTTGGCCAAGAGGAAGCGCATATGCCAGACAAATGAGACTCTGTTTCAACTGGTAGCTCACATAAGAGGTCTGAAAAAAAGCAGACCAAGGAAGCTGGTGAGAGAAATGGAGGGAACGGCAGGGAACATAGAGCTAGGGAAAGTCAGGGCATGTGGAACCTGAGAGGAGGGGAGTGCAGGTGAGGTGATGAAAGAGAGACTTCTGGAATACTTGCAGAGACACAGAGAATATGATCTTAAAAATGCTTCATTTTTATGTTCCATGGGAGAATGTAGAATAAGCACAGTAAAATGGTGATCTAAACAGTGCTGGACCATGGTCTTAGTGATGGTGACAGCTAGTTGCCTTTCATCTATGTATGACAATGTCTTTCATACAACAACTCTTACCTAAAGGTCTTACCAAGAAATCACATACGTTCCAACCAGCAGTCACCCTTAAAATATCCTTAAAGAGTAAGTGAGTAACAGAGTGACAACTATTTATGGTAGATGTACTTACCTACATCACAGGTGTTCTTGTATTTCCAGGTGTCACCAGAAGGATGCCAGGCTCTGCTCCTTCTGCTTCAGAGCTCTGTTCACCAAATGTGAGTGTGTTTTTTTACAGGAAACAACTAGGCCCTAGAAAGATCCAAAGACCAGTTAGGTGGTGATTGTAACATTATTCAGATCTTTCATCCTCCATCCAGGCATAAGAGTACATGTTGTCTATAACATCTATCAATATATGGAAAAGATGGATAAAGTTGAGAAAAGTTGCCCAAAGTAAGAGAGGAAGCAATCCTGGATTACAGGGTGCAGAGATTTTCCATCACCTTCATCTTAATGACATTGAACTATGAGAAACATCATCTTTAAAATATGGTTTTGTGAAGTTAAATACATGGAAGTTTCTACTGATAGTCCTGCAGGACAGAGTTAGTGAAAGGAACTGATTAAAATGTTAACCCTTCTGATTGATCCAAAAGTTGATGACACTACGTCTACACAAATGAGTTTGAAATCATGTGACTAGTCCAATCCATATATTGGGTAACAGGATCTATTTCCTGAGTTCAGAGTGGAAAGACTATCAGTTTACGTGAATTATCCACATCATTGTAGGAATTATACACTCTTTGTGGATATGCTTTCCTGAGACCAGCAACTTTTTCTTTTTTCTTCTTTCTCCCTCCCTCCCTTCCTTTGTATTTTTTTTTCCTTTCTTTTGCTCTCTCTCTCCCTCCCACATCCCACTGTTTTTCTCCTCTCTCTCTGAGATGATGAGTGGTTACATGGAGATTATAACAAAAATGCCTCCCCACCTTTGCAATTAGGGTACAGCACCTATTTCATGGGCTTCCCAGCTGGCTCAGTGGTAAAGAACCCACCTGCCAATGCAGGAGTCACAGGAGATGTGGGTTTGATCCCTGGGTAGGGAAGAACCCTTGAAGAAGAAATGGAAACTCACTCCAGTATTTTGGCTGGGATAATTCTGTGGAAAAAATCAGAAATCACCCCTTCAATGTGCTTAAAATTCACAATAACCAGAGCCATGCCCACATGCCAGTGGGCCACTGTCGGCCAAAGGAAGTAATTGCCAGTCCGTTTCCCCATAAATAAATCTTCTAAAACAATGAGTCGTGCATGTAAATATTGCCCTTGCTGGGCATATTTATTGCATGTTGATGTTGATTGTTTAAAAAGGGGTTATGGTTCAATAAATTGAACACCTGAGCTGAGCGCTTGTAGGATGAAATTGAGAGACGGGCAGATCAATTTAGACTCACTTCTACTTTTCGATCTGTTTAATAGATTTTTAAAACGACACTTAGAGCCCCACAGAGGCAGTGACACTTCACATCCTCCCTCGGAGGCGCCTCACGCTGGTCCTCCCAGCCTGCCTGCACGTGGACAAGCTGATGAGCCTATGGCAGGAATTCTTAGAGCATGCTCTTGGCCTCCTGTTCTCTGCTGAACCGGGCTCATTTATTCAGCTGGTATTGCGAGTTTGGGGGCACGACAGTACATCTGACCCCTTTGGGGTAAAATTTGATCTGGCATTTCATTTCAAGGGCTCAGCCACCGGTCTGTCAAATCTTCATTTTGCAGGTGCCCACTAGAACTGCTGACGCTTGCCTCTAACTCCCTCGGCTTTCATCTTTCACTGGCAATAAACATGTCATCCTGCTGAGGTGAAACACAATCTGGAATTAAATTTACTGCATATAAAATATAGTGCCCTCTTTATTGGTTCAAATACTTGTCACTCATAATTTATTTGCCAGTGTATGGCCTTCATGCAGTGAGAACACGGCTGTAAGTGGGGAGGGGGTTTCGGTGTTCATATTTGTTGGGATCTTTTTCACTTTTCATTCTTTGCCATCCTTGGTCCTCAAATCCCACTTACCCACTTGGGCTAATCTGTTTTCCGTGAAGCACCTCCAATAAAACTGGAGCCCTTCATCCAAGTGTGGCAAGCATGCCACTGAAAATATTGGCGTTGGGGCTTCTTGGCTGAGTCTCTGCATGTTTGCTGGGAGGTGGTGAGCATGGCACCTGGTGATGCTCTTCAGCAGCAAAACTGAAATGTAACAGTGTGGGGTTTGGGGGGATGGGTGGAGGGGACCGAGGAGGGTGGAATTTGCCCTCGTCAGTTTCAATCTCCCACTGGCCATGCCTTCCCTTCTGGCACCCAACTTTTTCATGATTTATTCCAAATACTGTCGATCAGCTTTAACTAATACAGTTCTTGTATGAAGCACCTCTCTAATCTCTTCAAACACAGATGTGGAAGCACGGCTTAGAGCATGGAGGCCAACAAAAGCCCTCTGCCTGTACCAGTGATTAGCTTTGATTGACACAGAACCCTTCTGCTTTCCTAGGCATCCTCTAACATCCATAAATGATTGTTTTAAAAATGAGACGCAAAGGCTACGGTGGGCAATGGCTTTAGTAAATTTGCAGTGTAACTATATTAGCAGATCACTCATAAACTCAAAAAATTAGAAACTAGATATTGGGTTTCTCCCTCCCCACTGCTAATTCTTGTTATCTCTTTTAGGTCTGTCTCCCTGCTAAGAAAAAAGGTTTTAGTAAACAAATTTCTCCTAGAGAATTGTTGAAACATACATAGATGCCTATTTCATCTTAACAGCTATTTTCAACACTAGATTTTAAAAATTTACAACCATAGAAATATTGGGATTTTATTTTTATTTTTTAAATTATTTTTATATATTTTAAAATATTATTTTTAAACATTTTGAATTTAACCCTCATTTAGTATTAAGAATCACCAGAAATGAGAAGATGTCAGTGACACAAATCCAGATTTCCATAGACTACATACATTACTTATAATTTATCAGTTGCAGTGAAAGATACTATGATTTTACTTTTATTAATTCTGTCATCTCATCTGCTTCTGGGTAGTGAGGCCTGGGAAACTTCCCAAGTTGCCCTGGTTGTTTGGGGCTATCCCCAAGGTGACAATGGGGGATTCATCCTTGGAAGGCTATTCTTTGCAGGTAGATAGAAGCACTCTGGATTCTTCTGGTAATCCCCAGCTGCCTCAAGGACAGCTCTGGGAACTTGTGCTTATTCTCCAGCCTGCCCCAGATCATCTCAGACCTCAAATGTCTGGATGTAAAGTTTTCCAGTTTTAAAGATGTCATTTCTGCCTTCCTACCCCCAGAAGGCACAGACACTTTATGACTAACCATGGATGTGAACTGCCTCTCTCTGCCTGCTTTTTCTGAGCAGCAGCATAAGTGAAGAGAGAGATTTAGAATAGGAATTCTTGCTCCAACCAGCTATGAAATGCCTAATTTTATTTGCATCTGCACACATATGCAGTTAGATGTTTTATTCATTACTTACACACTTACTTCCAAAAGAAACTTGTGAAAAGCAAAAGAAAACTCATACTATCTTTTAGTTTTCATTTTAGGATTTCAAAATAGTCTGTTAAATTTAATATTGACTTCCAAATGTTTTCCAAAACATTTTTTAAATTAGGTATATACGAAGAAGCAGAATAAATATTAAAAGACTATGCTTACTTTAATGTTTTAGAAAGTATCTCACCTCCTAAATGGTTTAGGGTTCTAGCATAAGGGTGGAAATTTTATCTCATCCATGCTTTTTATTTTAAGGCTGAGGAAACTTAGACCCAGAGAGTTTAAGTGACTTGCCTGGGATCAACCAATTAGTTCATGGAAGAGTAAATAATAAAATCTAGTGTTCATCTCTATTTCCTTTCCATTAAGAATTTTTTTAAAGTCTGAAGACTCAATTATTATTTCAAGAAGTTCAATAGACATTGAGAGGACTGTGCTCAGCAGAGGGCTGCTGCTGCCATACCCCTGGCTCACAAGAACCCTGTGTGTGTACTTCCATCACGGATGGACAAAATGGACTTAGAGAGGAAAAATGATCAGAATTCACACAAAGTCCAATGGCAAAGGCTTCCCTGGTAGCTCAGTCAGTAAGGAATCTGCCTGCAAGGCTGGAGACCATTGTTCCATCCCTGGGTCAGGAAGATTCCCTGGAGAAAGAGATGGCAACCCAGTCCAGGATTCTTGCCTGGGAAACAGCATGGACAGAGGAGCCTGGCAGGCTAAAGTCCATGGGGATGCAGTCGTTGAATACAACTTAGGGACTAAACCACCGCCGCCACCACCGAAGTGGCAGAGCCTAGTTTTGAATCAGGTCCACTGATTCAGAGTCTAGGCCTCTGTGAATGGTGCAGTCCCCTGGAAAGGAAGGCCACACCATCTCAAAGAAGAGCAATGTGAAGATGAATTACACCAAGTGGGACTCTAACGTCTTCATTCATTCTTCCTCTGTCTCACTGGTATGTCAGGGCTTCCCTATAGTTCTTTGCTTCATAGTAACCATTTGCCCAAGTGAGTGTGTCTGTACATTATTATTTGAATTTTCTAATGGTCTCTTTGACATCCTTAAGAGCAGCAACAGCACACACAAAAAATTAAAACTATTTTTTCTACTACCATTTATAAAATTTCAGATAATTTAGAATGTCAGAGTATCCCTTACTGTGAGATTGAGACCAATGAAATAATCAGGTATTCATAGCCTTTGTCATAATAACTCTATTTTCAAATGATACTGCAAATGTTCACTTTTATTTTGGAGTATTTTTATTGTGTGTATTGAATTTTATTTCTTTTGCTTTTACTTACAGTTTTACTTTACAGTTTTATTGAAATGTAAAATCTACCATATAAACAACAATAAAATCAAATGTGAAAATACACACCTTCTTTGAATTTTATTAGGTGATTGTATTTGAGTATATTATTCCCAGTTGGCTATAATGAGAACTATCCTATATGTACTATTAAATGTGTTCTTTAAAAGGACTATTATTTTGTTTACTACTGTACATCATGTACGTTTATGTCCCCTAAGTTTGGAAACACTTTAGACCAGAGCAAGAAGTAGAGATTTCAGAATGGCCAGGAGATGTGCATTGGTTAAATGCGTTTGTGTGAAAGGTATGGCCCAAGGAGGGCAAAAAGCAGCAAACTGCTGACCAAACCCTCAGGAGTCCTAGCAGTTAAGGAACAGAAGGAGAAAGATGTGAGCATGATGAAAATGAGACCGAAGGCTTTAGTGGAAATTGAGGGAGGCAGTTGTTTTAGGTGAAAGGGGATGGCAACAGAGGCAAATGCATGACAAGAAAGGATAATCCTAGAGAAGGAGAAATATGTTATGACATCCCTTACATGCAGAACCTAAAAAGAAGTGATATAAATGAACTAATTTACTAAACAGAAATAGACTCATGGGCTTAGAAAAGGAATTTATGGTTGCCAGGAAGGAAAGATGGGGGGAAGGGGTGGTTAGAGTTTGGGATCCACATGTCCACACTGCTATACTTAAAATGGATCACCAACAAGGACCTACTGTGTAGCACAGGGAACTCTACTCAAAGTTATAAGCACTCTGGATTGGGGGGGGCACAGTTTGGGGGAGAATGGGTACATGTACCCGTATGGCTGAGTCCTTTGTTACCCACCTGAAACTATCCCAATATTGTTAATCAGCTATACTCCAATGTAAAATAAGTTTTAAAAATATATACTTTTTTAAAAAATAAGAACTGATAATTCTTTGATTTGGTGATATTGAAAATCATCTTGAAAATAACAGAGACTCTCAGTGAAACTAAGAAGATATAATTTTTATGTCAGTGGGTTAGGGAATGAATGAAAACTGAAGAAATGGAATGAATGTAGAGATTTCCTTGGCTGGACAAATATGGCATAAATAAACTAAAGCTAGGATGGGACACAGGATCAAAGGTTTGATTATAAGTCTTCAAAAGTGCATTTTTTCAAAAAGTTATTTCTGTAAATAATAAAATAATATATGTTAACAGCAGAAAGTTTGGAGGCTCTTAAAAAGGGTTAACAATAGAATCAAAGTAATCTTGAATCCCATGACTAAGAGATTATTACAGTAAAGCTTTGGCCTATTTTCTTCCAGGTTTTTTCTATACTATAATTATGATGAAGTTGATTTCATTCTACCTGCACAGATCTGTATCCTTTTTCACTTATCCTCATATATGTCCATGACTGTTCTTGAACGTTTAAATTTAGTATATATTTTTAGCTTTAGTGGAAAGAAGCCTCTAGTGAGGGATCATTGACTGTACAAGAAAAGAGATAAAGCACTGGATTACTATCCCAGAGGTGGTCAAAGTACAGAATTAAGTACATGGAAAGAAGAAAGAAGTAAGAAATGTAGCAATATAGGTACAGTATGTACATGTGTGGATTGCGGGAATCAGAGACTGAGTGAGTTCGTGTACTTTTTAATGACTGAGTGAAAACACCTGTGTTTACCTAAGGCTGTTGACTATGAACAAGTAAACACGCTGTCAGAACACAAGACCAAGTCTGGGAACTGTAACGTGAGTAACTGTGTGGTGGCCTTCCCCCCAGCGCTCTCAGAAGCCTGGGCAGAAGAGACTGGAGTCCTGAAGAATCCTGCCTGAAGTATAAGCAGAATGATGAAGATGTAAAGTACTAAAGGTTCTAAAAATAAATGATCAGCAAAGATTTCAGGATACTTAGAGAAGCAATGGAAAGCAAATGGAGAACCCAAGTCTGGGAAATGTCTATGATGTTGAAGAAGCCTTGCAGCAGGTGTAGGAGATAAAGAATGAGGATTGCACTCAGAGTGAGATGTTGGAGTGAAAGCTCTCAAATGAGAAATCAAACTGGGTGGTAACAAGATCCAGGTATGACATTGGGGGTGGATTGTTCAAGAAAAGAGAAGATCAAAAGCTATTGGAATACTGCACCAAGAGTGAGCTCTCATGTAAGCTATGAACTTTGAGTCATAATGACGTGTCAGTGTAAGTTAATCAATTGCAACACATCTACCACTCTGATGAGGAACGTTGATAACTGGGGGAGGCTCTGCATATTAGCACAAAGGGTATATGAGTAATCTCTCAATCTTCCTCTTAATTGTGCTGAGAACATAAAATTGCTCTAGAAGCTTTTTTTTTTTTTTTTTAAGATACTGAACAGTGGGAAATAAGTGTTCTAATTTCTAGATATCAGAAGCCCTAGCCTGGACACTGAAATCACCTAAGTTGTAGGCAAATCATGGAAAATAAAGGAAGACTGTGAGCGGGGCTTCTAATTAATATGAAGTAGTGACTGGGTGTGGTTAGATGATATTGAAAAAGAAGGGGGCAGGGTGAAATGGTGTGAATCTCAGGGAAAACACATTTAGTATGACCTGGAAGCTGTTTTGGGACTCAGGTGAAAGTAGACCCAACTGCCCAATCCCAATGGAAGACTATTTAATTGAAGTTCATGGATAGGCAATAACCTAGATAAAAACTAAGGTTTAATCCAGCCAGATAAAACAAAGTGTTGGGCAGAAAAGTTAATGTTAAAGATAGTTTGCTTTCCATGGAACAGAGATTTTAGAGGAAAAAAGAAATAGAGGTAGGGGAGAGAAGAGAAGCTGAGTCAGGAGATAGAAAGCACAGAGGAAATGGGAATAATGGTCACCAGAGGGGTGGTGGTATATTATTATATTTTGGGTGGTAACCAAAGACAATTGAGATGTTGAATATGGGGGATGGGAATGGCCTCCAGACCCCAATACATAACTCTGAGCTCCTATATTAGACACACAGGAGCTTCCATTTCCCTTTCCCAGCCTATGGTAAGTCACCAATAAATGTCAAATGAATGAGTGAATAAATGAATCAAATTAATTTTAAAGTGATAATTAAACAGCTAAGTGAAGATTATATACCAGAGGGTATAGGAAATGCAAAATAAGAGTTCAGAGGAGTGACTCTGGGAGGAGAGAAAATCTCATTCTTTTAAGAGTAAACGATTGAACAAATAATTATTTTATCCAATAATTTTAATTTTTGTCCCTTTATTATGAGCTATTTCAAATGTATCAAGCTCTCTTTCCTTAAACAGTTTCAATAGGTATGTTTAGACTCAGCTTCATTATATTTCCCCCTTAGTTATGTTATCAAATAACTTTTCCTTCCCCTCCCCCACCTTTTTGTGACTCTGATAAAACAGACCTGAAATTGAGCACAAGGAACAGGAATTATTTTGTGCCTAAAATCAGCCTGATGCTGCTGCTGTTGCTGCTAAGTCGCTTCAGTCGTGTCCGACTCTGTGCGACCCCAAGGACTGCAGCCCACCAGGCTCCTCCGTCCATGGGATTTTCCAGGCAAGAGTACTGGAGTGGGGTGCCATTGCCTTCTCCGAGCCTGATACTAGAGATGAGCTAAACCAAATTTAGGACATTCCCTACAAAAGATCAGATCGGTTTCATTTTGTAACATCTTTGTAACAGATGTACCATCTCAGAAAGGGGTTGTTTTCTTTATATACTCTATGCAGCAATGGGAGAAAATGGCTATTTATACAACTTTTAAATTTGAAAAAAAAAATCTGTTTGTGTATAATTAAAGTCTAGCGTAAAAAGGTGTTGAAGGTTGAAAAGAATGCTTTTCCCAAAGCTTCTCTGTTTAATTCGAGCACTACGCTAGGATAATTTTATGTCTTTTTCCACTACCTTGTTCCCCCTTATGTTTGTGTTGAAACTCTCCATCAGTCTTTATAAGGAACAGTTTTCCTTCTCTCCTTCTTTTCCAAGCAGCACTCTATCCGCATGTTCATCCTCACCTTCACACTTCTTAACCTGGACAGACTATGTCTGACTCTAGGAACAAGCACCGGTCCCAGATGATATGTCTTTCTCAGTGACTAGCCATACTATTTGAAGATGATGCATTCAAACAGGATTTAATATGCAGAAGATACCAAACACCAAAATGATAAGCTTTCCAATCTTTAAGTTTACCAATATTCCAAGAAACAGTTGAGCTGTTTGAAAGCATCTTCACTGTATTTGCAGCCAGTATACAGTAGATGGTACTAGACAATTTATTCTTAGGAGCATTTTCATCTATAAAGAATAAAACAGTGTGTAGTCCATGTGTAGACCCTTCAAATGACAGACCATAAGCATCCTTTTGCAGCCCTTTTAATATCTGTTGTCAGGCTCTTCTGAAAGACTTCTAATAGGGTCTTGGCAAGATGCCACAGGCAAGCACTTCCACTGCAGCTGATTCATAGATGCCTTTGGGGTTGCATTACAAATCCAGTAACCCCTGAGGTTTGGTGGGAAGGTCTGCCAAGGTTCAGCTGGGATTGCCTATTAGCCCACTGAACTCCCCTGAGCCCTAGAGACTCAAGAATGAATTTCATCCAAGCAACACAGGGAGGAGAGATGCAATATTATTGTCTTTGCCGTACAGGTAGCTTATATGCACTCCATCCCAGCACGGGTTTTTGAGAAGAGAAGGCATCATGATCATTTCTTTCTTTCTGTAGATGTAGTGCAGAAAGCTACAATTTCTATTTTAAGTGGTAAATCCAATGATTAAAAGAAGCAACGTATTTATGATGTGAATATATACATTTATATTTATGATGTGTGCTCAGTCACCCAGCGTGTCCAATTCTTTTGCAACCCCATGGACTGCAGCCCGCCAGGCCCCTCTGTCCATGGGATTTCCCAGGCAAGAATACTGCAGTGCGTTGCCATGCCCTCCTCTGGGGATATTTCTGACCCAGGGATCAAACCCTCATCTCCTGTGGCTCGTGCATTGGCAGGTGGATTATTTACCATTGTGCCACCTGGGAAACCCTCAAAAAAATAAATATATATGGCAAGTATGCCTTTGATCTATGTAGAATGAGTACTTTCTTTCTCTTTTCCCATTGTTCTTCAACTTTGATATGTGTGTATGTGTCTAAGATTCACTTGTGAAGGGGCAATGCCTATTTTATTCATGTGATTGAACACATATCTATGTGTCCCTAGAGACTAGAACAGGGACAGCTACTTACACAATGTGTGTGCTTGCTAAGTCGCTTCAGTAATGTCCGAATCTTTGCAGCCCTATAGACTATAGCCCGCCTGACTCTTCTGTCCATGGGATTCTCCAGGCAAGAATACTGGAGTGGGTTGCTGTGCCCTTCTCCAATAATTGTGAAATGAATGGCTGTGTTAGCCATTATCTGAAAGCAGAAATAGATCCAAGAGGCAGGCTTCCGGGAAGGTACTCAGATTGTCAATCTGTGGGGATGCTAGGACATCACTGAGATGAGATGAATCAACTTCAATGATCAGAACACTTCTCAGAGGCAGGAGTTAAGGGGGTGAAGGGCAGGCAGGCTGTCCCCTTCTAAAGGGGTACGCTCAAAGAACAAAAGGAGACCATCAAGAACATGGGTTTGGTTACCTACAAGGCAACTTTAGGAAGTAGGAAATGAAATAGGAGACAAGAGGAGACACTCCAGACAGGGGTGGAATGGCTGACCTCTTCCACCCGCTGTCCTGCTGCATCACACCCTCTGTCAGATTTCACTCTGTCTAAATAGGTGGGAAAACTTCAACCCTCTTGTGCTTAAGATAAAAAAGAGGAGAAACTGTTAGCTCTCATTTCTCCCCATAGCACTGAATTCTATCCTAAAGTTTCTCTTTTTCAAACAAGGTCAATACTCATCTATTTTCTTTTCTACTTGCAAGATTTCTATTGAGGGCCATTGTATTTGCCCCCAGTTCATAAGACACTTTTAAATTCTCTCATGGTCTTCCTTCCACCTTTCACTTTCCTAATTTGTGGTTGCCCTTGCATATTTCCCTTTAATTTTTCACCAGTTTATTTGCCACCCTTTACTGAAAACCAAGGAAAAATTATTTAACTCCTCTGAGCCCCAGTTTCCACACATGTGACATTTGATTAATAACTATTTTGCTAGGTTGTGCTGATAATCTAACGCTGAAGAAAAATAGCACAGTCCCAGTTTCCTATTAGGAACTCAGTAAATTGTAGAGATGAGGAGAAGGAGGAAGAAGAGTGGGATGAAGACAAGATGTCACTATAATGTGATGTATTTGCATATGCAAGATTCACAGGAGACACAGGTGATATGACAATCTAGAGACTGTGGAACCAGCCTGCATATGTACTTGGCGTGATGAGCATGTCACGTATTGCTGGATTCAGCAAAGCTATACAATGAGAAGCCACCCTTTAGGGAGAAAAAGCTAATCTGGTAGCCCTTCCTGGGGCCACATTACCCCCACTGAGACCTCTCATGTGCCAGGACACCTAGGGGACTATCTTTAAGACACTGCTGTTTGTTGCTGCCTTGAGATCCTTTTGTTTTTAATTTTTTTTGTGGTTGGAGAGAAATGAATATGTAAAAAATAAAATATGGATTGATTCCAAAAAGTCATTGCTCTGTACACCATGCTGCATTCTTTTTCTGTGGAATTGTAGAACATTGATCAGATTTTACAATTTCATTAAAAACATGCCATCAGTTTTCACAACAAAAGAAATAAATCTTTAAAAGAGATGATTGCTTAATTAATCATAGGATAAAGAGAGATTGATGTTAAGAGCTGTTTTACAGATTAAGAAAAGTAGAACAAGGACGGGCTGGCTCAGAGAACTAGAGTTATTTACTTTCAAGTGAAGCATTTACTGAGATAAGTTAATTCTCCCTTTTGGTGATATTCCATATTGCATCTATCCATATCTGAAGGATATTAATCCAGTATCCATATTGCATTAATAAGGTCCAGGGCTCAATTTCCCATGACTGTTTAGCAAGGTGAGTTACTGCTTTGTGAAGTTTCACACGCAAGTTAAGTCTCTTCAGTCATGTCTGACTCTTTGCCACCCTGTGATTGTCGCCTGCCAGCCTCCTCTGTCGATGCGATTCTCCAGCAAGAATACTGGTGTGGATTGCTATGCCCTTCTCCAGGGTATCTTCCTGACCCAGGGTTTGAACCCATGTCTCTTGTGTTGCCTGCATTGGCAGGCAGATTATTTATCAACTGAGCCACCTGGGAATCCTAAATTGAGGTATAAATATGGTCAGGCAAACCTCAGAGATATTTTGGGTTTGATTTCAGACCACCACAATAAGGCAAATACTGCAATAAAATGAATCATATGAAATTTTTGGTTTCCCAGGGCACATAAAAATTATATTTACACTATACAGTAGCATATAAAGTTTGCAATAACATTATATATGAAAAATGTACATACCTTAATTTAAAAATAATTACTGATCACAGATTACCATGACAAAATAATAATGAAAAAGTTTGAAATACTGCAATTATCAAAATGTGACACAGAGACAGAAAGTGACAAATGCTACTGGGAATATGGTACCAGTAGGCTTGCTTGAGAGAGAGTTCCCACAAACCTTCAATGTGTAAAAAAAGAAAAGTGCAAAATTTGCAAAGGGCTACGAATTAAATAAAACAAGGTATGCCTTGTACATGCTTTACCTAAAATCATTCAGATATTTAGGGTAGTAGAAAAAAGTACATAATTGTACTGCTTGAGCTGTGGTCCTTAACCTAGGATCTATGAAGTCCTAGACATCCCATGCATGCTAAGTTGCTTCAGTCATGTCTGACTCTGTGTGACCCTATGGACCATAGCCTGCCAGGCTCCTCTGTCCATGGGATTCTCCAGGAAAGAACACTGGAGTGGGTTGCCATTCCCTTCTCTAAGACATTCCATGGATGGGCTTTAATAACCTGAGTCCTTTAGTTATGGAAACATTAAATGACATTGTGTATGGTCATTTGGGGAGGAGCAGAGTCACGGCTTTCATCAAAAACTCTAGCAGTCTGTGACATCCAAAAGGTTAAGAACCAAAAGAAAGCTCTCCAAGAGCTAGTCCAATTCTGAGTAGCATATACATCTGACCTTGGGGAGGTATATAATTTTGATGGCTACAGGTAAGAAATACTTTTCAGGATTCTGACACCAATTGACAGAAGAGACAGATTTTAACACTTGGTTCCTTGAAGTCAGCTTTGCGGCTGTTGTTAATAAGATACACATCAAACTATTTCTCATTCATAGATTAACAAGGTCCAGGAGCCTTGGACCCCCCCCAAATTAAAGTGTCTACCAAATTATATGTATATATATATATATACATATATATATATATATATATACACACACACACACATATATTTAGAATCCTGTGGTTTAGCACCAATTATTTTGTAATGTTGACACAATAAAAATGTGAGCAAATATTTCTGGATCTTATACTATGGACTATACTGAAAAAGATACAAAGGAAATGTACGATATACTCCTTTCCTTTAAATACTGTACAGTTTGGTTGCAGATAAGCACATTAAAGGTTAAATAATAAAAGCCATTATGTGTAACAGTGTGCAAAGAAAACTATTACACAAAGAATTGATAAATGAGTTGAGTCCTGAAAAATTTAAGATATAGGAAGTAGCAGAGGATTCTAATTGAAATACTGCAATTATCAAAATGTAATGCAGAGACCAATATATATACACTTCTCAATGGGAATTAAGAAAATGAACAATCCATGGTGGTAGAAAGCAACTGAAGAAAGTCCTGACTTTCTCAGAGTGAGATGGGAAGCCAGTGGAGACTTCTGAACAGAAGAGTGAAATGATCGGACATGTGCTTTAATAGATCACAGTGACTGCTTTGATGAGAATAGAAAGGTGAAAGGTGACAAGGATGTGTCAGGAAGATCAGTTAGGAAGTTATAGCAACCCAGCAAAAATGATGGTAACTTAGACCACACTTGTAACTCAGATTTTAGATACATTTTGAAGGTAGGGTTGGCAGAACTTTCTTGTGACTGTCCTATGATGTATGAGAGAAGGAGAAGCATCAAGAATGACTTGAATATTTGGGGGGGGGGCGTTTGGTTTGAATAATCAGAAATTAGAACTTGTCATGTCTTGATATGAGCAAGGCCATGAGAGAGCTTGGATTTAAGAAGAACATAAGGAGTTTGTTTAGAGTATGTGAAGTCTGAGCTGTGTATTAGACATCTAAAAAATGAGCAGGTGTACAAAAGCATGTTAGAATGTGAAAGCATAGAGCTAACTAGTGGCTAGATCACAGAGGGTCTCATAGTTCAGTTCAGTCACTCAGTCATGTCCAACTCTTTGAGACCCCGTGAACTGCAGCACCCCAGGCCTCCCTGTCCATCACCAACACCTGGAGTTTACTCAAATTCATGTCCATTGAGTCGGTGATACCATCCAACCATTTCATTCTCTGTCATCCCCTTCTCCTCTGGCCTTCAATCTTTCCCAGCATCAAGGTCTTTTTTAAATGAGTCAGTTCTTCACATCAGGAGGCCAAGTATTGGGATTTCAGCTTCAGCATCAGTCCTTCCAATGAATATTCAGGACTGATTTCCTTTACGATGGACTGGTTGGATCTCCTTGCTCTCCAAGGGACTCTCAAGAGTCTTCTCCAACACCACAATTCAAAAGCAGCAGTTCTTTGGTGCTCAGGTTTCCTTATAGTCCAACTCTCACATCCATACATGACAACTGGAAAAACCATAGCTTTGACTAGACAGATTGTTGGCAAAGTAACATCTCTGCTTTGTAATATGCTATCTAGGTTAGTCATAACTTTCCTTCCAAGGAGTTAAGAGTCTTTTAATTTCATGGCTGCAGTCACCATCTGCAGTGATTTTGGAACCCAAGAAAATAAAGTCTGTTACTGTTTCCATTGTTTCCCCATCTATTTGCCATGAAGTGATGGGGCCAGATGCCATGATCTTAGTTTCCTGAATGTTGAGCTTTAAGCCAACTTTTTCACTCTCCTCTTTCACTTTCATCAAGAGGCTCTTTAGTTCTTCTGCGCTTTCTGCCGTAAGCGTGGTGTCATCTGCATATCTGAGGTTATTGATATTTCTCCCAGCAATCTTGATTCCAGCTTGTGCTTCATCCAGCCCAGCATTTCTCATGATGTACTCTGCATATAAGTTAAATAAGCAGGGTGACAATATACAGCCTTGACATACTCCTTTTCCTATTTGGAACCAGTCTGTTGTTCCATGTCCAGTTCTAACTGTTGCTTCCTGACCTGCATACAGGTTTCTCAAGAGGCAGGTCAGGTGGTCTGGTATGCCCATCTCTTTCAGAATTTTCCACAGTTTATTGTGATCCACACAGTTGAAGGCTTTGGCATAGTCAATAAAGCAGAGTTTCTGGAACTCTCTTGCTTTTCAATGATCCAACAGATGTTGGCAATTTGATCTCTGGTTCCTCTGCCTTTTCTAAATCCAGCTTGAACATCTGGAAGTTCATGGTTCACATACTGTTGAAGCCTGGCTTGGAGAATTTTGAGCTTTATTTTACTAGCATGTGAGATGAGTGTAATTGTGTGGTAGTTTGAGCATTCTCTGGGATTGCCTTTCTTTGGGATTGGAAGGAAAACTGACCTTTTCCAGTCCTGTGGCCACTGCTGAGTTTTCCAAATTTGCTGGCATATTGAGTGCAGCACTTTCACAGCATCATCTTTCAGGATTTGGAATAGCTCAACTGGAATTCCATCACCTCCACTCGCTTTGCTTGTAGTAATGCTTCCTAAGGCCCACTTGACTTTGCTTTCCAGGATGTCTGGCTCTAGGTGAGTGATCACACCATTGTGACTATCTGGGTCATGAAGATCTTTGTTGTATAGTTCTTCTGTGTATTCTTGCCACCCCTTCTTAATATCTTCTGCTTCTGTTAGGTTCATACCGTTTCTGTCCTGTATTGTGCCCATCTTTGCATGAAATGCATGAATTTTCTTGAAGACATCTCTAGTCTTTCCCATTCTATCGTTTTCCTCTATTTCTTTGCACTGATCACTGAAGAAGTCTTTCTTATCTCTCCTTGATATTCTCTGGAACTCTGCATTGAAATGGGTATATCTTTCCTTTTATCCTTTGCTTTTCACTTCTCTTCTTTTCTCAGCTATTTGTAAGGCCTCCTCAGACCACCATCTTGCTTTTTTGCATTTCTTTTTCTTATTTATAAACTACATAAATAATACACGAATTTACCGTGAAGATGATGGAAAGCCACTGCAGAATTCTAAAGGGGTAATTAATATGATCAAGTTTGTATTTTGGAAACTAGCAACAAGGTGGAGACTGATGAGAAGGGTATAGTTGCTGCCAAAGGAAGCCCAGAGGAGAAAATGTGTTGTTAGTCTATTAAGAGATAGCAAGGATGTGGAAAGTGTCACCAGCAAGGGAGAGACAGGTTTGAGTGAAGTTTCCAAGGTGAACTGGTATAACTTAACCATATGAATAAGAAAAGTGAGGGGAGAGAAGGAGTAAGAGAACTCACATTTCTCTCCTTGATAATCAACTGGATGACAGAATCATTGGCTGTGATGAGAATAAAAGATGAGGCGGAGAGAGGAATTATAGACGTGAAGGGTGAGGATAGGAATACGTTGAGCTGGATTACTCAGTGGTGATGCCCAGCAAAGTGTTAAGCACGTAGATATGAAATTCAGAGCAAAGATCTCAACCAACAATAAAGGTTGGTCTCAGCACACAGGGAGTAATGAGGAGAAAAGAGAGTTAGAGTGGAAACCTTGGTTTTGCAGAGGAGCATTGTAAAGAAACCAGCTGGGAGTCAAAGGACAATTAGGTGGGGTATGATGAGATGGGATTTAGGGTAGACAAATAGGCCGAAGCCTTGGCTGGGTTGGAGGAGGGACAGGAGTAAAGCAAAATTGCAAGGTTTTGAAAAAATATATAAAGATGTAAAAGTAGCTAGAGGTAAAAGTGTACATGGCTATTTTGAGGCATTAAACTGTGAAAGATAGGGAAGACTGAATGAAGTAAGGGAGGTCAGAAGGGAAGAAAGAATACTACATTCTTTTGCATGGAATTCCCCAGGCAAGAATACTGGAGTGGGTTGCCATTCTCTTCTCCAGGGGATTTTCCTGACCCAAGGATCAAGTCCGGCTCTCCTGCAATGCAGGTGGATTCTTTTCTGTCTGAGCCACCAAGAAAGCCCTTATACAAGATCTGCTGCTGCTGCTGCTAAGTCACTTCAGTCATGCCTGACTCTCTGCAACCCCATAGACGGCTCCCCCATCCCTGGGATTCTCCAGGCAAGAATACTGGAGTGGGTTGTCATTTCCTTCTCCAAGTATACAAGATCACCGTTGTCTAAATACAAACATTGTTATTGGAATTAAGACAAGCTTAACTCCCATGTAGGCTGGTCAATGGAGATCTATTCCAGGAACTGCAAAGTTCACCCCCGAACCTGGCAGTCAAATGATTCGATTATGTGCTGCTATAATCAGAGGAGAAAGAGAGGGAGAATGTATAGCAATATTTTCCAACTGTGTATGAGAACTGTATAGCCCTTCAACTTGACTAAATTTCTACCCATCAACAAATGTTTATCAAGCACCTCTGTGTGCTAAGTCTCGTGCTTCAGTTTTTTGTTTGTTCGTTTCCACATTAGCTAGAGAATGTTTTTGCTAAAGGACTAAATCCTCAAAAGTGTCATGATTTCATGTTTCCTACACCAGTGTTGTGTTCACTTTTACGATTTCAGTTAGTACCCAGGAGAGTGAAAAGATGTACTAGAGAAAATAGTATTCTATGTACCTGCATGAGTGTGGATGCATCATGGCCTCAATCTACCTCCATCCTGTGGGCATATCAAGATCGCATTACAAATCAGGCAATGGCGTTTCCGGTCGTTCCGTAATTAAATCTTGTGCTACAAGAACTAAAATGAATCTGTTCGTGCTCATTCCCACACTTTTGGAAGGTCCAGGGTTCCTGTTTTGTGTAGTAAAAGACCTTGGTGTCCTTATTTTTGTGTGGATGACAAGCTAGAAGGAAAAAGTCATCTTCTCTGCCAGGTTTTATTACTTGCCGTTATGGAAACTTGGAGACAATCACTCAACTTTTTGAGCCCTCATTTTCTTCATAAACACAACACTTTACCTAATATTTTACTTCTATTTGGCTGTGTTTATCAATTCCTGATTAAAGTTTACTCCAGAATTATTATTATTAACATAAACGAGTGGGTATGGACTCTCATCAGTCTACGAACTGTTCCTGGGAAGCTTTTATTCAGGGTAAATCTGTCTTTTCCGAAATTATATTGAAGCAGTTCTTTAGGGAAAAAAGGAATCTGGTATCACAACTGTAATAATGTTTTAACTTCAGAACTTTCACAAATTTTAACGATGCTTTATAGTGGAAATAATAAAGACATTGATGCATTAATTCTGTAAATTAGACAGGATGCAAGTGGCATTGTCTTGGCATAGAAAGCTTCTTTTAGCAAACCGGCTTGAAAAATGAAGAAAGGTGCAGAAACGAAAGCAGGGTTGCTTGCTCAGGGCCACGCTGATGGTTTATGATTGCGAGTCCTTAAAAACTTTCAGTCATTTTCATAGCAGATAGTTTTGAACTCTTATTTTTATCCATCACTGCCAAATTCCGCCAGTCCAATAATGTTGTGCTCCTAATTAGTTTGGAAGGCTGTAATTGTTGAAGTCTGAACCAGCCTGGAAAGACTGCCAACTCATTTGAGCAGGATGGAGCAAGAGAATTGAAGAAATGGCTTACATATTATGACTTGCTCATTTTTTAAATTTATCAAATCATGACTCTAATACCAAAAAAATTTTTAAAAAATCACAACACAGAAGGGGATTCTTTTCAAACAGCCAGGTACTGGCTTTACTTCTTTAGACGTAGCGATTTCATGTCTGAGCAGTCCCGTTGATGTTTAGAAATTGAGCACAGACTCCCTGGCACGACCCTGGGAGGTCAGGCATACTTTGAATAAAATCTTCAAGGTCAGTGATGAAAAACTGCATCATAAGAGAACCATTATAATACATCATTCATGGGGTTTGGCCTGTGAGGAACCCTCCTTATTGTTTAGGGGCACTTTTTGTATGTCTTTAACAAAAATTTGAAAAAGAAACAAATACGTATGCACCAGGATAGTTAGCAGTGTGTTCAGAATTTGTCAGTGTACTCAGGAGTTTATTAGGTAATAAGATCCTATGCACGTTTCCGCTTGCAATATGAAAAATGTCCAGACTGATCACGTTTCATTCATTGTCTCTGTGCATTCTCTGTATAACAGGCCATTTGATGGTTGTTTCCCTACTGTAATCAGTTGCTTTTCCTATGAGTACAAAGAGAAAGGATGTATGCCAGACCACTGCAGAATCTTATAGAAAGTGACTTATGTCATCTATAGACACCATTTCCTGAAGGAATCCTAAGAGTGTTTATCTCTGAAATTTTTTTCCAGCTCTGCCTGAATCAAGAGACTTTATACAATTTCAGAGCAAAACTGCTCAACTTTTTTCAGCTTCACCAGAGTTTCTACTTCTCTGTGTGGGAGTTATCCTTCCCCTGGGGGCTTCAGGGAAAATACAAAATCAGGAGGCTAAGGTTTGACTCTGCATTAGACAAACAATGATTATGGGTTTTGTGACATTGTTCTCATCCTTCCTATGAAAAGCACCAGCTAGAGCCTGCATTTCACAAGGATCATGTAGAGTGTGATCTTTCTTCGTTATCGTCGGATGCTGTGTGGTTAGGAACAACATAAAGAAAACTTTGCAAGGTGTTTGTTGATTGTATCACGATCATAGATGGCAGGGTGGGTTGCATCAGTCAGAAAACAAGGTTAGGTCTTGTTATACATGCTATTTTCAACCAAAACTAGGATGTGGGCTTAGAGTAGCCCCACCACCCAGAAGATTTCTTTTGTTGGAAAGGGTTCTTTATTCCCTCCCATTACTCCCAGATTAACTCATGCGGCATTCTCAATAATCCCTCCTCTGCCTGTGGGCTTAGTATGTGCCCCCACAACCAGCTCACTTAGTCACAAGTCAGTCCCTTTAGTCCCGCTCAGATTCCAACTTATCGCCATCTTCCTGGTAATGCGGGACTCAATTGCATTGCCACTTTCCAGGACAGCCTGCCAGAGCTGACTGTCTCCTCTGTTCCATTCCATAACCCCCCCTTTGATTGCCATCTCAATGTCAAAAGATATCATTTTGCAAACAGAAAGCCAAGAATTGACTCATGAGGGAGACTAACTCCCCTGTACCAACCTTCAGTGGGGCTCTGAAAGCTGTTCCATCTCTCTAAGCCTCAGTTTCATCAAGATAATATGCATTCCTCGGCTTCTCAACTCCCCTCACCTCCTCATCCCCTATCCAAATTATGTGCAAAGAACTAAGATGTGAATGGCCACCGTCCAGTTTCTGGGATTTCCCAGTACAAAACTGCTGGGCCTCTCAGTTCCTTGAAATGCCCTTTGCCCCAGACACTTTGCCTCAATGTCATTAAACACAAGATAAAGTCTCCAGCCGGCGTGCTGGCCGCATCCCCCATGGCCACTATGTAGGCTACTCCAGACAAAAGGGAGCAGGGCTGAATGAGATAATACGCATCCAAAGCGCTTTGAAATCCCCAAAGACAGATGCTTTATGAATACCAGACATTATTATTATCTCCTTGACTGCTCCCGGTCATGACAAAGTCTGCCCAGGTTGAACATCTGCAATGTTAGAGGACCCTCACAAATATATTTGTACTCTTTCAAGCTGTTGCCCATTAACTTCTTGCTAATATTTCTGATTATTCTGGGCCTCTCTAAACACTTGGTTAGTATTGGCACTTGTCACCCTTCTGTCTTTGCAGATGTCACTTCGCACTCTTTATCAATTAGCAACACAATTAAGCCACACTGAAGACCCAGTTTTGCCCACTTTTGGATATGTTAGGATTTGCCCGCACTGTTTAAAAATCGACTTTGTAAAGCCTTATGCCATGTTCGAGCCTGTCCAGGTTAATTTAGGTTAGACTGAAGGATACATTTAAAGAATTTCCCAATGTGCTGCTAAAATCAAGCTGTGGTATATCCAATGGGCTTGTCATCAGTTATTCTTGTGTTCTCCTCTCCAACTGCAAACTTCGGCCCAAAGTTTTATGTTTAAAGCCAGAAAGATCAACCTATGCTATTTTTCTGTCAGACTGCTTTTGTAGTTGAATTTTGTACTCATTTTGTGCCATCTTGTTCCTAAGGGTTGAAGAACCTGACCTCAAAATAAACAGAAAAAAAAATTTTTTTAATAAAAATCCCTGAATGATTGTCAAAGGATTTGATACATTTTTAAACTAATTGCCTACATACCAGCAGGCCTTTCAAGGGCTCTTGTTTGGGCACAATTAAAAACAGGCTCTGGTTATTGTGTTTAATCTTTGTTTCACAATGAGCCAAAGACATACCATAAAAATAGGAATAAGAGGCCAGGCTTTAGTCCCACCATCACTGCTGATCCACCCTGCTCAAGAATAGCGGTCTCCCAACTTCTCAGCATTGCACTCGTTTCCCGGTGGAGCAATCATCCCTCCCACCCAGCGAGACTCTAAGGATCAGTGAGTTAATATTTCTAAACAACTGGGAGTCCTGCAATGAGATGCACTGTACCAAAATCAATAATCACTTTGTGTGCGACATCTAAACCTTTTCTTCTATCCTTCCCCTCAACAGAGTGATTATTCTAAGAACTACTTATTCCATTATTCAAATTCTCCCTGATAATCAAATGCCTTAAGATTCAATAGACTAATATTTTGGTCATTGACAATAGAAATCTGTGTTTCCCATATGTTCCAGAACCAGATGGTTCAGGTTGGCCTTTTATTTGTCAGGCTCAATATAAAACAGTGCCCGCTCGCTCTCAGGGTTTTAACAAAGGCCAGCCAGACTCCCCCACCCCCAAACCCCCACTCCAGGGTTTGACAACAGGCTGAACCAAGAGATGAGCAACTTCTCAGCTGCTGGCCTCCGAAGGCACTCAGCATGGCCAGCCCCCGCTTCTGCTCCTGCCGGCTTTTTATGCAGACCCTTGATTGAGAACTGTGCAGCTGGTCAGCCTGTTCACTCTTTTAACCCATTCCTACCCAGCCCACCTCCACTGGGCCAGGCCCTCCTCTTGATCAGAGCTACCATTCTAATGAGCCTATGTTGAACATTTACCCCTGCCCCCCACCGACTCCATCCCCATTTTGTACCTTAGGGTCAATCTCGACACACATCGAACGGAAAGGAGTTAATAATTACTGTGCATCTACTGTGGTGAATGCAGAGCCAAATCCTTTTAATCGTCATGGTATCATTTAAGATGCAGAAAGACCCGGGAGGAGATGTGATCATACCCATTAGATACAAAAGGAAACTGAGGCTCAGAGACATTGTTAATTAGTCACACATCTAGTAAGTAGCAAAATAAGATTGCCATGTATATGTGTCTTACTCTAATGCCATGCACACAGCTCCCCTTAGACAAAGACAGAAATACACACACACACACACACACACACACACACACACACACACACGCACACACACACACACACACACATCAAATCCCAAGCCTTCTTGAGGCGTGAGCTATTTGTCTGCCATCTGCAAAATTTCCAGTTTTGACAGAGAGGTTGTACATCTCTGAGCGAGACTCTTGGCTTTCGATGTAAAAGTCTCTCTGTAGTGCCCGACTGTTTGCGACCCCATGGACTATACAGTCCCAGAAAGTCTTGAGGCCAGAATACTGAAGTGGGTAGCCTTTCCCTTCTCCAGGGAATCTTCCCAGCCCAGGGATCAAACCCACATCTCCCGCATTGTGGGCAGATTCTTTACCAGCTGAGCCACAAGGGAAGCCCAAGAATACTGGAGTGGGTAGCCTATCCCTGGAGTGGGTAGCAGATCTTCCTGACCCAGGAATCGAACCAGGGTCTCTTGCATTGCAGGGGGATTCTTTACCAACTGAGCTATCAGGGAAGCTCTCAATAGTAAGGGCGAAAAAGAGCAATAGCCAAGGAGGTCAGAGAAATAGGTCCTCAGAAGTTACTGAAAAGGCATTGTAAACATGGTGGCTTTTCCTCTTAATGAGATGTGAGGTGTTGGTGGATTTATACAGAGAAGTACAAATGATCTGATATGACTTTAACAGGCTTATTCTGCTACTGAGTTGAGAACAGACTGAAATGAATCAAGGGTGGTTGCAGGCAGGTCAGCGAGGAGGCCAAGAGATGATGGAGGCTTGAACTAACCAGTGGTGGTGATGATTGGTGGTTAGGTTCCAAATCATTTTGAAGATAGAAAAAACAGAATTCTGACATACTTAGATTCTGTCTTGTACTGTTTGTGGTGACCTTCCCAACTAGACTGTAAGTCTCTTAAGGAATGTGCATTGCAGTTTCTCTTGGCTATTTCATAAATCCTATATTGGACATGGCCTGAGGGAGGTATAAAGACCCTTTGATGGATGGATTAATTCATTCAAGATTTTTTTCCCTCCCGTGTTCTCCCTTCTTCCATCTATGTAAGGCTCCTTGTTTTCAGAGAAGACACTGTTACTGCTTCGGTAGAAAACTATTATTATTGCAGTAGTAAATAGAAAACATAACCTAAGTATCGATACATTCATTGAGAAGCCTGAAATCTGACCTAATCCTAAAGAGAATTACCTCCCTAGCTAATGCTTTTCACTAAATTCTGTGCTGTGTGCTGTGCTTAGTCGCTAAATCGGGTCTAACTCTTTGAGACCCCATGGACTGTAGCCCGCCAGGCTCCTCTGTCCATGGGGATTCTCCAGGCAAGAACACTGGAATGGGTTGCCATGCCCTTCTCCAGGGGATCTTCCCAACCCAGGGATCAAACCCAGGCCTCCCATACTGCAGGCAGATTCTTTACCATACTGGAGTGGACAGCCCGCCCCTTCTCCAGGGGATCTTCCAAACCCAGGAATCAAATTGGGGTCTCCTGCACTGCAGATGCATTCTTTACCTGCTGAGCTGCCAAGGAAGCCCTCACTAAATTCTACTGTTCCATTAAGCACTATCATGTATGAGATCCTACTAGGAGTTCAAAAATTAAAAATATCAGAGTGTTAGACTTCAAAGGATAACAGGGAAACCAAAAGGTAATTAAATTGATCTCTAAAAAACAAAGTGATAAGTTGTGCATTAATGTGGGAATGTATAAATTGCCAGGGCAAATCCAGAAAAGGGAACATTCACACATTCCTTGGGGTAGGAGTAAGTGTCTTCAAATTTGATTTACTCATCATTCACATTTCCCAATATTGCGCTTTTTCTTACTACAGCTCAGAGATCTTAGGGAATCAACTCAAAGACATTGCAACTTCAAAGCTGGAAAAGACATTGGGGAATATCTTGTCCAACACCACATTGTAAATAGAAGGCATTCAAGACACAGAGATGTTAAGTGACTTCCTCAAGGACACAGCTAAATGGGTATGGCCCTAGGGTTAGAACTCAGATTTCAGACCCTTCATTTCAAATGTTTATGTTATCTCATGAGATGTGTCAAGTACATTCCATTTTTATTATCTTATTTTGAGTTTATTCTTTAATTTGATGTATCCTAACTCTTTCATTCAATTATTCTACAAATATGTATTCAATGATCCCGATATATTAGGCACTTTTCCAGATGTGCTAGTTACTGGCGATTGACTCTCAGCTCCAAATACTTTTCTACACTCTGTCGTGTGCTATGACGTCTTCCCATGTTAAATTATCCCGGTTATAAAACAGGAACTGGTGTGGTTTCTGTTTTCTTAAATGTCAGACCCTAGTGCATTTGCTCTGTGTCCGTCACTTCTCTGGGTGCTAAAAATACAGAAGTAAGCAAAGCAGACTCATTTCCTACCATCACAGAGCTTATGGTCTAGTCTGAGAGATGGACCCTGGTCAATTGGTTACAAAATAGTAGTGTCATTACAGACAGTGATAGTGACATCGAGGAAAAAGGCATCTGGTCGCAGATGCTCAGAGCTTTTAGGGGGCTATGTGGTCATAGACCGCTTCCCACTAGAGGAGCCACCCCAAAAGAGACCCACCCCTGGAAGCGTGCAGGTCAATATTCTGGAAGAAGGAAGGGAGGGGCCATAACACAAAGGAGGAGCTGACATAGAGCCAGTCTGAGAGTCAGAGAATAATTTAACTTCCTTTTCTTTATTTTAAGATGAAGAAATGTGTACTTAAGCCTCACAACTACAAGCTGTACTAAACTTTTTAATTTTATGAGATAATCTTCTGTCTCTAGGCTGCCTGAGTTTGATGCGCAGAAGCTACACACCAGAAATGCACATTTTCATTTACTTTTTTTTCAAGATCTTTTCCTGATATGAAGTCCCTTCAGGGATCTTTAATTATGCAGGTATAGATTCTGTAATCTATTCCAAAAGAAGCTTTGATATGAGAAAATATGTGTTGATTTCATTAAGATTTAGATAAGTTAGCATATATTTTGAAAAATTCCAATCATTCATTAAAATATGTACAAAATGTATTCTTTTAGAGATGATTTGGAGGAAGTAATAGTCACTTCATATGAATAATTAAATTATTCTTTTTGCATTGAAAAAATATAAATATATCAAAAGCAATTTGAAAGACAACATTTAACTGAGCTTAGAGGATGATGTAAGAGGGAAAAAATACATACTCTTTTCTGTTTACTTCCTATTCCTACTGGAAAGGAAATATTTTCTTTCCCTTGCATTTATTTCCCTATTTTAACCTCATTTCAGACCTTTATCACCTCCAGTTGCTCAGTTGTTAGAGTCTGATAAGTAGTTTTCTGCCTTCAGTCTGTATCTACACATATGCCCCCCACACACACTCCTTCCACTCTATACCCCGTCATCAGCTTAATCTTAATTAAACCCTAGTTCAATATGGTACTCCCCTTTGGCTACAAAGTCAAATTCTTCTACCATAGTATGAAAGAGTTTCCTTTTCTTCTTTCTAAACTTATATCTAATTGTATCTTCAACCTGTGCATTCTAATACAGCTACACATTAGACTTAAAAAAAATTCTGACATCCAAACCTTACTTCAAACCAATTACATCAGAATCTCTGGGTGGGGAACCCTAGCATCTGTATTTTTTTAAAGCTCCCAGAAGGTTCTAACAAGCAGCCAGAATTGGGAATTATGAAGTCTGATGTAATAGCTAAACTAGACTCAGCATTGTTCTTTCCCACATCCCATGGGCATTGTTCTTATTTTAATATTCCAACAACCCACTAATATCAGCATGAGTTTTGGTGGAGGTTGAGAGAGAGTATTAGTTGCTCAGTCATGTCTCTTTGAGACCCCATGGACTGTAGCCCAACAGCTCCACTATCCATGGGATGTACGAGCAAATACAGTGTAGTGGGTAGACATTCTCTTCTCCAAGGGATCTTTCTGACCCAGGGATCAAACCCAGATCTCCTGCATTGCAGGCAGACTCTTTCCTGCCTGAGCCACCAAGTGGAGGTAACTAACACCTGAAGAAGTGTCTTCTAAGTTTCATAGCAATGTAAAAAACTAACACCATTAAAGAGTACTTTCCTCTTAATTAAAGCAGTATAGGTACTTCTAAATTTCTCAATATGTCTTTCTACTTTGGATATTATTCAAACTTGGTCTTGCCTTCAGAGTATCATTAGATACTATGTTGTACTTGTTATGATAACCTACCTGTTGGATGATGTCATTTGTGCAGAAAGAGTAGTGATATGAGCCCCTGAAAATTATGCTTATGAGCTTGGCTTTTTTTATGTCTACACCTGGAGCAGCAACAGAGCAAGCCAACATAAATGAGGATGCAAGAAAGCCTTGAGTTAACAGAAATGGTAAAGGGCACAGTTCAGCACAGGGCCTGGTGGTTGGCATAAAACTGGGGATTGACTCATGTTTGTAGAGAGCGTAAATGAGCAGACAAATAAAGGACCCACATTGCTTCTCTGTTATGTCCCATGTAGACTCATCATCCTTAAATTAGCTCTATGACTTTGAGCAAGGCCTTTAACCTTCTAACTTTTAATTTGCTCATCCATAAAATTGATGTGAGAAAGGAGGATCCCTTCTAGCTCTAAGAGTTTTTCAGTTTAGAAAGATTCTTGCTTAACTCTTTCTGTTCACATCAACAAATATTTTATGGGAGAGAAACATGTATACATTGCTTAACAAATTTGAGAATAACCTGCTCCAAGTTTAGTTTACAATATTGATCATTAATCTTTCTTCCTCTCTGCATTACTTCCCTATTGAGATTGTGCTTCATAATGAAATAGAACCACAGAAGCCAGTTGCCTCAAACTCTGCTCTTTGGGGAAACCAAGCTAAGGCACACTATCACATGATAAATTTACCTGGGTATTTAGCAACAAACCAGAACCGTATTTTGTCAGTCTTGTCTATTACATGTGCCCAGCAGAGACATTTTTTTAATTAAATAAAACTATCAGTTTACCCAAAAATCTAGTTCAGTTCTACAGAGGTGTATTGCGTACCATATGCCTAAGAGTTTTTATTAAAAGCAGGGAATACAAACCATATAAGGACACAAATAACTACTATTCAGTGTTAAAAAATCATGTTTTAGAGAACTATTTACTGACATGAAAACACATTCATGACGTATTGCTAAAAGAATAAAGCACCCCACATAAGGACTGCATTGATGTTTTCCTCTGCTGAGGAGGGAGAAAGTCACAAGAGAATGTTACTTCCATCATAAACACAACACAAAGCTGAATACTCTTCAAAATCCATTGTTTTAGCCCATCTAAGAGCTGGGGTCATGAAGAAACCAGGTGAACTGAATTCCAAAGATTGATAAGTTCATTCAAGAAGAAAAGGGACACAAAATCTGTTTCAACTTTGGCAGAACTTGGGAGGAAGAGAAGATCTCCATGAAAGTTAAAAGAAAATAAGTAAAAGTTCATAAAGGGAGAGTAAACAGAATTATATTGTTGAAAGGTTTCATGTTTTTCTGACATTGTATGCCATTTGAGAAGACTGTGTTGATTTAAAGGTATATACTGTAATCTGTAGAAGAACCCAGTGGGAAAAAAATAATTGCAAATTAGTATATGAAGAAATCAATAAAATGATAAAACAGAAGAGTAAAAAATACTTGATTTTAGCAAAAGAAGACAAAGGAGGAAGACAGGAACTGATGTTGCAAATAGGAAAAAAATGCTAAAATACTATACTTACATCCAACTATATCAATAATCACAGGAAAATCTGAATACCCCATGGACAGAGGATCCTGGTGGGCTACAGACCATGGGGTCACAAGGGCCAGACATGACTTAGCGACTAAACCAGCACCACCACATCAGTAACCTCAGTAAACATAAATGAACAAAACACTTCAATTACAAGCAAAGATTACTGAACAGAATTAAGAAGCTGAGCACAACTGAATGCAGATTTTAAGATTTATAGTGATCTATATGCATGTTTAAATGTAAAGAAGCTGACAAGTCGAGAGTAAAAAAGACATGAAAATACTTAAATATAAGAAAGCTAATATGGCTATATTAATGTCAAACAAAGCAGACTTTGAGCAGAGTTTTAGAAAGATAAAGAAGGATTACTTGTAATGATAAAAGAGTCAGCTTCTTAAAAAGACATAAAAGTCCTAACACTTATGCCCAAAACTGAGCACTGGAATATTAAAATAAAATTGACAAAATTAAAAGAGCAATCATAAATTCACAATAGCAGCTAGATATTTTAATGGTTATTTCTTAGTAACTGAGAGGGAATGTAAAGAAAAAGCTCAGGAAAGATATAAAAGATATAAACAATTATCAATTAACTTGGCCCAAATGACATTTTAGGACACTCTCCCTACAACTGCAGGATACACATTTCTTCAAAAGTTTACAAGGAATTTTCACCAGAATAGATACCATGTAGAGCTATGAAGCAAGTCTTATTAATAAAAAAAAAGATCAAAATCATACAGAATGTGTTCTCCAAATGTCTGAAAATTAAACAACACACCTCTAAAAAACTCAAGTGAAAGAAGAAATCATAGGGAAAATTGAAAATGTTTTGAACTGAATGATAAAAATACAGCATATAAAAACTTGTGAGATGCAGCTAAAGTGTTGCTTGAAGAGAAATTCGTAGTTTTAAATGCCTATATTTAAAAAGAAAAAGTGTAAAATTAATTATCCGATATTTAACTTTAAGAATCTTGGAAAAGAATAAAGTAAGTTACAGTGAAAGTGAAAGTGAAGTTGCTCGGTCATGTCTAACTCTTTGAGACCCCATGGACTGTAGCCTGCCAGTCTCCTCCATTCATGGGATTTTCCAGGCAAGATACTGGAGTGGGTTGCCATTTCCTTCTCCAGGGGATCTTCCCGACCTAGGGATCGAACCTTGGTCTCCCTCATTGCAGGCAGACACTTTCCATCTGAGGCATCAGGGAATTCCTAAGTTACAGTAAGTAAATAATAAAAAAGAACACAATAAAAATTTAAAATTGACAAATAATAGATAAAGTCAGTAATGTCAAAAGTTGGTTTCTAAAATGACTGATAAAATGATTGGTAATATTTATACCCCATAGAAGAAGAGAAAAAACACATATTACTGCTATGGGATGAAAGAGGGAACATTATTGCAAATTCTTTAGGCATAAAATGATAAAGAGTTATTATGAATAACTATGTCAATAAATTCAACGACTGAGATGAAATGAACAAATTCCTGAAAAATATAACTTACCAAAGCTGGCACAACAAAAAATGGAAAATCTGAACAGTGCTAGATCAATTAAAGGAATTGAATTCATAATTAAAATCTTTCACTGAGAAAACTACAAGCCCAGATGGTTTCAGTGATAAATTCAATCCTACATTTAAGTCAAAAATAATACCATTCCAAAACAAATTATTCCAAAACTACAGGAGGTGGGAATATTTTCACATTCATTTTATGTGGCCAGCAAAAACCTGATCCCAAAATACTATAAAGATACTACCAGAGAATTAAATTACAGATCAATATTTCTAATGAAAAATATCAGTAAGTAAAATCCAGCAATATATGTAAAGAATGACATATTCATGACAAAGTACAGTTTATCTAAGGAATTTAAGGTTGATTTAACATAGGAAGATCACAATAGTCACAGAATAAAGGAGAAATAAATAGTGTATGAAATTATTTAAAAATAAGATATAAATTGAAGAAAACACTTGAAAGTCTTATGCCAAAATGTTATCAGTAATAATAATTGGATCATTGGGTGGTACAACTGTGAGAAGTGTTTTACCCTTGGTTTCCTAAATCTTTCCAAGCTTACTAAAAGGAGTAAGTGTTATATTTCAAAATTATTAAAAGATATGTGCATGTATATGATGAGTAAGGTATTTGAATATGCCTTCAAAGAGGCTACAGCTAATGGAGACAGACACGTTGACTGGTGTTTTCAAATTGATGAAGGACCTTGAAATTTTCTGATGAGAGAAAGATTGTGTTAATCTGAGTTAGCTATTGATAGCTTTTTAATGTTTGTCTTCTAGCAGAGTGATGCTATTTAGGTGCAAATTGAATTCCTTTTCAAGATTTACTCTGCTTTTTCAGTAGAAAATTACTGAGGAATGTAAAGGACTTCCCAATTTGTGATAGTAAACTTTCTACTCCTTTCATCAGAAGAATTTTACATCTGTACCTGGCATCACCTTGGTAGCGTCAAATAATAACAAACATTAGCACTTGGTTCTAGTTTATTCTGACATTATAGCACATTGGTTAAGTGAGCAAACCTACACCCAGAATAAAAACTGATGATCTGCTTGATATCAGTCCTTTTTTTCTATTAAAAATTAGGCACAATATAAAACAACAGGGACATCAGTTAACAGCATAACAAGTCGTTAATTCATCAGGGCTTTTATTCATGCCAGGCCAAGACTTTAAATCAGAAGATGAGTGTCAGATTTGGATACTATAGTGAAACAGGAAAAAAAAAACACAAATTTTAAAAACCAACGGCATTACATTGAGACGCGTTTTGTGTAGCCTTTGATATGTAACTCTGACTGAAGCTCAGCAGGCAAGACATTAATCTCAACTTTCATGTAATAGACCACTGATGTTCCTGGAAAATAAAATTATAAGACTCTCATGTTCCTCTGAACAGATTGAGAAATGTGCCAAGAGGAATTATACCTTAAAATCTTCTATTTTGTTTTTCCATCACAGGGTCAAGAGGAAAGAAATATTGTGTATTTGGCTATAAAATCATAATGAATATTTATCTAGCACATTTTTTTCTCTTAGAAATTATATGTGAATTGGACTAGAAAATGTTTCATTTTCCCACATCATATTGTTTGGTACTCAGGTTGTAAATGTGTGTGTGTGTGTGTTTGTATATGTCTTTGCGTGTGCTGTCATAACCTATCTGGCCAAGCATGGACTGTCTCCAAAGATTAAGTGCACCTATTTTGAACTGGAGGCTGCACGCCATAATTTTTAGCTAACCCGTTTCCTTCTTAGTGAAAACAGAAATAAAAATATATTGTGCACACTTCATTGCTGGAGCCTTTGACCTCAGCTGCCTGTCTAGCTGAGACTGTGATGAATGCTTTGTGTCCCTTCATTTTTAATTGCTCATAAATTGTTATCCCACGAAACACAAAACTAGCCTTGTCCTCATTTTAGTTGGGGTTGGAGGTCAGCCTAACAGTAATACAATTAAGGAGTGTCTTTGTGTGGGGGTGTGGGAGTGAGGAGGGCACCAGGATTGCAGAAGAGGGGTAAAGAAATGTAGTAGTCCTTTCTAAGGAAAACACAAAGAAAATTCCAACTTTTGAGCAAAAACATCGCAAATAGAGTAAATCATGCTTGTTTGACAATTGTGTCCAAAGTGCTTTGAAGGGCATTTCTGGACAGCAACAAAGAAGAGTGAATTATATTTCATGCCTGTGTTCAAGCAAAAATGTGTTTTTGTGATTCATGATGTTGAGGATAAATTAATTCTGTGAAAAAAAAAATACTGTCTGGTTTCAGAAGGGCCATTGAAACCCAGGTTGCTTTCAAAAGAGATTGTGTGTACGGGAATCCAAGGCAGAAGCTCGCCTTCAGCTTTCTCACTCTCTTGTCATCCCTGGCAGCCGCTCATGGCGAGGCCTCCAGCTCACATGTGACTCTGAGGCACTGGGCATCTTTTCTGTGGGTTTTGCAGAGTCAGTCATTGTTTTCAATTATATTGCCTCTATTGCTCAGCAACCAAGGTGTGACCTTAAATAGTCATGTTTCAAATATCAATGAAACTAAAGCTTTGAATTTCTTTTCTCATTTGTGAAGACTGTCAAAAATAGAGATGATTACGTGCTTTCTTTATTCTGCCTAAAATAGTGTTTAAAGCCCAGCTAGTGGCCTATTGACTGATTTTATTATTTTGATTAAACCGAACCAGAAGCAGCATGGTCTAAATGCAAACGGAATTGGACTTATTGTGAGACCACGCCTTTCCTTTTCTTCCAGCAGTTCTTCTGACTTCCTTTAATTTCAAGCAAGTAGCTTGACTCCCCTGGATTAGGCTGTTTTCAAAATGAAAATATACCTTCAGTACTTACCTTATAAAAATATTGTGTCAGCAAGGGAAGATTATTTAAGTGTTACAGACTTCTTTCTCAGAATAAACATGTAAAATACATTTTGGCTGTTGCTATGATTCTTGGTCTCATTTTAATCACCAGTTTCTTGTTTTAATCTTATTTCACAGTACCTTTTGAACATTGTGTCAAGCTTGCTTGAGTTCTGAATAGATAAATGATACTCCCAATATTAACAACTCCATTGTCTCTTGAATTTATTTGTAGCAAGTTAACTTTCTTCCCCAGTAGAATTTACTTCTTTCTGTATAGCTTTGGCAAAATAGAGAGTAGTTTAACTGTAATATCACTCACCAATACATCATTAAACCCATCTGTACATAGGAAGCACTTATTAAATGCCAGGCACTGTTTTATGTACTGGGGGTAGATTCACAAGCAAAATAGAAAACATTTCTGACTTTAATGGAGTTAATATTTATTTGATCAGTTTGATCAAATGATGATTCCTAAACATGTAAGAAAGACGATAACATAATACAGGAAGGGATGATAGGGAATTCATTAATAAAATCACTGGTTTGCAAGTTAGGAACATGGAACTAGAGACCAATTCAACCATTTCCTAGCTTTGGGATCCTATCAAATCATTGGATTACATTACCTTACTTGTCCAATGAATTGTTTTTTTCCAATGCTAAAATTAAGAGATTGCTATATAAGGGAGAAATAATCTCCTGCTTCTGCTCCTCCAAGAGATGGGGTTGAGACAAGGAGGAGGAGAGAAGAGATGATTTTGAGAGGGAGGGAGAGAGAGAATTATTTAGCATATTAGTTATTTAGTATATCAAGAGTATCCCTATCTTTTGACTGGAAAATTTTATCAGAGAATTTCAAAGCTTTTAAAGCCTGAGGACAATGAAAGATTATCATTTTTTAGACAAATTTTCTTTCCCCTTGTTTTATACTTGAAAAGTAAGCTCAATGTAGTAGCAAATGATTCTGGTGCTTGGTTTTCTTGCTGGCAGTATTGGCACTTTGTCATAAGAAGGAGGGCAGAACTGACTGGTTCATAAGGTTGCCAGTGGTCTGAATAGCAGAAAAATCTGTTCAAGTCATGATGAGTGAGTTGTTGGCTGAATTCAGCAACACACGAGTCTAAAAACCGATCATCTGTACCCTTGCCAGTAACTGCTACTTGACTGCAATAAGAATCACTACAGCTTTACGTGCTAGCAAAAATGACAATAATGATGTTTTCCAGCCTTCATAGGGAGGAAGGTTTATTTTTAAGGCATTTCATAAAGTCCTCCAAACTGAAAAAAACTCTCTGAAAGTAATCAGTATAAGAATCAGAGGTATATCAAAGTTTTGTCTAATATGTGATGCACAGAATGGAAGTCATACTTTTACTAAACATTGTAAATACTTTAGACACTAATTAGAGAGTATGTTAATTTAGTCTCAAGTAGCTTGCTACTGCTACTGCTAAGTCACTTCAGTTGTGTTCCACTCTGTGAGACCCCATAGACAGCAGCCGATCAGGCTCCCCTGTCCCTGGGATTCTCCAGGAAAGAACACTGGAGTGGGTTGCCATTTCCTTCTCCAATGCATGAAAGTGAAAAGTGAAAGTGAAGTCGTCCAGTCGCGTCCGACTCCCAGTGACCCCATGGACTGCAGCCTACCAGCCTCCTCTGTCCTTGGGATTTTCCAGGCAAGAGTACTGGAGTGGGGTGCCATTGCCTTCTCCATCAAGTAGCTTAGGTAACACTTAAAACAAGATTAAAATATTTTTCTAGTTCCTGGAATTTAACTTTGTCTCTCTTTTCCTATTTGAGAAGTTCCTGATAGCTGTTGATGGAACTTTCTGGTTTATAACTTTCCTGAAGACCAAAAAACTAAAATTCACACAACAGCATACTTAGCATGTTCCAATGAATAGTAGAATCACAATAGAGTGATGTGAATACTCATCACCCGTTGACAACTGGATGCTTTGTTGTTTTTTCCATGTTATTGACCATCTCCCCACTATAATGTATAGTGCGTGACAGCAAGGGATTTGGTCTGCTTCGTCTGTCCCCACCCAAACGCTGCTGTATCCCTAGGACCCAGAACAGCAACCGGCCCATAGTAGGTGCTCAATAAACATTTATTGGCTGAATTAATATGTTTATTACATCCTGAAGTTTAATAAAACCACTAAGCTTCTGTAAATCAGTTCCCCAATCCAAGAGGTTCTAACAGTAACTTTCTCAGGATGTCATTTGCTATGTTCTTTTTGAACTGTGACAACCCTGCGGGGCTGAAATTTACCAAACTAGCTTTGTTGATGTTCTGACTGAGAACATTTGTTAGCACCTGGTTTGACATAACAACAAATATGGTTCAGTTTTAAATTTTCAATTCCTAGTATAATCAATACCCTCCCCTCAGGCCAATGGCTAGTTTTTAACCTATTCTATAAAGAAATGCATAGAATCTAAAATAGTAAATTTCAATAAACATATTATCTTTGAGGTTAGGTATTACGATAATGCTTTATAAGATTATTTATACAGTATAATTTTTATCAATGTGTATTATTTATCATTTACCAGAATTTATTTATATAACTTTTTAAACTAACCCTGAAAATAGTTTTCAAAAATCACTTGACTCGCAGATTTTATTATTGTTATTCTGGAAAATTTACATTTGAGCAAAACAGTGTATTGTTAGAAAATCCCACAGTTATGTAACTACTCAAAGCAGAAACTTTAAAATTTCAAGCATAAAAATTGGGTATTCATACATGGCAAACTAGCAAAAGCTGTTGGAAAACATGTGAATGTGATATTTTTGAAGTTATCACTCAAGAATTATTTTGCAGTTGCGTATGGAAATTCACAGTTGAGTGTCTAATAATAACGCTAACCAGACTACAAATGACAATTGAAAATTAAACAATATTTTATTTGTCACTTCTGATCATCTTCCTCATACTGGCCATTTCATTAAAAAAGTATTGGTATAGTTGGTGGCATTTGCCTAGTTAGAATCCCATGGTAATTCAGTATTCCACTTGCATTTGTCTTGTGTTGAACAATAAAAGAAAAAATGCTATAATGTTATAATATTAAATATTATATCACATGTGTTGACACTAATGTCATCATGTCATTACTTTCTTATCCAAATGAAGATGATCATATCAATTTAGGTCCTATCAGAACATTGAGAAAAATACTGTTTCGTATCAGTTGGTGAACATCTGACTTGCTAAAACTGGTACTGATCATGAGCATACTAGCTGTGCCTTACTCTTACCACTCTGGCTCTCCAGATTGCTGTTTTTGCCCCTCCAACTGGCTCTTCTGTCTTCAGTATTTACCTGCTTAGAACACGCTGGTGGATGGGAGGCTCCCAGTATGTATCCCTTTGTTCTTCATAGTTGGCCAGGACTAAACTTGTGCATGAAACTGTAAGGCTGGGTTTTGCTAAGGCAATATCCAGACCTATTGCTAAATTTCACATTGCGGCAATTTTTATATAAGGATTCCTAACTAACAAGTGCAAACTTAGGACTCAGTAACTCTCAGAAGTTTTCACAAAATTATCTTTGTGGTGTAGGAAGCAAAATGTGTAATCTTGGAATCTGGGAATTAGTCAGAATCGCACACAGTCAAGACAGTACCTTGAAATACTTGAAATACTCCATTTTATCTGAAACATGTAAATATCTGAATTCTACACCCATAACCTATATACTTGTTTTAATATTAAATACTTTCTCCCAAGACTATCAACAAAACTGATGTTCCTGGGAGAAGAGTTCTTTTTCCGTTAGCATTTTCTATTTCCAACACCTTAACCAGGAAGTCATCAGAGAGCAATCTAAGCCTACTCACACACAAAGGTGGACAAAACAAAAAGAGTTGTCTTCTCCTGACTTCCAGTCTTCGCCAGTCTCTTTTCCATGTAAAGGAAGAACCCAGACAGTCTCTGGAACCCCACTGTTTTCTCTAGGTCTAGTTTGCGGCTAGTATCAGTCACTTTCCAAGCACAAATCTATAAAATGTCTCTGCAAAATAACAAGTGCCCTGGGCTTGTTCACCCTATGTTGCAGAAAAAAAGAGCCTCAGTTTTTTTTGACCCTCTTCATTTCTCAGCCTCTATACGATGGATGTCACTAATGTCACCTCTTGGTAAGACAGCCATAGCCAGCAGAAGGCCTGGAAATGCCAATTGTAATTAACTTTCTTCTCAAATATGTTTGACAGTTTCATGCTGAGAAGTGCTTCTTACCTTTTGAACTTTCAGATTGCTTGGCTGAGCAAAATGTGTATCATTTTCTTTTAAAATTACCTTACAAAGAGCTATGTACTATGATATTCTTGCACACGTCAGCCGTTTATAAAAGATTTAGATTTTTAAGCAGATTATCCTTGTTCCAAATGAGAGACCTTGCTTTTGTCCGAAGCATGGGCTATGTTCAGGTGCATGGCAGAGCCCCAGGACAAGGACACTCATATATTCATAAATGTCAAAAACGATGACCCTTTTTCATGGGTCTACCATCCCAGCTGCTCTAGAAGATAATATTCCTGAGACCTGTGAATACAGAACCATGCTTTTGGGAAATAACTAAAGATAGGAAAGAAATGCTCCTTGGGTCCAGTTTCCTACAATATGGTTATTCATCATTTTTAAAATGACATCAAAAATCAATAAAAATGGAAGAACTCTGTAAATGCATCTTTTCCTAATTGAGAGGCTTAACCTGACTTTTGCAGTAAGAGTAATATACCTTACTGTGACCTACTTAAAAAATGTAAAAAGTCACTTTATGACTGCTGGTTTCAGTCTTTTATTTGGCCTTCCTACCTTTTTTTTCATAGCGGAGTACTCATGTAAAAAAAAAAAGAAAAAAAAGCGTATAGATCCTTACCAGCATTTTGATCAAGGAGAAAGGCTTCATACTTCAATAGTGCACGTAATGGAATTGGTCAGATTTGAGCATGGGAGCACATTTTATCTAGGATCTTTCATTTTTTACAGTTCAGTTGATAGAAATTTAACTAAAATGTTGGTTATGTGACCAGTAAGCAGACTCCTCCAAATAACACTTGCCTTAATTTTACTGTAGGTTGTCAGAAAGAGTGTAAAATAAGTAGACTCTTATTAGTATTTTGGTTAATTAGAAGTGACTCAAAACCAGTTTTGTAAAATGGTTTTCACACACAAGGATAAGGATGTGTCAGTTACTCATAATTTTCACATAAGTTGAAAACACTGAAAATTACTGAGTAAAAATATACACAAAAGAAAAAAGTTTCAATTATTTTCCCTAGCTATCAAGGCCATAGCAGAGGCAGGTCATTGAAGAAGGCAACATGATCCTTTTTTCTGAAAAATAAAACTGCTGACAAAACAAAAAAACTACATTCTCTATTCTCTCAAAGTGAAAAGAGCAAAAACCTCTCACGTATAGTATTAATAATTTTAATATAATTTTGAAATTATAAAAGCTCTTTGGTTCAAACTCTAGGTAAAAATGTGGTTCAGCTTCCTATAAATACAGGAGCATTTGGTATTGAGCTTACTCATTTTAAATTTTTTATATAAGTTTCAGGCACAGAGCATTATAACTATATATCTGTAAATACTGCAGAGTGATCATGAGCACAAGTCTAGTTGCCATCCTTCACCCCAACAATCGACCCTCTTCACCCTTTTGCCCAATCCCCTGTCCCCTCCACTTCTTATAACCACTAATCTACTCTCTGTGTCTATGACTTTGGTTTTGTTTTTGTTTGTTCATTTGTTTTGTTTTTATAGATTCCACATAGGAGTAAAATCATATGGTATTTGTCTCTCTCTGACTCATTTCCTTTGGCATAATACCTTCAAAACCCATCCCTGTTGTTAAAAATGACAGGATTTTACTATTTTTATGGCTGAGTAGAATTTGGATATGTACACCACATCTTTATCCTGAAAGGTTGTTTCTGAATCATGCAAAGACGCCGGGGTTCTTGGCCTCTGGAGGAGAAGAATTCAATCCAGGGCCAGAGATGAGGCTGGATTGCTCAGAGCTTTAGTGCAATAAAGTTTTATTAAAGTATAAAGGAGATAGAGAAAGCTTCTGACATAGGCATCAGAAGCGGGTAGAAAGAGTACCCACTTGCTAGTTTTGGCAATGGAGTTATATACTCTCCAATGAATCCAAAGAATGTCTGGAGGTTGTAAAGACCTCACCAGACCTACTCCCATAATTTGCATTTTAAGATAACAGAGTTGGCCAGAAGGTTTAATCCAAAGACTGTCCTCAGGCAGGATACATCCTTGTAAAGACCAGACCTACTCTCATAATTTATGTTTTAAGATAACAGAATTAGCCAGAGGGTTTAATCCAAAGACTGTCCTCAGGCAGGATACATTATTGTTATATAATCCTAAGGAATGTAGAGGAAAAAAGTAAAAAGTTTGTCCTTTCTTCCTCCTTGAATATTCTAGACCTCTCTCTCCTTGGGGACCCTTAGACTTCCTATCAACCTGCCTAGGAAATGACACAATCCATTCATCCATTAATGGACATTTAGGTTTTTCCATATGTTGGCTATTGTAAATAATGCTGCAGTGAACATTCTTTTTGAACTAGTGTTTTTTGTTTTTATTCTTTGATAAATACCCAGAAGTGGAATAGCTGAGTCATGCTAGTCTTACTTTTTTGAGAAATCTCCATACTATTTTCCATAGTAGCTGTACTGATTTACAGCCCCACCAACAGAGTACATGCATTCCATTTCCTCCACATTGTCTCCAACATTGATTATTTCTCATCTTTTTGATAATAATCATTCTTACAGGTATGACAGGTATGAGGTGATATCTCATTGTGGTTTTGTCTTTCTGTAACAATCAGTGATATTGAACATCTTTCATGTGCCTAGTGACCAGCTGTATGTTTTCTTTGGAAAAATATCTATTCAGATCCTCTACCCATTTTTTATTTGAGTTATCTGTTTTTTTGTTGTTATATCAGCTTTAAAAAATATTTTGGATGTTAATTTTGATCAAATATATGATTTGCAAATATATTTTCCTATTAAGAGGTTGCCTTTTTGTTATTATTATGGTTTCCTTTGCTGTGTAGAAGCTTTTTGGTTTGATGCAGTCCCATTTGTTTATTTTTATTTCCCTTGCCTTTGGAGTCAGAGCCACAAAAACATCACTAAGATCAATGTCAGTGAAGTTACTGCCTCTGTATTCTTCTAGGAATTTTATGATTTCATATTTCACATTTAAGTCTTAATCCATTTTGAGTTAATTTTTATGTATGGTGTAAGGTGGTGGTCAAGTTTCTTTCTTTTGCATGTAGCTGTCCGGTTTTCCTAACACTATTTAAAGGCTGTCCTCTCTACTGTCTGTCCTTTGGATCTTCATCATAAATTGTCTATACTTGTGTGATTTTATTGCTGGACTTTCTATTCTGTTCCACTGAACTGGTTGTGTTTTTCTGCCAGTATCATATCATTTTGATTACTGTAGTTTTGAAATATAGTTTAAGATCAGACAGTATGATACGTGTAGCTTTGTTCTTACTCAAAATTGTTTTGGTTATGTGGGATCATTTGCTCTTCCATGCAAATTTTAGAATTATTTATTCTAGTCATGTGAAATATGCCAATGGAATTCTGATAGAGACTGCGTTCAGTTATTAGGTTGTTTTGAGTAGTATATATATTTTAACAATATTAATTCTTACAACCTATAAGCATATCCTTCCATTTATTTCTGTCTTTTCAATTTCTTCCATCAGAGTCTTGATTTGCAGATGTTAAACCATCCTTGTATCCCATTTGATCATAATGTATGATATTTTTAAAGTTGTTGTATTCAATTTGTTAATATTTTTAAGACTTTTGCATCTACGTTCATAAAGGATATTGGTCTGTAATTTTCTTTTCTGTGCCAATCCCCTAGAAACTGATTGAATATGAAATTGGTCAAAAATATAATGGCATTAAAAAACAAATAGTAAAAAATTATCTTACAGGCAGAATAAATGAACTGGGTTAGGAAGAATGCACCTAAAGTAAACTTGCCCATAAATTTTCATGTACACATCGTTATTTTCGAGAATAAGATTTATATTAATAGTATTGCCAGATGGCTGGATAGACAGATACAGATAGAGCTTCTCAGGGGGCACTAGTGGTAAAGAACCCACCTGCCAATGCAATAGATACAATCCCTGGGTCAGAAGATCCCTTGGAGGAGGGCATGGCAATCCACTCCAGTATTCTTGCCTGGAGAATGCCATGGACAGAGGAGCTTGGCAGGCTACAGTCCATAGTGTCTCCAAGAGTCGGACATGGCTTAAGTGACTTAGCACACATTGATAGATAGACAGATTCTGCCAACTCTTCAGTTCAGTTCAGCCGCTCAGTCATGTCTGACTCTTTGCGACCCCATGAATTGCAGCACGCCAGGGCTCCCTGTCCATCACCAACTCCTGGAGTTCACTCAAACTCATGTCCATTGAGTTGGTGATGCCATCCAGCCATCTCATCCTCTGTCATCCCCTTCTCCTCCTGCCTCCAATCCCTCCCAGCATCAGAGTCTTTTCCAATGAGTCAACTCTTCACATGAGGTGGCCAGAGTACTGGAGTTTCAGCTTCAGCGTCAGTCCTTCCAATGAACACCCAGGACTGATCTCCTTTAGGATGGACTGGTTGGATTTCCTTGCAGTCCAAGGGACTCTCAAGAGTCTTCTCCATCCTGATCCGCCTTCCCACCTCCCTCCCCATCCCATCCCTCTGGGTCTTCCCAGTGCACCAGCCCTGAGCACTTGTACACATGTAAATCCATGGTTGATTCATGTCAATGTATGGCAAAAACCACTACAATATTGTAAAGTAATTAGCCTCCAACTAATAAAAATAAATGAAAAAAAAAAAAAAAGAGTATTCTCCAACACCACAGTTCAAAAGCATCAATTTTTCGGCACTCAGCTTTCTTCACAGTCCAACTCTCTCACATCTATACATGACCACTGGAAAAATCATAGCCTTGACTAGACGGACTTTTGTTAGCAAAATAAGGTCTCTGATTTTTAATATGCTATCTAGGTTGGTCATAAAAACACATAGTTGAAGCAATATCTCATATTTTTGTTTCTAATAATGCAGACTATTTTTCATATCTTGATAAAATAAAAGTGCTTCACCCACCCTTCCTGCATTGCTACCCCAGAACACAAAGCTGTTACATTAAATGTCACATATAAGTCAATAGGGATTGGAAAAAATGAATTTAAAAAATCATTGTTTTTCAATATTTGTTACTATCAGTACATAACATTAAATGTTAAGCTTGGTGAAATAAATAACTGAATATACCCATATCCTGTAAGCATTTTTTTCCACACCAAATATGTCAGCCAAGATATAAATATCCATTTATTTGAGTAAATGTGTCAACTATATTTTCTTAGAAGAGGAGGAAGAAGAGGAGGAGGAGAACTCAAAAATAACTTATAAGCAGCCATTGTTACTTGTAAAATTACTACAGAGCTAAAAATACAGGATACAAAGCCAGATGGCCCAAATGTTGTGTCACTTCAGTCTAAATTTAGCAAAAATTTAGTGTACACCTACATGTGAAAGACATCATGTAAGTAGCTATCTATGATCAATTTCTTTTAGCATCTTGGCTGCACAGTCTGCCTTCTATATCCATGGCCTCTGCATCTGCAGAGGAAAAGATTCAACCAATTGTGGATTGAAGATATATTATTTTAATTCCAGAATTTTCCAAGAAGCAAAACTTGAATTTGCCATGCACCAGAGGCTATTTACCTTGCATTTAAAATTATTTACAGAGCATTTACTATGTATTAGGTATTTTAAGTAATCTAGAGTCAATTAAAAGTGTCCAGGAGTATGTGCATAGCTTATATGAAAATTCTATACCATTCTATACAAAGGACTTGAGCATCCGTGGATTTTGGTATCTGCAGGGCTCCTAGAATCCATCGGCTGTTGATTGTGAAGAATGACTCTAATTCATTTAAAAATAAACAGCCATTCTTATCATTTTTTAATAAAAACATGTTTTATATGCCATCCTTATTTTTTTTCTTTATGCCTCAGCCTTCAGGAAGCTTATAGCTTAGGGCTTACAGTTTAAATCCTTACCTAGAGTTTTGGAATGTGGACAACCCTTAATTACATGACTTTTCCAGTTTTATCCTTATTTTTAAGACTCTCTTATGTTATTTTTTGTAATCTTCACTTTTTTTTTTTTAATTAGAGTAAATTTTGAATACAGAGTCTTGTCTTTGTCTGTCACTAACTGTTACTCATCAATCAACTCAAACTCTGATAAACTAGTTGGCGTATCCAAAGTTGTCTTTGCCTACACATACTCTTTATCACAGGACTTCCCAGGTGGCACTAGTGGTAAAGAATCCACCTGCCATTGCAGGAGATGTAGAGATGCGGATATGACCCCTGGGTTGGGAAGATCCCCTGGAGGAGGGCTCCAGTGTTCTTGCCTGGAGAATGCCATGGACAGAGGAGCCTGGCAGGCTACAGTTCATGTAGTCTCAAAGAGTTGGACACGACTGAAATAACTTAGCATGGACACACTCTTTATCACATTGACTCTTCAACTATCCTTTAAAAGTCTGCCCAAGCTTTCTCATGCCAAAAAGAGCTAGGACAAGAAAACAGTGGACATGAAGGCAGAGAGCTGCATCCAATTAACGTCCGTAAAGAAGGCCCTTGAATCCAGTATACATGAATGTGATGTGGAGAAGGAAATTATATTTCTGAAAAGAGGCCAACCAGGGGCCCTAAAAGCGATGTAAGATGAAACTTAAGATGGGTTGTTAGGTACTTGCACTGGGGATGCCATGCAGAGTTCTACTCCAGCACCCCACTTGTGTGACTTCAAATTCTCTGTAGAAAGACCTCAGAGGAGAAAACACCATGAGGCTTCTCTTCCCATTAGGCCCTCTTTTCAGATAGAGGAGTCTGTTTTTATGGGATACCCATGATTAGGAAAGGAATGGAAGTAGGACAAGACTAGGACAGTCTTCTAAGCTCTGAATTAACATTAATGTACTTAATCATCTTTTTATTGGAGTATAATTGCTGTACAATGTTGTGTTATAATAGTTTCTGCTTTACAATGAAATGAATCAACTCTATGTAACATATACCCCTCCCTCTTGGACGTCCCTCCCCGCCCCCGCCCCACCCATCTCGGTTACCATGGAGTACTGAGCTGAGCTGAGCAATCTGTTTTACAGGCGGTGCTGTATGTATGTCAATCCCAATCTCCCAATTCGTCCCACCCTCCCTGTCTCTGCCATGTCCACGTGTTCATTATCTACATCTGTGGCTCTATTCCTGTCCTGGAAATAAGCTTATCGACCATTTTTCTAGATTCCATTTATATATGTTAATATACAATATTCATTTTTCTCTTTCTGACTTAGTTCACTCCATATAACAGACTTTAGGTCCATCTACCTCTCTCTACAAATGACCCAATTTAGTTCCTTTTTAAGGTTGAGTAATATTCTATGGTATACATGTAGCACATCTTCTTTCATCTGTTCATTCTTAATCCACTTAACACCTTATGAGACAGGAACCAAGCCACATCTTTTGGTTCTTCCATGGAACTTTCTGAACCTTCCATCTTCATCTCTCATGTGTCTCAAGGTATCATCTGCTTCTGATGCCTAAAAGCTCCCAGTCCGGCACGTCCAGTAGTCATGTCCACCCGCTGCAAAGGAATCATGTTACAAAATCACCTCTTTTTCTTTATGCGTCAGTACCTTTTCAAAGCTCTCTCTAAATCCCACTCAGATAAAATAGGTTTAATCCAAGAAAATTCCTCAATTGCCAACTTACAGGCAGTCTTAAAAATGATCATCAACACTTTTAGACATAAAAGCCCTGCTAGAGAAGTGGTATCTGGAGAAGGAAATGGCAAGCCACTCCAGTATTCTTGCCGGGAGAACCCCATGGACAGATGAGCCTGACAGGCTACAGTCCATGGGGTCACAAGAGTCAGACACGACTTAGAGACTAAAGAGAGAGAGAAGTGGCAAGCAAGTCAACTGAGGGGCCAGGGTTACAGAGAACCAATGGGCTTTCCAGGTGGCGTTAGTGGTAGAGAGCCTGCCTGCCAACGCAGGAGACATAAGAGATGCAGGTTCAACCCCTGGGTGGGAAGATCCCCTGAAGGAGGGAATGGCAACCCACTCTAGTATTCTTGCCTGTAGAATCCTATGGACAGAGGAGCCTGGTGGGCTATGGTCTACAGGGTCACACAGAGTCGGACACATCTGAAGTGACTGAACATAATCCCAGAAATATCAGTTCCTACTGCCACTCCAGTCACAGCTTGAGCAAAACCCAGCACAGTTCGTTTGCTTCTCTGAGTATTGGGCTGAAATCATCTTGGTCCCTACAATGCCATTGCTGGACCTGCCCTCCGTGGATTTAGAAAAATGTTGTCCAAGAGAAATATTATACAAGCCTCAAATGCAGGTGCTGTAGGTCAAGTAAAACTATCTAGTTGTCACATTTTAAAAGTACAAAGACAGATGTATTAGTTTGCTAGGGCAGCCGTAACAAAATACCACAGATTATGTGGCATAAACAACAGAAATTTACTTTCTCAAGTCTGGAGGCTGGAAGTATAAGGCCAAAGTGTGAGCAGGATGGGTTTCTCTTGAGTTCTCTCTCCTTGGCTTGCAGGCAGCTGCTTTCTCACTCTACATATCCTTTTTTTTTTTATGCTGAACCTTCAATATCAGGTGTGTATTTGAAACTTACACTACATCTTAATTGAAAATGACTCTTCAAAAAAAAAAAAAGAAAGAAAATGACTCTTCAAATATTCTGTTGCCACATGGTTACCATACTGGACAGCACAGGCATATCAGGGCCAGGGTATTATTCCATTCCAATTCACTCAGGCCTCAGAGCTGAGGCCAGGGAAGATGACTTTAGTTACAATCGTCTATCGAGAGTAAAAGTGAATCTTTCCAGTGCACCTATCAATTTTTCATGCTCATCCTAACATCAGCCTGAAGTGTCTCTTGCTTTTCTTGACTAAGTTATTCCATATTGCTATAAGGTCACCCAATGCTTTTATCTAGAGGCCCCCTCAAGTTGTGTATATTCAATTGTGATCATTGAAAATGTTGCAGATCTATAGACCAAAGTGATAAGACAAACTTCTCTACAAAACTATGTTCATGGCTGCTATCCTAATGAGCTGGCCTTCCAAAGCAACTTAGAGCCTATTACAAGGTCCTATTGGTTAATATACTAAAGCCAGACTCCTACTTGCGCATATGTAGCACTGACTATTTTTACATGTAATATTTGTTGTGAGATATTTAAAGAGTTGCACTTTTTCTTATAGGATGTGGCATGCATCTAGAGACTTTGTGGAGAGGAATTGGGGATGAAATCTGATAATTTTGTACAAGAAGAAACAGGAAAGATAAGAAGTGAGGCCTAATTAAAAAAAAATTTCAATGTTCTGAGCAAAGTAAATGAAAATGTCAACCACAATAAAAGGGAAAGTGATAATTCAGTGATTGATCAGAGGTAGGTAATAAAGTTAAGAGAAAAGTCAAGGTGATTTCATGGTTTTAAAAAATATTGACTATGCGCTATTCACAAGGTCTTTTCTATCTTTACATTAAGATGCCCTGAGCAGTCCAAGAGGTGCCCCTTCAAAGAGTACCTCTGTACACATAATCCCCAAATCTGCCTTTCCTACCAAAACCTTTTAAGCTCCCCTGCCACATTTATAGCAGCCTGGTAAATGATACTTTGTGGAATTTTGTCATAAATTAAAAACTCACTTGTGAAAACTAGAATTGATTTCCCCCCTCTCACAACAAAACCTGAGTTTCTTTCTGGCATCTCTATTTTCCTTGATACATACATAGCCTCCAATCTATTACCTAGTGCTGGGACCTCAAGGTAAGTTTCATTCTGAACATTCCATTCCAAGTTTGAGCAATTCTTTTTTTCTTTCAAAATTTTCTTAATTTTTTTTTAACCTTCTCAATAATACCATTCGAATTTTTTCTTGGTTACTTTGTCTCAGGTTCTTATACTCACTCCTACCTATTCCTGTTGTCCATTCCTTCCCCAGTTTATGCTACATAAAGATGCCATGTAACCTTCCTAAATCAGAGCAAAAAATCCACTGACTTTCTCCTCAATAACCGTATATCACTCTCTTCTGCCTACTTCATACGTAAACTTCTTATTCCTTATTTGGCTTTTGAGGTCAGGTCTAACCTGATTCACACCCCCACTGAAATCCTTATCCTATATCATCCTCTTACACAAACTATTAGCTTATCTGGATTAGTGCTCACTGCTACCTTTAAAAATTCACTAAAATTTCCCTGTGTCAAACTTTTTCCTCATGACATATCCACTGCTTGAAATGAATGACATCATCTCTGGTCAGCCACTCAAGTTTCAGCTCAAATGACTTCACCATGATGTCTTTCGGAATCAGTTAGATTTTTGTTTTGGCACCTCTATTATATGCTAGAAATCAATGAACTGAAGATGAATGAACCAGGATCCCTAACTGAAGAATCTCCAAATTTATTAGTGGAAATAACTAATTAGTGGATTACAACTTGGTAATTTTTGGTAGAGTTATGTCTTATTAAAATAATAATCACATTCCTATAAATATCAATAAAGTTCTTAGCAATAGTAATAATAGCACTTCCTCTACTCTAAACATGGTGAGTGGGTGCTCTATGGACATCTCATTTAATCCTAAACCAGTTCTGTAATGTAGCTGTTTGTATCACCGTTTTAGAGATGAGTGAGGAACCTGAGCCAGAGGGAGGTCAAACACTTTCCTGAGGTCACACAGCTTAAAGTTGAAGAATTGGGATTCATGCTCATTTTTGAACAGTTGTTGACTTTATCAACTTTTAACAGCATGTTGTGCTCTCCTTCTAATTCTATATGCGTCTATGTATTATTCAAGATTATTTATAAGTGAATTCATTTTTTTAAAGATAGACCCTTGCAAAAAAACTAATCTGTAACCCCCTACTGAATCCCTTCACAGAGTTTCTTAAGTTTAAATTCACCTTGATCTCATTTTTAATTGTACACATTTGAACTACATAAGCGATGTACATATGTTGATTACATCTATAAACTCACTTTGCAGTTTTATTTCTATGAGATCAACATTTATCACTTCGGTTAGTGGCATCCATTATATTAAAATGGATCCACATTTCTCCTCTCACACCTACTATAGTGGTCCAAAGTCCTAGAAAAAGATAAGTGGAGACTAACTGCTACGGGTGAGACCAGAGCAATGAAAACCCTCCTCTCAAATGCACAGATATTCTGTCTGAAAACAACAGTAACCTTTAAACAATTAATTTCTTTTCAACAAACACTAGAGGCTTCTAAACATTATTTTTGCCTATATTTTCCTGGGTCATTGTAATCTGATTTGAAAATGGACCTCTATTTTCTAACAAAGGAATTTTGCCCTTGTTTGGAGAAAATTGGGAATCTTGGTACTTAGGAGGGAATGAGACCTATTACTGTATCTCATAATGCTAATCAACAACGTAGGAGAGGAAAATGATAACCTAGTTGAGCATACTATGTAGAATGAGCAAGAAACTGATGAGGCTTATTGCTTTCAGATGTCGACCCTATTTATAACAAACATTCAGAAAAACAGGACCAGGTTCCATTTGCAAGCCACTGTGGCAAAGGTGCCCCCTCTTGTTTTTCAAAATAAGGAGATTTTTAAATGAGGCATTCAGTCGTGTTGGGAATCAAATGATTGAGACAAATGTGTGGAGTGGGCTTTGAAAGGCTTCTTGGGAAGGAGTGTCCTTAAACCCTCATGGGTAAGAATCAACTCCATTTCAAATATCAGGAGTAAAGGAGACTGACAACCCTTCTCTCAGATACTTAGTCAATCTGCTCTCCTTATTGGGCTTTCCCAGTGGCTCAGTGGGTAAAGAATCCACCTGCAATGCAGGAGGCTCAGGATACTCAGACTTGGGTTCAATCCCTGCATCAGGAAAACCCTCTGGAGGAGGAAATAGAAAGCCACTCCAGTATTCTTGCCTAGAATATCCCCTGTGCAGTGGAGCCCTCTTTATTAAGGTAAGCTTTGAGGAAGAGATTGGGAGCATCCCTGGGCTGGTGGAAACCTTGTCAGACATGCTCATTAGTGCCCCTTTTCACTTCCCCCACATTAAGTTCAGTCTGCAGGCCCCAGATTCCCTACTCCTTTCTCTGGCCCATGGCCAGGAAAGCCTAATGGCTGGAGGGACAAGGTGTTTGGGTTCTGATACCACTTGCTGAGCTTGATTGCTCTGCGTTTAACTGGTATACATTTCCTCATCAACGAGGAATTCTGAGGCTTTACACTATAATTTGTATAATTAATCTTCTGAGCTTTTTTGAAATCGCATTTTTGTAGTCATTGCTGTTGTTAATAAATGCCACAGCACTATCAATCCACATTTAGTACCAAGAGGAAATCATAATACACAGAAAAGTGTAAATGCAAGCCCAGCTCCACGAAGATGTCACTAATGAATGATGGGCAAAATGCTGCCATCTTTTGGTTACTGACAAGAGTGAGTGGGTGTGGAGAAGTGGGAGTGGAGAACAGAGTTTGTTATTTTTAAATGCAAATTCTCCAGGTTGCTGAGACCTTAAAAAATAGCTCAGAGAAATACCCTTTAGAATTTTCATGTTCTTCCTTTCACTCACAGCAGTTTCCGGTTTCCATTCCTTTGTAGGTTATGCAACAAAAGGTTTGTTCCTCTAGCTGCAAGGACTTTGGTGTGGAGTCCGGCAATAGAAGTGGATACAATAATACAACAGAGGGCTTGTTAGCTCTAGTAAAGAACAAGTGGAATCAGGTTGATGTAAACAGTCACTTCACCATGACTGTGGTTCACTCTTCCTGCCTCAGAAATACTTGAGAGCACCTTGCATTATGTGGCATTGAAATTGCGTTTCCCAGGGTAATGAATTATGTACCATCTGTACTCCAGCCTCTTCTGGGCACTCTGCTGTAAATGTCTGCGTCAGTGCCAGCGAGTGTAAGGTGATCTCATTAGGGCAAGAGAGGTGGAATACGTGTTAGTAGACACAATATAATTCCCCAATAGCTTCATGTCAATCTACAATTAAAATGCAACTACACATGCCATTTCTTGGGACAACTACAGAGCTACAATTTCATCACATAGTCCGAAGGGGAAAATGATCCCCAAGAACTTATCAGGCCTGACAACATCTTGCCATGAGGCCAGCACTCCTCACAAATATAGCTGCTAGGAGGTAGGAAGTGACAGAAGTCCTCTCAGGTGGCAGGAATCTTGCTGCCATACCTCCGCTGAGTTGATCAGATTTTTCATTTCCCTTCAGTGGCGAGTTCTAAGCATCCAACCATTCGCATCTTGCATTTTCGGAAACAGTCATGGTGGGCATTTCCCAACTGAACGTTCTCTATTTGGGAGTCACTTTTGAAACATTTATTAATTTATGACCTGTCTCATTTCTTAAAGAATTCCAAGAAGTTCAAAAATAACTTTCCCATTTCTTGGGTAAAACTGCACTGAGTTGGCAGGACGTGGTGAAGCCTGGCTGCCTTCTTACCTGACATTGAGGTCTGCCTCTACGACATGATCTGATTATCTGGGGATACATGCTATTAGATGCATGGAGTTATAACTTTTTAAACTTCAAATGTACAAACTAGGTTGTATGTTGTTCTGTTAGACAATTGTTTTGACTGTTTTAAGTACACCCTCTGAAAAGAAAAGTACAGTGTTCATCTTAAACATGTGTCATTGAGCAGCAACAAGAGATAGTGTTTAATTCTTGACCTATAGGTTCCCTGTAAAATGCATGTGCAGTCCATGGGGTTGGAAAGAGTCAGACAAGACTTAGCCACTGAACAATAGCAATAATGTATGTGTGCATAAAATCATATATGGGGGGAGGTTTTAAATGATGGCAATGAAAGCGGCTTAGTAAGTAAGTTCATTGTGAACATATCTTTTGATAACACCACCAAAGAAATTCCTTCTTTGAGTGTCTATGTTTGTGTTCGATGATGTTGGAGCCAATGTGTGAGAATGCTTGTTTCTGTACATTTCTGCTTCTCAAAATGTTGCCTTGAATGAATGTTATTGGCCCCAATGAAAGAACAAGGATCTTACAAGCATTTTATACATATTTTTTTGAGTCTTTCAGTCAAATGGTAAACTAAACACAACACACAGCAAAAATAAAAATCCCACACAAAATCAAAAGGAGATATTTAAGATAAATGTACCTAATTAAGAGCAAATCTCAGTCAAAAAGTCATGTGCCAAGGTGAGCTCATTTCAGGGCAGCCTCCTCTCCCCTTCATATATCTAATCCCATGCATCTGTTCATTCATTTGCCCCCCTCTTTACTATGATATGGTTCCTTTAGGTTGCTTGGCAACCATTATAATGCTGTTGCACATGCGTACTAGATAATAAATCCTATCTTGCTTTATTTTTCTCCTTCTTTAAAACAAGGAATTACAAAGCAAGATATTTTCCTTCTTTTCTAATGGACAAAAAAACATCTGTGGGAATTTCAAAAGCAAATAAAATGCCTGCAAGGATGCAGATAAGTAATTACAATTCTTGACAAAGTGTAACTGATCATTGCCTAATGGCTCCACACAGTTATTATTTGCAATGGCCTCCTCTTTTAAATATGTGTACATTAATGCACATATGTCGATATATGTTTGCAGGGAACTATAAAGAGACAGGGAGAGAAAGGGAAGAAAGTGACAGCTGCTATGTCCCAAACAAAGAAAATCAAGGAAATTCCGGGAAATAATCTTGTTTTATGTATCTTTTTAAACAGTGGAGGCAATAGTTAGGAGACAGGACCTGGACTAAATCCATCCACTTTTTTCTATAAGAAATCAGACAAAGCTGATGGCCTTCCCCTTCCCCTCCTTGGCAAATCCGAGTGTCCTGCTGCTTTCATTTGTTTTTGATCTGCCTCATTAAAAGACTATTGATGGCTTTAACTATTGTCCTTGTTTGGGTGCTGATTTACAAGCACTAATATCTGACTGTGCGAGATTAATGGGAGTCCAGGCAGTTTACGATTATCCTGAGGTCCCTGACCACACATGTAGGGGTTTGGGTAGGGGTCATGCACTCCTATGAAAAACTCCAAAGCAGGCTTAAACCTGGGAACGTTTTAATAGGATTGAATCTGTAATAGGATTTGGCAGCTTGGCCGAAACTGGATGGTGTGGCTTGTTTGGGGTTTCTCTCTTCTCCTTTTATTTATTTATTTTTAACGGTAGAGTCATTATTATCTTGGAATGAAAGGGTAATATTTTATGTTGAAGTCCAAATACTGTCACTGTACTTTAAAGGTGTCCTTAAGGTGGGGGAGAGGAAGAGCTATATAATATAAGGTATTAGAAGAAAAAAATGCTGGGCATGAAATGCTGTTTCCATTGTGTAGCAAATTAGAAGGTAAAAGAAAAATAAAAGATGGAGAAAGAACCAAATTTCTGTTGTATTTTTAGCTAAAAAGGCTTTAAGGAGGCTAAAACGCACTGGCAACGTAGCGTTATTTATAACAGGGGCTATTTTTCCCAGGCATTGCCCTTCCTGGCATCATGCTCTGCTGGAGAGGTCAGGGCCCTGAAGCTGAATTCCTTAGTCAGACACCCAGGGCGCCCTGAGTGACAGCAGGAGTGTGCTACGTTCGGTTTTTGAATAAAGCTGCAAAAAACACTAAAATTCAAAGTAAAGGTACCACACGCTCAATAACATCCCAGATGGAATTCTATCAATATTTTAGTTCCCATTTGAAAGCTGGCACAGGGGACTGTGAGTTTTGCCAACACTATCTTCTATGTCAATTCACCTGATTATAGAATCTAAATATGAGAAGCGTGGTGGTAAAATTATTTAACCTCTTGGACTCTGGTCATTGGAACATTATAAGGAGACTGTCATTTAAGATGCCCTCATTAATTTTGGTGGCCCAGGAATGGAAAGGCAAGATATACGGCTCTGGCCTAGAGGGTCATACAAGCGCCCTTTAGCAGGACCTAACCTGTAAATCTCTAAGCACAAAAGAAGTTACGGTGGCTATAAGACCTCATAAAAAGGTAATAGGAAAATAAATTACAGATTTTGTTTTGGATGGCTTTAAAAGTCTAGTTGTAGCAGAACTTTTAAACTTCAACTAAAAATCCAGAACATGATTATGACTTCAACAAAATTCACTTTCACACTCAAATATGGAGCTCAGCCAAATCATTCTACTGTGTTATTTGCTGTCATTCTCCTCAGAAAGTCTCACTATTTTCCAAGTAGAATTATAGAGATGAAACGAATGAATGATTTCAGTGTTCTTTCACAGAATCATTTTAGTCTTTGTTTTTATTTCCAAAAACTATTTTTCAAACTCCATATTTTATTATCATTGGTCCTTCAGCCCAAGATCTGAGGGATTGTTATTGTTATTATCACTATTATTATTGCTATCTAAGTACTTAATTCATCCTTCTTATTATAGCCACATCTGTAAGTACTATAAGATTAAGCATTCATTATACTTGTGACTATTTTCTGATTATATATGAAAGAAAGGAAGTTATTCAAATCTCCCTGTCATGAATGAAACAATTTAGAGTTGTGATCTTACAGTTTATACAATATGGACAGTATCGGAACCACTGCAGTGTTGATAAACAACTCCAAGAGGTCTCTTGGACACAATGCATTGACCACTGGCTGAAGGTGAGGTGGTCCTACCACCCCCTAAGAACAAATTCACAGGAAAGTTGACAGCTACTATAAATGTTCTGGATTCACATCAATTACAGCTTCAAAAATACTCTATCCCTAATACTCTCAAAAAAAATTTTCCCAAATATAGGTCCAGTGTCATTATCATGATCACCAATTTTTAATATTTAAGACCACATTCTAACAATATTCCTCACTATTCACATCCAAAAGGGAAGAAAATTTTAATATTTAATCCAATAACCTGATATTTTCTTTTCTAAATCCAAACTGCATTATATACAACTTAACTAATTTCTCCCCCATTGAGTGCATGCTCAGTCGTGTCCAACTCTTTGCCACCCCATGGACAGTAGCCCACCAGGCTCCTCTGTCCATGGGATTCTCCAGGCAAGAATACTGGAATGGGTTGTCATTTCCTCCTCCAGGGGATCTTCCCAACCCAAGGATTGAACCTGTATCACTTGAGCCTCCTGCATTGGCAGGCAGATTCTTTACCACTGGGCCACCTGGGAAGTCTTGCTCACTGGTTACTATAAGCAAATATGCTCCAAGGAGTCGCGATCCTCTGTTTTGCAAACCAAGAAACTGATAAGGAGATCTGAAGTTACCTTAGCAAAGGCCACTAAAACAACATCTCACCTAAGAACTCTACCTGAGTTCAGCTCAGAACTGATTCAAACCTTTTAACTTTGAAATGCCTTAGAAGTGAGTTATGAAGCAATGGTCCTGCTCCCCAGATGCTAATATACTAATCAATTAGTTCTTTGACACTTCCATGAGCTTTAGAAAAATAATTTGGCAAAATTTATCTTGAACCCTGTAAACTAACTGATTGATATCATTGACATAAAAAATACAAATGTTTGACACAAAAAAGAAAAAATTTCATTTTGCTAAAGTATATGATGTTGATATTCAGAAATATTAATTGAAACTAAAAAAAACACAAACATTTTCAGAAGTTTTTTTAAATTTAGAAGACAGATATGATGCAAAGATGATACCTACCATATATATGTACAAAGAGAAAGATAAGGAAAGAAAAAAGATTAGTTTTTCAATTACAACATTTATGAAACTAAAATTACAACAATTATGGGTAAACATCTTACTTGTAAAGGCTCAGAAGGAAGAAACTAAATACCCATGAAGTAACTTAATTTTCTGTGTTTCTTCAATAATATCCTTTCATGACAGTTCACTGAGTCCAGCACACCAAGCACCACCATAGAAGAGATGGCAATTTTCACTGGATCAGATTTCTTTCAAAGAGGAACACCCAGCCTATCTATTTGGGAGTCAGGGCTGGATTTTTTCTTTTTCTTTTTTTTTGGTTTTGGTTTTGTTTTGGTAAAGCTATATCATTACACTTTACTTTCTAATTTTTAAATGCAAATTGTGCTTAGAACCATGATCAGAATTATTTCTGTTTATGTTTAATTATGGTGTTCACGACTGCATGGAACAAATGTAAACATTCATCAGCGTGTATGGAAACTGCTCATGGCTACAGTGTCAGCTGTTCTTTTCTTGAGCCCAGTAGTAAGTGAATCTCGGAAAAAATGGAGGATAAAGCTATGAAATGAGCCCAATTCAAAACTGGGGTTACATCAGTAGTACATGTGCATACTCTTCTCCATCTAATTTAGAATAGAAAGTCTAGCTAATAGCTGATTCCATGTAAGATGTCCATTCTTTGGCTTTCCAAGGCATGTCTTCCAGGCAAGAAAGAGCAATACTTCTCACAACAGCAGACCAAACCACTGTTTTCAGAGTCTCCCCAAGAGTGAGATGTTCTATGCAGGAACAACTCCATCTCGGGAAGGAGTTGGTGATTCCTTGGTTAAATATGTTTGATGTAGTACTTGACCAGACAAAAATTCACCACATTTCTTTAATACACATCTAGAGCCTTTAATGCTAACACACATTTCAAATGTTCCAGAGAGTGACAGGATACGCAGATTTCATACACCTATTGGACCACAGGTAGAGGGAAATGGCAACCCACTCAAGTATTCTTGCCTAGAGAATCCTGCGGACGGAGGAGCCTGGTAGGCTGCTGTCTATGGGGTCGCATAGAGTCAGACATGACTGAAGTGACTTAGCATGCATGCATGCATTGGAGAAGGAAATGGCAACCCACTCCAGTGTTCTTGCCTGGAGAATCCCAGGGAGGGGGGGAGCCTGGTGGGCTGCCATCTATGGGGTCACACAGAGTTGGACACAACTGAAGCGACTTAGCAGCAGCAGCAGCATTGGACCGCAGAGCCCCTTTCCGCAGAACGTGGTGTGACAGTGGTTGCATTGTTTTCCAGCCCCAGGAAGGCTGTAAGCTGATCAGAGAACTCTGCTGGGTGGTCAGGTCAGGGGCTGCCATTGCCGTGCAGCCTGGCCTGGGCACACCATGATCCAGCAGGCATGACTCACTGTCTGCTGTAGGGCTGTACCAAAGCCCTCCAGAAACCAGCATTTGAAAGGAAGAGCACAATGTCCAGAAAAGAAATAGGTAAGGTGCTAGAAACTGGGTCTCGGAATTGTCCTCAAGCCTTTCATCCCTCTTTGCTTCCCCTGTGGTCTTGCTTGAGAGCAGACGAGTTGCTGGGAAGAAACAACCCAACTTAACCTTTCTCACCTCCCTATCTAAGAGTTTGCAGAACCTTTGAACGGCTGGTGGTAAAGTGGGAGAATCATAACACAGTTGCCTCCACTGTGCAGACCCCAGCAGGCACAGGTGTGGGGCATGGGGCAAAAGATGGCTCTGCTTGTAGCCTTTGAGGAAACGCCTGCATTCATCAGACAAAAGTCCAATGAGGATGATGCCACTGCCACCAGTAGTGGCCATTTCTGAGGACTTGCAATGGGCTGGACACCCCACTAAGGACTTCATACATATTATTTCATTTAACCTTCACAACAGTGACCCTAAGAAATAAAATCCCCATTTTGTAGATGAGGAAATTAAGGCTTAGAGATGATCAGAGAAGTTAGCTAGCCAGTGAATAGTAGAATTAGCATTTGACAGAAATCTTTCTAATTCCAAGGCATATGGAATTAACTATTTTGCTATACAGCTTGGGTCAGCACCTTATGTCTCACTCAACTAAGACAGCACAAATGAGGCACTTGCAAAACAGCATTGTCATCACTCAATTCCTCCTGCATGGAATTATCCAGAATAAATCCTACTGAAGGAAATAAATTAGTGTATATTTTGATTTTAATTAATAAGGAAAAAGCAATTTTGTAGCACCTTTTCCTTTAAATAAATTATCTCCTTTTATTATAAATTTATCAGAAAAGGAAGAAAAGATGGAGAGATACGAAATGTACACTTGCCAAAAAAATTGAATATGAGTATTAATTAATAAATGGTATTATAGGAAGTAATTTAAAATGCAATCAGTTTCAAAATTATTGAGACTGTTATTTTTAGGTTGTTAAACAAAATGTATAGCATTGCCACCATACATCATGACCCCATTAGGGATGCTGCTGCTGCTGCTGCTAAGTCGCTTCAGTTGTGTCCAACTCTGTGTGACCCCATAGATGGCAGCCCACCAGGCTCTCCCGTCCCTGGGATTCTCCAGGAAAGAACACTGGAGTGGGTTGCCATTTCCTTCTCCAATGTGTGAAAGTGAAGTCGCTCAGTTGTGTCCGACTCTTCGCGACCCCATGGACTGCAGGCTACCAGGCTCCTCCGTCCATGGGATTTTCCAGGCAAGAGTACTGGAGTGGGGTGCCATTGCCTCCTCCCCACTAGGGATAACTCAACCTAAATAGCAAACATCTGAAATCTTGTACTTCCACACTTAGGTAAATTTGTATGAAATGAAACCAATAGTCCCATTTCCTCTTGCACTTTGCTGTGGCCTGAAATACTTCCCAGCACCTTATTCAATGACCAGCATCAATCTGGGGCATGATTGTCCATCATTACGTAGGTCATTATGGATGAGTGTCATGCCATCAATCAGACGGCTCTATAGCTCCTATGCATTTCTGAGGTCACCCTTCCAGAGGGAAAATGAGTTCTCCAGAAAGTATGCTCTGAAGATTTTTGCTTCTAATTTTCATTAGCCAAACATAAAACTGGGTAACTAGAAACATAAGACACTTAAGTGGGCATATATGTTCCAATTTAACAAGTAGGGTAATTTTGTGGTTGACCAAGATATCCTACAAAGGAGATTCTGAATTTTATTTTGATTTTTTGGATGTGTCCTTCTACCTAAGGTATCTGCTCACTTAAAGGAATTCTCCTTAATAATAGTAAGAAGATAAATCTGACTTCACCATATTGTTTTATCCTGTATGCATTTATGAACATGAGATATGAGGAAAGATAAAAAGTGTCTGGGTCACAGGTGTGTTGCCTGAGGAAAAAGTGCCTCCAGGCCCAGGAAAAGGGCTGAGATACACTTTCAGGGCCTCAGGGCTGCCTGGGGAGGCTTTCTGGGACTTCTCCAAGCTGGAGAATTCTAGCGCACTATCTCATCCAGGAGACAGAAGACCCCAAAACACAGCGAGATGTCCTCAGTTTCCTGCAACTATGTCAAGCTGAGAGGGCCCAGCTCAAACTCCCTCAGATGTGTTCAAATCCAAAGCCTACTGTTGGAAACATTCCTTCCACCGGCATCCCCAACAGCCTCCATCACTTTCACTCCCTCCAAGTCCCTCAGGCCTCGGCTCTTTGGTTACAGAGGACTTTGATAAAACACCCAGATACATGCTCCCCCGTCTCACTCATCTCCATTCCCCAAATGTGACCAGTTCCAGGGATCTTCATCAGCCTGGTGGCTGAGGTTGAGGTCCTGAGATCATAGCAAGCTTGTGGAGGTCTCAAGGACCAATCCAGTCATGTGACATATAAATTGTTTACTTTCCAAATCACGGTTGCTGTGGCCCATGAGAAAACTTGTCAAGCCTGTGGGGTGCACGTAGACAATGGAGGTTGGCTCTGATATTGTCACGCTTGCCTTTGTGTGGCGCTAATTGCTTGGCCCCAGCGCTTATTTGGCTCAGCAGTTGGAGGAGGGGCTTTGCTTTTGCTCTCTGGGGTTTGTGTCATCTTAGATAAACTGACAAGACTCCCTTGTCTTAAAAGGTTGCACCTCAGAACCAAATAGCTTCCATGGTCACTTAAGTATATGAAGCCTGCTCACACTGAGCCAGGGATGAAAGTTTTAAATGATCAGCCCTTGCTTCTAATGAGATGGTTCTTCAAGCAGCAAAGTAAGACACAATGGCTTAGCATCGCATTAAAGATTTCAGTCATTCTTGACTTTTAGGACTTCAGTACAAAATAAATTAATTACATAAGCAATATATTTGTCTCCAATAATATGGAGAATATCCCACTGTGCTCCTTTTAACCATTAGTCAGGTAGTATCAATGCAACAGAGCGATCGTGAACTTTATTTCTAACAGCCACTTGCAAAATTCAACCTCATGACTTCCATGTGTTCACACAGAGTAAAGAAGCGGGGCTGACAAGTGTCAGGACTCGACCTGGATAATGGGCCTCAATCCAATAAACTGTGTTCAATGATTGCTTCAGCCAAGTGGCCGGGCTCTCGCCAGACACGCTAAGCTCTTCCTTACAGCCCTACAGGGACAGCGCTGACTTCTTCATTAATACCACAAGGTTAGAAGTAGTGATTCAGTTACCTATAAAAACACACTCGATTGACAAGGATTATTTACAGAGAAGGAAGATTTAAACATGTGGACTGTGAAAAATATCTGAGAACTTGTCAAAAAGCAAAAATAAGCAGTTACCCCCATAAAACCAGGGTAACCCTTCTCTTTCCTAGATGGCATTTTCACTTAGGGATGCACTGGGGTTTGCAAATGTGGTTATAAGGACCCAAACATATGAAACCAAGAAAGTTCTCTGAAATACACCCTGGAAAGAAAATGGCCATATACAGTTTGAAGACTTTATAGTTTGCTCTTTTGTTTTCATGTGAATCTCTAAGGGCAGAAAGGATGACAACAGATAAAGATAACTTTGTCTTTTTGAATTATGGTTTTCTCAGGGTGCATTCCCAGTAGTGGAATTGCTGGGTCATATGGTATTTCGATTTTTAGTGTTTTAAGGAACCTCCACACTGTCCTCCATAGTGGCTATATTAATCTACATTCCCCACGTTAAAAACAGATAGCTAGTGGGAACCTGCTCTATAGCAGAGGGAGTCAGCTTAGTGCTCTGTGCTGACATAGATGGATGGGATGTGGCGGTGGGTGGGAGGGAGGCCCAGGAGGGAGGGGGCATGTGTATACATGTAGCTGATTTGCTTCATTGTACCGCAGAAACAAACACAAGATTGTAAAGCAACTCCCAATTTTTTAAAGAACCATAACGTTACCTTACTAGCTGTCAGGTCTAGACTAGTCACTTACCTAGTGGAGTTTCTCAGTAGGAGAGAGAGAAAGTTACATCTTTTAATTTCTAACATAGCAAAAAACTTATCCCCTTCCCAGATCATCCTGGAAGGTGACTTTAAGATATTCCATGTGACTCTGCAGTGCTAGAGTTAGTTGCTCAGTTGTGTCCGACTCTTTGTGACCCCCATGGACTATAGCCCACCAGGCTCCTCTGTCCATAGGATTCTCCAGGCAAGAACACTGGGATGGATAGCCATTCCCTTCTCCAGGAGATCTTTCTGATCCAGGGATCGAACCTGGGTCTCTTGCATTGCAGGCAGATTCTTTACAGTCTGAGCCACCAGAGACGCCCTGTCACTGTATTAATTTTCTAATACTGTGTAACATGACTACAAACGAAGCAGCTTAAAATAACGCTCATTTATTTACTCATTGTGTTTGTCAAAGTCTGGGAGTGATGTGACTGTGTTCTCAGCTCCAAGTCTCACTAAGGCTAAAATCAAGGTGTCAGCCATAATCATCCAGCATGTACTATCTTCCAGACTGATGTAGTTGTGGCAGAATTCGATTCCTTGTGGTCTTAGGATGGAGACCCCTGTCCCCTTCCTTCTTATCTGCCAGGGGTCAGTTTCAACTCCCAGAGGAAAGCCCCATTTCTTATCACATGGTCCCTCCACCTTCAAAGACAGAAACAGAGAATCTCTGTGGCATGGAATCCTTCTCACATTTTGAATCTTATTTTTTTCCCCAGGAAAAGCTCTGTCCCTTTTATGCACTGATTGGGTCAGGCCCACCTGGAGGCAGTCTCTTTCTTAAGGTCAGCTAATTTGGTACCTTAATTGCATCTACAATATCCCTTCACCCCTGGAACACTGTTTGACTGTGTAACTGGGAGAGGGTGTGTTGTGTACACCATGGGGTGGGGAGCTTAGAGACCATTTAGAATTCTGTCTTCCGTGAGAGTATGAAAGAATGAGAGCCTTGTAATGAAATCTGAACATGAGCATCACTGTCGGTACAGCCTCCAGGACTCTGCCCTGCTCCAGTTAAGGATATGGCAGGTTGCCCTTGGGGTTCAGGAGGAGTGATTGCAGCTGCTGGGCGCACTCAGTTCCAGCGTCTTCTATGGTGACAACAAATGCCTCTGATGAGAGGGAATATGTCTGGGTTGGTCATCCCAGAGGAAAGAGAAACTTAAAACACAAGGGACAGCATCAATCCCTTTGTTTGATGCTTTATAAGAGGAGCCAAACTTCTCTCTCCCTAGACACCCAGAGAGCCAATCTGGATCTTCTTCTCTTGAAACTTGCCCAGAACTAACTAGAACAAAAGGCCAGTAGACCAGAGATCTGCTATCTCTAAAAACTGGCTGCTTATGTGTCCAAGTTATGTGTGTGAATGACTGAAAAGATCTCAACTTCACTCTCAACTCCATATAGTGACACTTGAGGAAGAGGACTTTAGTGGGCGGGCTCCAAGGCATAGACTCAGAGGGAATGAGTTAAAAAAATTTTCTTCTCAACACTCAGAAGTAACTTCTATGGGAAAAGTGAAACTTAAAGTTGTCTTTTATATTATGGTAGGTTTTTATTTTGGTCTGTTTTTCTTCATTAAAGTGAAACAAGCCAACCAGGCTTTGGAGAGCTGAATTGTTTAAGTTCTTATAAATCCTAATCTTATCTTCAGGATAGTGTGCTCTAAACATTCTCTCTGAGATACATAATTTTTCTACCTTATGAATCTTTAAATGGACATTTTAACAGATTAGCACTTCTTTCCCAGGAGAAGACATCATTAAGACGCCAAATCCTATGACAAGAGCAACCCCTCAGCACACTAGCCAGCCATTTGGCATCTCCCTTCCACCCAAATCCCTTGCCTTATCTCCCACCCTCTGCCACTAGCAAAGAGGGGACATACCCAGTGCTTGACTTTGTTCCAGAAAACTCAGTTTGTGATCAGAGAACAAGGAACTAGGGAGGCCTGAGAGGCATAGATTAAAACTGCGGATAATTTGGGGGCACCTGAGTGGAAGGGGATGGAAAGTAGAGTGGCGTGAATGCAATATGTCTTCTTCATGTCAAATAAACAATGCACACAGGTATTAAACTGAATGCCTTTCTCTCTGGCATGATAAGGCTTATTTTTCATCATTAAATTAAACTTGGTAGCTGGACGTGAATCAGAGCACCTACAAAATGTGATGTTTCACAGCATTGTGTGATAAGCACCACTAGTGACCAAGCGTTCTGGGTCCTGTTCTCTCATTTAGCCATGAAAAGTAAGTCAGTTATTGCTTGGAAACTAACTTCTATGTCTATAAAGTGGACATGAGTAATACCCCCACTTATTTTATATTAGTAGATTTTTTTTTTTTTAATATTTATATATTTATTTAATACTTATTTAGTTGCAGCTCATAGGATCTTTAGTTGTGGCATGTGGGATCTAGTTCCCTGACAGGGATTGAACCTGGGCCCCTCGGCATTGGGAGCATGGAGTCTTAGCCACTGGGCCATCAAGGAAACCCCACTAGTAGATTTTTTAAAAGGTGAAACTGAAAATAGATGTGTATGTATTTGAAAATAAATAAAATGCTCTGGGGGAAAAAAGTTCCTGAAAAAAAAAAAATTGAGGATCTGTAAGAGTTTACAAAGTCACTTGCATTCATACAAGAGAAAGAGAAGAAAATTCACAGTAAAAGTGGTTCCAGACCCCATTTTCCCACACAAAGAGAGCTGGGGTCATGGAGACCCACCCAGTTCACACTAGCGCTATCTGTTCACACATGAACTGAAACAGGTAGAGTGCATATTACTGAGAGCAGAGAGAATCATTATGCTTCTGTCTAGGAGCAAAATGAAACCCCAGACAGGCTTCATCTGAAATATCAAGAAATTGAAAGGAAAAGGAAAATACCTAAACATTGGCTTTTGAACCTATTTACCAGTCATGCATGCATAAAAAGACTGAACAGGGGACAGGAAATTGTAGTACATATATCCTCAATTGCTACATCCTTCTAGAGTCAACAGCAGGGGAAAGGTACACTTAAATTAATCACATTTTAAAGATAAAAATTTTCCATCATCCTTATTATCTTTTACATGTACAGATATTACTTTTTTCCTGTGAGAGTCAAAGTTATTTACAAATCACAAAATGTATTTCCTAATTTTCCCTGTGTTTCCAGCCTGTCAAAAATGCAAAGGCAATACAAAAACCCCTAGCAATGCAATGTTCCTATCAGCAGAGGGGGAAAAAAAAATCAAAAAGTACATTCAACTAAACAAATGTTTTTGGAGTGAAGTGAGTAGATTAGTGCCCAGTATGATGAATATTGGGATTCCCAGATGGCTCAATGGTAAAGAATCTACCTGCCAATGCAGGAGGCGCAGGAGACACGGGTTTGATCCCTGGCTTGGGAAGATCTCCCAGAGGAGAAACTGGCAACCTACTCTAGTCTTCTTGCTGTGAAAATCCTATGGACAGAGGAGCCTGGTGGTCTCACATAGAGTCAGACATGACTGAGCAGCTGAGCTCACACATCATCAGCCAGGAGCCCTGACGCTGGACTCAGTCTAAAAGACAGAAAAAGACAGACCTGGCCTGGAAATTTCTGATCCATTCTGAGTCCCCTTTTCTTCCAATGATGGATATTACGGGGAATAAATGAAAACTGTCTACAAAGACACGATCCAAATAGGATACTAAAACAGATGTAAAAGTAAAAAAAAAAGAAAAAAGGTATAAAAAAATTTTGCTGCAAGAAAATTATGTAAGATAGCTTTGGGGATAAAGAAGGCATTTGATCTTAGCCTTAAGGTAGGCATTTTATTGGGAATAGGTTTGTGCGGCAAACTTCCAGGACAGGGGTACATTGTGAGCAAAGTCCGAGGATAGGATTGGGTAGGACTTTTACAGGGAACAAATGTAGAGCATAAAATGGATGGAGGCAAAAGTAGAAGCATAAACATAAAGACAAGGTTGGTAAAAACTTTTGAAAGCTAAGCTAACAGTTTTGACAAGATGCTTTAGCCAAACCATTGAAGGATTTTGAAAATAGCTGTGATGTCAATGGAGCTATGCTTTAGAAACATTAACTTCACATCACCGTGGGTTGACTTTGAACGGAGAAAGGCTGGAGATCTCGATGAGTTAAAGATTATAGCACTAAGATAGCCAGGAGGTGTTGCAAACTAGGGTTGAGTTGCAGGAATAAGACCTGAAACAGAGCTAGAGAGGAATAGGCAGAATTTTGTTCTGCAAACATACAATATCTAAGTCGTAACAGTGTGAATGGTGCTTATTTGTTTTCATTTTACAATTAACTGTTAAACAAATTATGGAAAATTATCTGTTACAAGAGAAGAGATGGTCAACACTAATGACTATCACAATAGCAAAATAATGAACTTGCTGGCGGAGATGAGGCAGTAGAAAGGGGAAGAGGTGATGGAAAACTGTGAGTACTAATGTCTTTATCTCTCAATATGGACAATAGAAAATACTGTCCATGTTTGATGAAACAAAATGTGGGGATTGAAACAGGGTGATTGAGGTTCTAGAATTAACCAGTGAAGGAAGTGAAGCTAGGGCGGGGAAAGACAGAGAAGAAGAGGTGGTGTTAGCAATATCAATTCTCATTTATTATTGGAAAAGTCAACAGACAACATCTGATGTTAATACATCAAGAAATAGTATCATAAGGTTATTGCTAGCACAATATTATCACAGAAAAAAAAAAAAAGAATTGTTGGGCAAAACTTGGATGAACAAGGGGCTATTGCTTTAGTCACAAATTCTGCTGTAGTCATTTGATATTTACCCATGTGCATGCATTACTTTGATTAAAAATGTAAATTAAAAATCAAAATCTAATTGATGAGATTTGGCAACAGTTTCAACAGAAAAAGAGGAGTGAGAGGTTGACTGATTTTCCACATCTAATTGACTGAGAGTTTGGTGAGTGAAACATGAACATTTACCGGGGCAGTCAGGAGGAGAGATGGAAAGCAAGGTGAGATATGGAGTTTGCTTCCTCACATAAATTTAAAAGTTAAAATGAGTTTTAAGGCAGTCATGGCAGATGTTACACAGGATTGTAGTCAAACATTTGGATTGGGTCAATGCATAGATTCATTGCTTGGAGGGAGTTAATTCAGAGTTTAAGCAAAAGTACAGTGGAGCAAATATCAGCTTGCTGTGTTTGTTTTTGGACCAGCAAAACTCAGCCTGACATAGAAAAAAGGCACCGAATGATCCCGTAATATCTGAACTAAAGACGAATATGCAATACTCACCTCGTGTCCTTCCTTTAGCTGAATTCAATGAGGTTAGCCTAATTTAAACTAATGGAGGACAAAAGAGCAGTGATAAGAAGGAGAAAAAGGATTGTGCATTTTAACTAAATATACAAAAATGATAGCATTGCCTGCTAAGCAGCACCTATTATTTTCAGTCATTTTGAAATGATGTTAAACACAACTGTATATATATGGAATTTAGAAAGATGGTAATGATAACCCTATATGCAAGACAGAAAAAGAGACACAGATGTACAGAACAGACTTTTGGACTCTATGGGAGAAGGCAAGGGTGGGATGATCTGAGAGAACAGCATCGAAACATGTATATTATCAAGTGTGAAACAGATCGCCAGTCCAGGTTGGATGCATGAGACAAGTGCTCAGGGCTGGTGCACTGGGAAGACCCAGAGGGATGGGATGGGGAGGGAGGTGGGAGGGGGGATTCGGGATGGGGAGCACATGTAAATCCATGGCTGATTCATGTCAATGTATGGCAAAAACCACTACAATATTTTAAAGTGATTAGCGTCCAACTAATAAAAATAAATGGAAAAAAAGAGAAATGATGTTAAACACAACTGAAAAAATTATCAAAGAAGAAGAAAAGCATCACAGTGATCTCAGTTGACATTTGGCACATTGTAAAATTATATTAGAAACTATATCCCTAATGGGATATATTATTCACATCACTTTTGTTAATCAATCCATATGACCAAGAACTGAATGAACGTGAACCCAGCCACAGTCCAGCTGACAAAGTGTTTTGACAAGTCAACAAAATAAACTTGTCTTTAAAATTAAAAAAAAAAAAGGCTCTCATTTTTGGAAGAAAGTATGAAAGATAAGCAACATTGTTCAGGTGAGATAAATCCTTGCAGCCAAATCAATCTTCCTGACCAAGTCACCTCCCTTCTTAAAAATCCTTTGGTGGTGGAACTGGAGTCTGATTCTGTTTTTGATGCTGGACCACTGACAGCTTTTGATTCTCATCTCTCCTCTTTCCTCTCTTTTGCCTCAGATCTGAGTAAACTGCTAACAAAACCTGAGCACGCTCTCCTTTGGTGCCAGTGAAGATGACCAAACCACACATATAGGTGGGAATCCCCAGCCCAGCCCCACTCCTTATGTTTACAGTGAAAACCAAAGCCCCTGGCCTCTCCTTTCTCACAGGCCATTTGGGAGTGGCCCTGAAGCCTGTTCTGCTCCCCACAGGAAGCTTTACTACATGTACAATAATTTTCTCACACTTTCTTGGTTGATTCATTTGTGGCGTCATCAGTGTCAACATCCAAAACCAATTTGGGAAGAAGGATTGATACCGGTATCCATGGGGCAACCACAAAACAAGTGGATTTCCATCCCTCTTCAGATAAAGGACAAAATAATAATAATGGCTGACACACAGTGCTTGCTGGGTGCCAGACACTGTCCCCCAGGGCTTTACATTCATCAACTCATTAAATTTGCATAGAAGTCCCATGAGGTACCCTACTATTTTTATCAACCTTATTATGAAGTTGAAGATCCTGAGATGCAGAAAGGCTAGGCAACGTGCCCAGTATCATGTGTCTGGGAAGAAGCAGAGCAGGATTTGAATCCAGGTCCTCTGGAGAAATGCAGCCAGTGTTTTCACCCTGTACCATCACACCTAACTCTAACAAAGAAGTAGTCTGTGAAGACCAGAGTATTGGGATTGACACATATACATTATGGATACTGTGTATAAAATGGGTAACTAATAAGAACCTACTGTACTGAACTTTACTCAGGGCTCCGCGGTAACTTAAATGGGAAGGAAACCCAAAAGGGAGAGGATATACATATGTGTATGGCTGATTCATTTTGCTGTACAGTGGAAATTAACAAGACATTGTAAAGAAACCATACTCCAATAAAAATTAACTTAATAAATAAAAGTAAAGAGAAATAATTACAAAATCATGACGGTAAAAACTATAGAATGCCCTGGCTTCCGCCCACCTTTCAGCCTCATCCCAGGAGTTTTCTGTTTGCCTTCAAATGGATACTGGTTTACCCTGTTCCCTCCCCTACTGGGTCTCACACCAGCATTTCCCTTCCTCTTTGCCAGGGTAGCTCTTATTCAAACAAATTGTAGCTCCCAGGAATGCCTTTTCTGACCACCAGTCTCCCCCACGCTTATCCTCCAACAAGTTCATATTTTCTTATTACAAGTTTCCGAGTAAACCATGTACCTCTCATTTAGGCTTTATCAGTATTCTAGTTTTGCCTCTATTTGTGTGATTATTTGGCTGTTTTTCTCTGTCGGTAAACCCTAAGCTCAGTGACACCAGGGACCTTGTTTATTTCTACTTATTGTTATATTCTGGCAGTCCCTGGCACTGAAATAGTTCCTCTATAAATGTTATATTTGTGAAATAAACAAATAATACACAGTCATTTCCATTTCAGCCAGTCATATATACGGCCCATAAATAGACTGACCCCGTAGCCGAAATTTATAAGCAAATGGGTTTTGTGGATTGATGCCGTTTTTCCTACTCTGAAAGTATAATCCTTACAGTCCCTGTGGGGTTTTCTAGGAGGAGGAAAACGAGTGTGTTTCCTCTCCACAGGTTCCTTTGTGAGTCTTATAAGAAGTAATCTCACTCTCCAGTACTGCCTGACGAGGGAAGATCCACTGGGCACCCCTCCAAGGGCAGAGTGGGAAGAGGCCTGGGGCAAACTCCTTGTCATTCATGGTGGATGCATCCCTGTCCCCGTGCCCAGGAAAGAAGATCCGTGTCTGTGCATAGTGTTTGTGGCTCTGCTGTTTGGGGATCCTTTGCACTGCATCCTGAAGCTACACAGGTTTAGCTGATTACCCACCTTACTGGGTGCTGCTTCCCAGGTGGCACTAGCGGTGAAGAATCTGCCTACCAGTGCAGGAGACAAGAGGAGATGTGGTCCAATCCTCGGGTTGGGAAAATCCCTTGGAGTAGGAAATGGCCACCTGCTCCAGTATTCTTGCCTGGAAAATTCCATGGACAGAGGAGCCTGGCGGGCCCCGGTCCACAAGGTCGAAGAATCGGATGCGACTGAGCACAGAACATACACAGCATCATATTGGAGAGAAAAATCCACAAGTGGGGAAAAGTGAGTTTTCATTACCTCTCAAGTGTTTTTCATAATTTTTTAAATTCTATATACACCTCTCACTGAAGTAGTTAATAGCATCTCCATTTTACAGGTAAGAAACTGAATAACCTAAGTCATGTGGCTAGTAAATAGCAGTGGATATGCCAGGATTCAGGTCTGAACAGTGCTAGACCCCATGCTCTTTCATCACAGAACGAGGACTCTATCCTGGCTCTTAAATTCTAAAGAGGAGGATCTTATCGTGTCGGGATATGAGAGATTCGATGCTAAAAGGGACACGTTAAGATTTTTTCATAACTTTCTGGCCCCATTTACAATGTTGAAAAGAGATATTTTTACCTGTTTTAAAAAAAAAAAAAAACTTTTCCTTTTATCTTGAAGTTCTTTAAATGAATAATCATTAAATAAGAGGACATATGGCCTAATTGTTAAAGATTCTTTTTGACGATGAAGAGAAAATAAATAAATGAATAAGGAACTCTCTCTTGAAATAAGATGATGATAAGAAGTCTTCTTGTAACTCCCTGATGCGAAGAGCTGACTCATTGGAAAAGACCCTGATGCTGGGAAAGATTGAGGGCAGGAGGAGAAGATATGACAGAGGATGAGATGGTTGGATGGCATCACCAACTCAATGGACATGGGTTTGAGTGGACTCCGGGAGTTGGTGATGGACAGAGAGGCTTGATGTGCTGTGTTTAATGGGTCGCAAAGAGTCGGACATGACTGAGTGACTGAACTGAACTGAACTTGTAACTCCTCATTCATAGGAGGAAAGAAACAAATAGGAGAAAAATATAAACGAAATCCTATGGGATTCAACAACAGATTTCCATGAAAGAGAAAAGTCCTGACAATGTTGGAGAAAAGGAAGTAATTGAAACCAAAAATGCACTGGATCCCTCAGTTAGGAGAGCAATTCCAGCCTGCGAGGACCTCTAGGTCTTTCATAGCAAGTAGACGGAACTCAGAGTGTGTGTCCTACAGAGCCACAGGGCTGTCTGTGGGGTGGCTGCACAGAGATTTCTGACTGAGAGACTCAGAACTGGTCTTTGAGGAACTGGAGGCCTGCTCCGTCATCATCACGTCCTGGGCTCTCCCATGGCCAACAAAGAGCACAGTCTACCCAGAAGCCACCTGAGAGGTGCCCACACGTCTCCAGGCTGCATCTGACTCAATCTGGCCTCTTCAGTAAAGGGAAACCGAACGACAGACGGAGGTCAGAGGCCCCAGAACCAGCGCAGCTCATCATTCTGGACTTGGGTGACAGAGGTATAGGTCTGCGCAGTGTGTTAAAGAGCAGCAATGTGCTGTGAGAATGAGTGTAAATCAGGTGATATCTGAGCAGATAACCAGTTCTAAGCTATCCATTCCTCACAAGGTCCAGGGTGCTGTGCCCTTTGCAAGGCTTTTACTTCTACCTTATTCGTTTCTTTATCTGTTCACCAAATATAAAGGCAGTGTTTATCGCAGCATTTGAGAAGGTTCTGGCACATAATGGGTCCCTATAAACATTTATTCAGCAAAAGACAAACTACAGGCAAAAGTTTGCTAAACTTAGCAAACTTTATGTAAGAGTCATAAAGAAGGAAAAGGAACCCAGATTTGATTCCTAGTGACCATCTGTATCAGTTGTATTCTCTGAGGACCAATGTCAAATATATGAATGGCGTATAATTAGGTGGGCAACTCACTAACATATCAAACTAGTAAATCTGCAGGGGAAAAATTCTGTTTTCCAAAAAAGCCTCATTTGGAGTTAAAATGGATACTGAAATTCTAATAGGAACTTGCTTCCGTTTTGGTTACAGGACTTGGCAGTGCAGAGGCTTCCCTGGGAGAAGTCCATATAAAGTTGACTGCGTGTAACTTTTCACATGCAGATATTACGACGGCAGGGAAATTCTAGCACTTTTGTCCAGCGCCAGAATCTAGAGAGTTATGCTGGAGTCCCTAAGAAACGTCTCGATCTTCATCCCAGTGCTTCTTAGAGCAGGGACATCTTAGCAACTACCAGCATGCATTAGGAAAGTTCTGCCGCCAAGAGCCCCACGTGTTTGGCCTATGGACAAGCAGTCAGCTATAAATGAGGAGGCTGCAAAGCCCAAATGCCTAAACATAGGCTTCTTTCACTCAGGGCTCTGTGGAGAAATTCCCATGTGGAATCTGTGAAGAAGGAATGTATTGGTATACCTTCAAATAGCTGACGTTTTAATGAATGCCTACAAGGAAACAACGGGTGATAATGAAACCTCCTTGTCAGAAACTCTTCAGCTGTCGTTTTCACCTAGCCTTGCCTTCTACATTCAATTTCATTGTTGTTCCCAGCTCCCTCCAACCAAGTTTTGTTATATTCGTGTTTTCTCATTAGGTTGGAGAGGGAGGTGGAAACAGTAGAAGCACAGGGGAGAAGACTCGGTGGAAAATTTACCTTTAAATTACCATAATACGAGATGATAAATGAGTTTGTGTAAAAAGATGCCTACTCTAGAAACAGTGACATTTTTGCATTGCACGATCAGTTTATGGAGTGTGTGTATATGGGGTTCCGGGTACCTCTGAAGTGCAAGGCTGGTATTTTTATAAATGTCAGTTTTACTTCTGGTTTGGGGTATCTGGTACAAATTTACAGAAAAATAAGCTGGACATACACAAGCAAGTCTACTTAATGCTTAACACATCTGCAGAACTAGTCTCTCCAAGCACAGGAGGATTTTGATTATATGTGGATTTAGAGGATTCAAAATTAGGTCCTAATAGCTTCCCTCGGGTGTGATTTAACTGCAGTACAGCTATTTCTGATGTCTTGTCAACTTCTGCATGATTCTTATATTCTCTGTACCCAGTCTCATGGTCATAGGTTCCTCATTAGTACTAACCCAGCCTGCATATTTTCCTGGGGAAAAAGTTTATAGGAAAGAAATATCAAGGCCCCATCATCAAGGATCAACCAAAAGGTTTCAAGGCAGGCATGTTCCACAGGATATGAAGAAAGTGTCTCAAGAGCACTAGTAGAATGCAATCCAGACCATCTTAAAACATCTTCAGTGCCTGTGTAAGAGCAACCAATTTTGGCCACCTAGGGAAAAAAAACAGAGATGGCCCCATTCACAAAGATACTTTCATCAACACACAGTGACATCCTTCCTCCTAGTGCAGGATGGAATGTGTGCAATAAATGAGCCTTCATCCCTGAGCTTTTAAGGGCGGCCTTTGGGAGCACAGTGGAGGCAGGGTGCCTGGGAGGACCTCAACAGAGAAGTTGCTGCTCAGACAGTTAACCATCTCTGGGACCAACAGCACTATGCCTTCCCCATTTTCTCCCCGTTAAAGTCTATTCACTGAATTCCTTTAGAGGTACACATTTTTCATTGCTGTGAAACTGAAGTTATTTGGTAGTTCAGATTTCCACTGAGCCTATTGTAGAAAGACTCCTAAAGGAAACTTATGATTCTTTGTTCTTAAACAAATAAACTGTGTTCTTTATCTCCCAGGAAGCTGATAATATGATAGGTGCAGCTTTAAGGACTAATTACACTAAATAGCAGGGCATAACTCAAAAGAGAAGCTACATCTATTATGTAGAATTCCCTAAAGAAACATTAGAAATTTTACATGCATTGATTGCTAGTTAGCATTAGAAAGACATTTATGAGTTGACTCCACCAAAGCCACAACTGTTTGTATTAGCAAGCAGGCAACATAAGCTAACTGATAAGAATTCAGTGATATAACACAATTAATACAGTTACGTCTGTTAATTAGTGTTTTCCAACTGTCACAGAAGATGCCTTTTAGGAGCCAAACTTATTTTCCTGATTAAAAATTAGAATCCATCTTGTAAAACTGAGATGGACCTTCTTTTGATCTAATTAAAAGAAGAGTTTGCATACTCGAAACTTGTGCCCTTCTGACATAAATTAACATATTCATAAATGAGATAGATGGATATTTTGCAATTAACATGGGACAACGAGAATAAAGTCTAATTAGTAAACATGCTTTCTTTATTAACTTGCAGGTCAAGTTCTGTTTTATTATAAACCAATAGTGATAGAACAGAGTAATTTTTTTCAAAGAAAATTTATTGACTCTGAAATTCCATGGCACTCTATCACAGAAATGCTACTCGTTTCTTCATTTTCAAACACCTGTTAGCTCATAACTAGAAGTATACACAGACTGCTGGTTTTTATGCACAACTGGAGAATTTCAGCCTGGAACAGGTTTATGGGTTTCCTGAAAGAGTCCATTTTTACTCTTATAACCCTAACGGCATTTTTACACTGCCTGTAGACACCAAAGACCCCCTTAATCCTCTAGTGGTTCTGCTTCCTTCTATCTTGGGGCACTGCAGTTATCATTGGATGAATTTCTTGGTTAGAAATTCAAAAGAAACAGCCTTGACTAGTCTGTGCACCAAGTATAAATGTCTGCTTCCCAAAGCAGGTAGTTGATTAGAAGCATATTATCTTGCTTTATTCATTAATTTAGTCTAAATAGTTCCTGGCATATAATGCCAACCATCTTCCCCTTTAACTCCCTGGTCCCCACACCTCACCCTTTCCTTTCCTTCAAGGCTTTCAATGAAGCTAGGACATCCACGGAACTCAGTACACGGAGGAGCATATGGACTTACTTCCGACCTCTAGAGCATGTCAGGCAATCCTTGAATGGATGCCAAACCAAGGCCTCCTGGAGGCTGGGGAAGTTCCAGGTTGAAATAAGTGTTCCAGGCTGAGTCTTCCATGGTGTCAGGGACAGGCATATACAGTCTCTTAAGGGTGCTCTGGATCAGAAAAAGCCCATATCACATGAGATATGCCAAGCAGTTGTTTGGCACCGTTAATTGAACAAATCTCAATTTTCATTCACTTCACACCAAAGCACCATTACTCATCGCAGCAAACTCTGTACAAGAATGCTTCATTCTTCCTACTTTTCTTTTTAACTAATTAATTATTTTGGCTGCACTGGGTCTTCGCTGCTGGCCCAAGCTTTCTCCAGTTGCAGCAAGTGGAGGCTGCTCTTGGCTGCAGTGCGCGGGCTTCTCGTTGAGGCGGCTTCTCTCTTGGTTCACGGGCTCTAGGCACATGGGCTCCAGCAGATGCAGCACACAGGCTCAGTACTTGTGGCCTGCAGGCTCTAGAGGGTGGGTCGGTGCTTGTGGTGCATGGGCTTGGTTGCTTTGCAACTTGTGGGATCCTCCTGGACCAGGCAGGTACGAACCTGAGTCCCCTGCACTGGCTGGCAGATTCTCATCTGTTCTGCTACCAGAGAAGTCCCTACTTTTCTTTTCTAAGAGCTACTTTTTCTTGCTTCTCTTATTTCCTATCACATACGTGATCTCTACCACATATCTTTTTCACTGTTCTCAATTGCTTTATGTTCGCTAAGATGATCTTCTCCACCAGACTATGGCAATATGATATTTGGCAGCTCTAGGTTCAGTTAATAAACTGCAATTCTGGAAAAATGGGGCTGGACTCCTCTGTGAGGCTGTTTCTTCATCTGTTCAGTGAGAAGGAGGATGATACCTGTCGAAATAAAATTATATATTTAAAAAATTAATACAGATTAAGTGTTTTTTCAATGCTAGCTATTGATCAGTTCAGTTCAGTTGCTCAGTCTTGTCCAACTCTGCGATCCCATGAACTGCAGCACACCAGGCCTCCCTATCCATCACCAACTCCCAGCATTTACTCAGACTCATGTCCATCGAGTTGGTGATGCCATCCAACCATCTCATCCTCTGTTATCCCCTTCTCCTCCCACCTTCAATCTTTCCCAGCATCAGGGTCTTTTCAAATGAGTCAGTTCTTTGCATTAGGTGGCCAAAGTATTAGAGTTTCAGCTTCAGCATTAGTCCTTCCAATGAATATTCAGGGCTGATTTCCTTTAGGATGGACTGGGTGGATCTCCTTGCAGTCCAAGGGACCCTCAAGAGTCTTCTCCAACACCAAAGTTAAAAGCATCAATTCTTCAGTGTTCAGCTTTCCTTATAGTCCAACTCTCACATCCATGCATGACTACTAGAAAAACTATAGCCTTGACCTTTGTTGGCAAAGTAATGTCTCTGCTTTTTAACATACTGTCTAGGTTGGTCATAACTTTTCTTCAAAGGAGCAATTGTCTTATGGCTGCAGTCACCATCTGCAGTGATTTTGGAGCCTAAAAAAATAAAGTCTGTCACTGTTTCCACTGTTTCCCCATCTATTTGCCATGAAGGGATGGGACCAGATGCCATGACCTTAGTTTTCTGAATGTTGAGTTTTAATCCAACTTTTTCACTCTCCTCTTTCATTTTCATCAAGAGGCTCTTTAGTTCTTCTTTGCTTTCTGCCATAAGGGTGGTGTCATCTCCATATCTGAAGTTATTGATATTTCTCCCAGCAATCTTGATTCCATCTTGTGCTTCATCCTGTCCAGTGTTTCTGCATATAAGTTAAATAAGCAGGGTGACAAAATACAGCCTTGGCACACTCCTTTCCCTATTTGGAACCAGTCTGTTGTTCCATGTCCATTTCTAACTGTTGCTTCCTCACCTGCATACAGATTTCTCAAGAGGCAGGTCAGGTGGTCTGGTATTTCCAGCTATTGATAGTATCATATAAATTACTTTATATTAACAAATTTCTAGGCAACTTCCCTGGCAGTTCAATGGTTAAGACACCACATTGCCAGAGCAGGGGACATAGGTTCAATCCCTGGTCAGGGAACCAAGAGTCCACATGCTGTGAGGTGTGGCTAAAAGATTTAAAAAAAAAAAAATCTAGTTTGACAGAACCTCAGCATGTGTCTCTTCTGCTATTTGTCTGGATCAGGGCAGTAGATCAGGTGCAGTGCAACTAGAAGTCGAAACAAGAAGGGAAGGGACATATTGGGAAGGTTGTTTCAGCGAGAAAGTTGGTTATCCTCTTACTTCCAGAACATAAGCACACAGTTAAGTTCATTGCAGAGAACAGCCTTAAGAGCAGACATTTTCATACCACAACTTAATTTCCCTACTAAGCAAGAAAAACCTCTCTGCTGAAGTTGTCTGCTGCCGATCAGAATATTCTTTTGAAAATATTTCAGGACAGGGGTCAGGATAATGTCATACCAAGTTTCCAACCTCTTAACAGACATGAAATATTCATAGATTTCTATTCAGATGTGCTCCTTCGATGGCCTCAGCCCTCCTCTTTACATTCCAAATTCAACATGAAAGTTTATCTTTAGGTAGCCAACCTTTTTTCAGTGATAAAGGTCAATTATGACCTTGCTTTACTGACAGTTATCATGCTATCCAGGATTCTGTAATATATCCAGTAATAGTGTGCCGTGAATAAATGCAGCTAAAAAAATCACAAGGGTAAAATTTATATGCAAAATGAGAAAAAGCATCAACTTTTCCCTCCAGTTACCTTTATTTATTTGAACAAATGTCATGAGAAAGAGAGTCTTAGACTTAATCTCCCTCAATCAATGTCAGACACATTACTACTTAATGGGAGTTTATACTGCATAATATTATTTTCTTTGTATGAACCATTTTCTGACACCTTACATTTAGTTAAATGATTTATCCATGTACATTTTACATGAGGATAAATATGAGAAATGGTTTTTGCTTCTCTTGAGTGGGATAAGCAACTCTAAAATACAAAGTTAATTGGCTCAGCCACCAAGGCCCTGATGTCAACAGGAGTTACATCTGTGTACAAAGAAAATCTATCTCAATAGCTATGAGGGATAATATATATATATATATATATATATTTTTTTTTTTTTTACTATTTCTTTTTTAAAGGACTTAACCAAGCCCTATCCCCCACAATGCATTCTTATTTGTCAGTAAGCACCAGCTTTAGATATTACATGAACCATCATGTGGGTGCTTACTCTTTGCATATTTGCAGTGCTCTCCAAGTAAAAGAGTCTATGTTGTGAAAGATTGTGCTATGAAATTTATACACTGGAAAGCTGGGTTGAGTTGATGAGTTACGGAATAAAGCTTGGTGTCCAAAAGCAATTTTGCTGCCCATATACAATGTATAGTTTTATATATTTGGAGTGAGTTCTTTTGTGATTTCTCTTTTAAGTCACTAACAGAAAACCCATCTCATTTTGATGGAGATTTGTTAAAAAGAAAATTTCCTGGAAAAATGCACAACTTGGGAATTTTTCAGATTCTGTGATCTGAAGTTTATTACTTATGGAAGATTTTTACACAGGGCTGGATAAAATTCCATCAATCTTGGTTTGTTATCATTGTTTTTACAGTTTTGTTTTTGGATTCGCTTTTTTCTTTAATTTAAAAAGGAATTAAAGGTATTCATTTGAAGAAAAAGAAGTAACTCTTTTCAAATTAAGCTTCTGAGTACGATAGTGAGAGGATTACACAGTCCAAACAGCATCGAAAAGACGTTCAGTCAATTCCTGTCTCATCTCCTCAACTACATTTATTTCTTGTGATTTCTTGTGGAGTTTCGGACTATTTTTCCCTTTTTTGGCAGACAATCAACTGTAGTGAGACAAAACGTAGTAAGGCCTAACACTGACACAAACTTGACCAAGCAAAAATATATTTGGAAAGGGATATACAAGTCCTTTTATAAACAAAAAACTTCTTTATTTATAAATTTCTTTCATTTAAAAAATAAGCCTTCAGTGTCCCCTGCAAAACACAACATACATGCCAACTATACTCTGAAGCTTTTCACTCCCCATCCAGGCAGAATTTACTGCTCCTACACCCAGATTCTCACAACAGGGTTCTTATTCCTCTAGCTGCCACTCTGCTCATTCTGCCTTAATCTAGAATTTATTGTTCAGGTGTCTGGCTTCTACCCTGAAGCATCAATGCCTTGGTGGCAGATTCTATGTATCAATTCAGTGTTTACCCTCCACTCAGCTCCTAGAGCAATGCTATCTTCTTCTAGAGACTCTGGCATGGCTTTTCTGTTTGTCTGTCCTATTAGGTTTAGGTCATTGAAGGAAGGCCAAAAACATATTTTCCCTTACTCATCTTTAGGTTCCCTGGGTTTCACATTACCCCAAGGACTGACTAAATGTTTGCTGAGTGAATGAGTAAACAGTTAAATAATTTCTATCAACTTTTCCCAAACCTTTAGGGCTGCCCCAAGGCATTAGTATGCCATATGTCCCTATTCCAAGCCCAGGATGTAAACAAGCAACTGAACAGAGAGGGGTAGACCAGAAGGCTTTCATCAGATTGTCGGTTGTTCAATTTGCTCAATGAACCATCCGTTGCTTTGAGTTCCATGGCACTCACAAAGCTCACAATAGGTTTGACTTGGCCCAGGGTCTTCCCAGGTGGTGCTAGTGGTAAAGAACCTTCCTGCCAATCCAGGAGACATAAGAGATGCAGGTTCAATCCCTGGGTCGGGAAGATACCCTGAAGGAGGGCATGGCAACCCACTCCAGTATTCTTGCCTGGAGAATCCCATGGACAGAGGAGTCTGGCGGGCTACAGTCCATGGGGTCACAAAGAGTCTGACACGACTGAACTGACTTAGCACAGCACAGCATAGCACAGGGTCCTTTAATGCAAAAGCCACCCAAACAGAACATTAGAGAATCTTACAAGAATCTCCCTCCCTGGAATACCTCTCTCAGATCTGGGTTTGCTCACTTTCTGTCTCTGAAATTGTGTGGTCAGGCACCCCTCCATACAACCGAAGTTCCTTGTCTTGAAAGGTAATGTACTTGAAATTAAGCTGCCACTTCTCCATCAAGGGCTTCAGCCTTTGCACATGAACCCTGGCTACTGAGCAGACCTTTGATCTTTACTTGGCGCTTCTAAGTTGGGTTGGCCCAGTATACCGAAGAAAGCAAGGTCCCCTACCTCCTCTGGAGGCTGATGTCCCTCCCCCTCATCCCTTCCAGCTCACTGTGTTCTGTGGCAGTCACACAGGTTTAAAATTAAAATCAGCTGTGTTGTTCTGCTGTGAGAAACACAAGAGTCATTTTCTAAAAGGATGCAAAAAGATGAGCCGGCTGAACAGTGTGTGTCTGCAAAGCCATCCTCCTGGTTCACGGTGCAGCAGCATTTCAGAGGAAGCCAAGCCAGCTGTAGAACCTCCCAGCTAGAGAAACCAGGTAGCAGAGAGTTAAAACACTTGCTCATTGGTTTTCCCAGATCCTATTTTAATTTGCTCCCTCTTTTTGGACAGCTCTGTGAAGGCAGTCTGGTTCGCTGCCTCGCCATACTAATGAGACTCATCCATCTGCCTCTGTCATTGCCAGCCTCTCCTTTCTGCTGGAAGTCAGAGATGAACGCTCAGGACAGGTCCTTTCTAGGCTGCAGTACTTAATCATTTCTAAACATGCTAGATGGCCTCAGGCAGTGAAGGCAACAAGCATTTAACCCAGGCTTGGCAGCTCTGGCGTCCCCACACTCTGCCTGTGAGCTCTGATAATGAAAAGTTGCTGCGCTTTTACTCTCCACTTAACCAGATGCTCTTTGCTTCTTGGGGCAAAAGGTTAAATAGATATAAGAACCCACGTTAGTTTTTGAAGGCTTTTATTAGCAGTCCTTATAGTAGTGGGAGAAGGGGATGCTGTTGTCCCTGATCCGTCTGTCCCTTGGGCTTCACATGTAGACTTGTGTCCTTGATTTTTACCAAAGGTACGATGCCTTGACCCACCGTGCTTTTGTTGTTTTGCAGCACAAGAGGTAACCCAGGCAGGTTGGTGCTCTGCCATTTAATTATTTAATGTTCAGTTTTTATGGAAAGAATGGACGAGAGGACAGTTATCCACATTGCTTAACTGTGGCAACACCTTTATTAACAATGTAGATAAAGCACTTTTTTTTTCCAGAGTGGCTAGAGTCTCTGATTTATTTTTCCACTCCATCTACTGCTCCATATGTCTGTGGAATCTGCCTTTTTCCCAGAGCTCATGTTAGTATAAAGCAATTGTCTGGGATGTGTAAGAATTAAGTATCCCATCATTCAGGCTAGACATGCAATTAGAAGAGTTGCACTAATTTCCACTGCTGAGACCCTGTCACTTTAATTTATCCTTACTTTCCTGCATTTAGGCCTTTTCTGGTTGGAGGCCAAGGATTTTATACAGTTTCAGTCAATGGTGCTTTGATGTAGGAACTGGACTATGTATAAAGTTTGGGGGAATAAAAGAACTGGGGGTTTACCTGGAACTGGTGGGAAGAAATGAAAACCTTATACAAGAAACATGTATTCACTGATTCTACCTTCCTAGCAAGAGAGTAGAAAGGAGAAGGAATTTTTAAATCCGGAAAATCTCACTGAATTATATCAATATACAAGTATTTCTTTATGATTATTTTTCCTCTGATGTTATTTATAAAATGCTATTTTCTGCTTTTACTATCAATGTGTGAAAAGATTACTATTTATCAGGTAGTTTAAGCTATCATTTTGAAAGAAGTGCTGAAATTTAATTATTGACTTTTTTCAGTCTATACAGCTATCACCAGACCGTTCAATTCCATCTATATATATATAACTCCATAGTTTTACAGCCACCATCAAAATCTCTTTACATAAGTTTCAGACAAGCATAACTCAAAAATGCTTGGAATGTTCCCATGAATAAGTACGAAATATCTCTTCCTAAACATTTCCCCATAGAGATATGATAAATCCTATGTGGGCCAATTATCAGACTTTCTTGTGCTTTTCATGCTTTAAACCAGTCCCTGGATTGTGGAAAAACTCCCAGAGACCAAGCTAATTTCACCCTCAGCACAGAGTGGCTGCATTCAAACTTGAAAAATCCGGTGTCCAAAGAGGGTTCAACTTCTCATGATTTTGAAATAAAGACATGAAAAAGTTCAATTAGAAAGGAATTTTGCATTGAGAAAAATTTTTGCAGATGGTTATTTCCCTAAACTAGGTTTTAAACGATTAAAGTATGTATGTGTCCTGATTCTTGGCAATGGAGACTCTGACAAGGTGAAAACCTAGACCTCTTGCTCACAGGACTGACTCCATGACCTTCAGTGTAACTTCCAGCTCTGAAAATATAGCTCTGCCTCCCTCAGCCTCTGCGGCTCACTTTTTCTCTTCAGTAAAGTGAGTAACGAAAGCTTCCACAGTAGATTTTGATCAAGATAAATCCTGATTAATTATTTGTGTCTTTCATAGAAGAGCTCTGACCACTTTATACGGCACTTTACTCAGATGCTGAGTCGTGTCTGACTCTTTGCGACCCCATGGACTGTAGCTCACCAGGCTCCTCTATCCATGGGATTCTCCTGGCAAGAATACTAGAGTGGGGTGCCATTTCCTCCTCCAGGGGATCTTCCTGACCCAGGAATCAAACCCACGTCTTTTACATCTCCTGCATTGGCAGGCAGATTCTTTACCACTAGCACCACCTGGGAAGTCTGTAAAGGCCACCTATTCATGCTAACAAATTAGGCTTCCAAACTATTAAAAGCAGAGAAGACATTAAAAAAATGTTTAAGCTCCAATTAGTAACTTAGTAAGACTTCAGTACCCTGGCCAGGAGCATGCTTATTGAATAGAAAATCTCTATTTGAACTTCACCTTTGACTCTTAAATTTTAGTCTCACCCAAGGGGCCAAGAGTTCACTGACATATTTAAGACAGAAGTAACCAGAAAAACCTAAAAATTTATCTGAAGAACATAATATAAAGATCATATCAAGTTTTTAGAGAATCTATCAAAAATTTTTGTAATATTTTATAGGTTTTTGCCACTCAGTCACATGTTAAAGGTGACTAATATTTTAAATCAAGTTTTACATATGGTATCAATTCAAGAATATACTATATGTCTGTATCATAAACATCACAAATGTGTTACTTATAAGCATATATTCCTTCAAGAAAACAGAAAATGCATATCCAGAAACATATGTATGGAAGTTTTATCTATTCACAATCATTATTGGAATATCTGTAATTATGTGATCATACAGTAAGGATTGGAGAAGGAAATGGCAACCCACCCCAGTACTCTTGTCTGGAAAATCCCATGGACAGAGGAGCCTGGTAGGCTACAGTCCATGGGGTCGCAAAGAGTTGAACACGGACACGACTGAGTGAATTCACTTTCACTTTCGCTTTTCACTGTAAGAATGGGCAATAATGGATTAAGATCCGTTAACTGATAAACAGAAAGCCTCCACCTATGCCCCAGAAGTATTTATGGACAGACGTTTCCTCAACAGAAAAATAAACCCTGGTTAAAAATAGATAACTTACTTATAGTGTCTGGAAGGGAAGCCTACAGTTTTGGTAGGGAATAACCATTATCAAAAAAGAAATAAGCAATCAGAAATCCAGATGTTGTTATTTTTAGTTTATGTAAATTATTTCTGAAGTAAAACACACTGGAAATGTAGAACATGAGTGACACAAAAAAGGAACTGCTTTTAAAAAGAATGTTATTGAAAGCTTTCCTATAAGACTTTGTGGCTCTTAAAAATCAATGGGCTAATTAAAAATGGGAAATGTGAGAGCCAAAAGAAATAAAAAGACTGGATGTGGAAAATATTAGATATCCCTGAATAATTTTAGAACCAATAAAAATACTGAAAAATGAAAAAGAGAAGGAAAAATTACCTCAACGTCTTTTCTTGAATAGCAACAAAAAGTATTATTTTGAAAGATCACGTAAGGCTGAATTATCTTCTCTTGATTGTTATGAGTACTGTTTGCCTTGCCTCAGACCTAACTCTTGGGGTTATTGGAGAAACAAAATTCATGTACCTGAACATGCTAATACCATTTTCAGTTCCTCACCCACAAAGCTGTGTTACAGGGACCTTTGTTTTACAACAAAGTCCTTATGGCACTTCTAGTAATTAAACTGAAAGGGGCCTGGGTCTCACCTAATTCAGGATTGGCAATTTGAAGAGGGTATACAGATAACACATTTGCCCCATTATAACTATGGTCATCAACACAATGTATACAGTCTTTTCCCAGTCTGTATTTGGACATTTAATGGCATTAAAATCCACCTGGTCACGTATCAAAGGACTAATAGGAATGGTGAGAAGTCCTCTAGGCTGACAGTCAGCCAGTCAGTAAACAAATGTTTATTGGGAGACATAGGGTACACAGCTTGGTACTAAATGGGAGTCCATCCCCCCGCCCTGAGGTCTGCACACGCACGGCAGACACATAAGGTTCAGCTGGCACCATCTTTTGCTTTTACTTATTGAATAGCTTGCTAGTGTCTAATGGACTAAACAAACACTTTAGCAGAACATAACACAACCCCGTATGCATATATATATATATATATATATATATATGTATCTATCTATATGTGCTTATGTATAGATGGATATATAAAACTTGGCATCTCTTTCAGGAGATATGCCAAGATATATTCACAGCTTTATATACACATGTAATTCATGTATTTATGTGCATATGGCAGTCAGGGGAATATATCTAATCAGTAGAACATGTTTTATTCCAGATGTTTTTTCATCATATTTTCTCACTATCACTAATTTTAAAAAAATCACCATAGCTATTCTGTTTGGACAGTTGGATTGGTCTTTAACCCCAAATCTCATTGAAAGAAAGAAAGCAGAACATTTCCTGTTCCATTTGTTGTTGTTCAGCCGCTTAGTCATGTCCGACTGTTCTCTAGTATGAGACAAACATGTTGGCATAACAGCCGCTCATGAGATGTTGTAGATAGAAAGTTTATCTTAACTCAAAGCATGCTATAAACCAATCAGAGGGGCTTTACTTTTGATGATTTGCATTTCTATCTTCTAGATTTATTTTCCAAAGTTCACCTAGCTGTTCAGGGTTATATCTTCTCTTGTCTTTCACATAGAGTCTTTCATATAAAGTCTCCTTGCCTGTCTAACTTAGGAGCAGACAGACTGAAGTTTGGTCTTGTAGTTATTCTTCACTGTACTCTTTAACTCAATCTTAGAATCATCAACCATCACACATACCCAATGATCGTACACATGTCTCTTTTTAACCAACAGCTGTGTGGTCCTCAAATTCTGCTACTTCTTCTACAAGTGTCTCCAAATGTCACACTGCGTACTGAACCCTTACTTCTAAACCAGAGTTTCTCCTTCATTGGGTACCTATCCCTCTGTTCCTATTCTTAGTGATGTCCCCATTTTTATTCTTTTATCCAAGAACAGTTTCAAATGACTATAAAAATTAACTAGCTCCTGGTTTAAAATCTCCCTCTAGCTCTTTGATTCTCCTTTGAAGCCATCTGATTTGTTCAGTTTCACTTCTGAGCTCTCGTTCCAGTTAGACGGCTGTCCTTGCTCTCTAGCCTCATAAATACATGTTTTTCTCTACCCTTTCACACTCCACCATCCACAGAGGCCATTGCTCCTCCCATTCTAATTCTCAATGCAGACAATCTCACCTGTCCAGGTAGCCAGAATAAAGGTTTTTCATTTGCCTTAAGTCTTCATTTCGCAATTATATTTCCCAGTGACATTCACTTGTCTTCAAATAATTCTTTTAAAGTACAAAGCAGAAATAAAAATTGAGAGCTAATCTTGGGAAGTTAGCATTGTGGAGGGATTGTATCACATTGCGCTTGCTCCTATCAACACCTTGAAGGTGGAGACTGCTGTAAGGTTCTTGTTTTATTGCCTGGGTTGAAACACATAACAACAATTAAGCTACCCTGATGATAATTAACTGAGTGCCGTGGTGAGAGAAATTTGCTCTTTGAAGAACTCTATAGAATAATGATCCCTATGAAGAAAGCAGATTTTTCTGGCTCATTTTAGATAAATGTTGCTATTCTGATGTAATTCATAGTAACTTAGCAAGAATGGAGCTGAAAACGGTTGTTAAAGGGTGCTAAATGAGAAACAATTAGTTGGCTAATATATATGACAAGAAGCAGTCCAGGCTAGTCAGGGTAAACTGAGTTCAAATTCTGCCTGCACTATTTACGACTTCTGTAATCCTGGCTGGACAAGATTCTTCATCTTTGTCTCCCTAATCTCCAGTTCTTTACATTAAGAAGGGACAAAACAATGGAATACTATATGTTAATGTTCTTAAGGCATCCATCAGAGTATCTGATACAGTGCTTGTGCTAAGTTGCTCAGTGGCATCCGAGTCTTTGTGACCCCATGGACTGTAGCCCACCAGGCTCCTCTTTCCATGAGATTTCTCAGACTAGAATACTGGAGCAGGCTGCCATTTCCTTCTTCGGAGGATCTCTCTGACCCAGGAATCGAACTGGCATCTCCTGCATCTCCTTGCATTGGCAGGCAGATTCTTTACCACTGAGCCACCTGGTTTAGAGAAGGCAGCAAATAAGAGGCGGCTCTTAAAGGAAAGCCATAATGTTTGCAAGCTTAAGGTAAATGACTGTTTTCTTCCGCTGAGAGTGTATGAATGACAGAAGTGGGACTGAATGCTTCCAAAAGTTAAAGAAGTAGGAAACAAGTTCTCTGAAACTGTGGCAGCAGCGCTAACAGGCACATGCTCTGAAGGGAAAGAGCATTCTCTGCCTCATGCAGAAAAGCAAAGCAAAGGCTTTGGAGAAGAAGTATGACCCTCTGAGGCTGACTGACAGTGTTGCACTGAAAATTAAGACCTTCCTTTAGTTAATTTTAGCCATCTAAGCGCTTGTGATTGTATGAGACTGAGCCCAGGACGAGTCAGCGCCAAAGCTGAGAGAAAGGTGATTGGGCCTCCAACCCCGAGCTCACCTCCAAGGCAGGGCTGTCAAAGTCTGAGGAACATTTTGGCTTTAAGTTAAGATGAGATTGGTTTGAGTTCAAAAGAAAAAATTCTATCAAGGATTGCATATAAGAGGAGAGTAAAGGTTCGTCAATAATGAAAAAGATCATTCTTAGGGAGAAAGATTTCAAACTTACATAAGAATTTACTTTAAAAGCTGATGCTGACATTTTATTATTCAATGTAGTGACTGATTAATACTCTTAAAAATCTCACATTTTAAAAGATGTATATTTGGATGCCAAAGAATGGCTAACCATGTTTTCGTGCAGTGGTCTTTAGAAAGCTATAAAAGATGCTGTATAAACATTCAGTGTTTAGGGGGGATAATGTATGAACATATCTAATTCACTGTCTTTTGTTTTTTGTGAGAAAGCTGAATTTGAAAATTAAAAAAGTTTTTAAAAAAGCAATTGTAATAGTCCCAACTGATACCTTATAAGAAAAAAAGGGATGTCCCTTAAATTGCCTTGTATATAAATTTCATCCATTGGACATAAATAATATATTGAAGCTTCCCCTTTTTGGTCCTATATTTCTGTTTTATTTGTTTGCTGTACAGTCAGATGTCTCAAGTTTAACCATTTCACTTCTACCTCCATTAAGATTCCATTACCTGTTTTAATATCTATAAACTTAGATGTGCTTTGGCATAGTTTGACATAGGTTTTGTACTTCAGTCTTACTAGCACCAAACTCTTGCTCTATGGCTTTGCTTACTTTGTATTATAGAAAGTTTCAAACACACACAGAAACAGAGATAATGATAAAATGAACATCCATGTACCCATTACCCAGCTTGGGATTTGGTCTCCCCAGATACAGACTTTAAAATAAGAGGGGATATATTGCTGATCCACTTTGTTGTACAGTGGAAGCCAACACAACATTGTAAGGCATCTGTACTCCAATAAAATTAATTTTTAAAAATAAATACAATTCAAAATAAAGTTGAATTCCAACCTAAAAATAATAATAATAAGGCCCAGCAAAATTGCTTCAAATTCTGACCTTACTATTTACTGTCTACACAATGAGCTTGGAAGTGGAGTGCTTATGAGTATTTAATAACAGGTTTTAGGGCTGTAAAAGGTCCTGATTTGGAGATTTGCCATTACGCTGGTGTAAAGGCACCCATCATGGTCAATTTCAAGTTAGCACCATAAGTCACTGACTATATACATATATCCCCTCTCTTTTTTAGAGTCTGTGTCTCCCGGTCTAATACTAGCCAGCTCCAGCCACAGCTGGATCTTGGGTAAACTATAAAAACTTGCCCCAGATAATAATCCCCAGATTCATTAATTTTAAAATAGAAAAAAAAGTAGTAATACTTGCTTTGCCATATTACTGAGAGGGTTAAATGAAATACAATATACAAAGCTGCTACCACAGTGCCTGGAAGTTATAATGCTTTTTGTGTATTCAAGTCATATTAGCCTTTTCTAATGTTAAGCCATACACACACACACACACACACACACGCACACATGCACACACAAACACACACACACGCACACAAACACACGAAGGCTAAATGTCTGCAAAGACTGGTTTTTAAAAAATAATTCTTTTAAAAATAACTTTTGACTATCCCTATGCAATTTTATTAAGTAGGATTCCTCAATGGTTATCTACAGTATTTCCAAATGTTAAGACAAGAAAGTAACATACCACCATGGAATCACCCAGAGAGGGAATATGACTGTCTTCAACATATTGAGAGTAAAAATGAATTCATACACAATTCGCAGTTAAGGGCGAATTAAATCTCAGGGCAAAGCCACATCTCACTGATTTCTATATCCTCAGCAACGCTGCCTTTGATGCACGACAGTGATTTTTTTTCCTCCTTTCTCTTTGCCCTCAGCCGCAGCCTGAACATGGCAGCACTGGTGCTATGACAGAGAAGGTACACCAATTTGTTCCATTTTGAAACCTAAGATTCTGTATATAATTGTTATGATGCAAAAGTACAATTCCAATGTATCTGAGTAGCTGTTTTAAGGATAAAAATTGACTTTGTTGTAAACCCTTGAGGGTGTAAAACTTGCATTTGTTAATCATGTTTTAAAACACTTTCTCTGAAGGTGACGATTTTAAGTCCTTACCATTCATCGGAAGCATCACTCACGTGGATTATTCTCACTGAGCTCTGAGTCTCGGTCTTCAAGACCTATCTTGTCTTCACTCTGCTTCATGCCTCACATATAATTCTTCTCAAAACTCAGAGAATGATCTTAGAAATGACCCAAACATGGCTTGAACCCCATTCTGAACCCAGATCTCCAGCCTGGGAGACAGGAGGGAAATATCATCCATCAACCCTGCTATGCCACCTGCTTTTATTAGCTGTCCTGAAGAGGAGAGTCTAAAACCAGCACAGTTCTCTCTTATTTACTGATGGCGCACTGTCAGTTGCTTAATCAATAGATATAGGCTAGAAAGAAGGATGCCAAAACCTTACCCAGGAGACTCAAGGTTTAAAAGAAAATCACACTTTGTGAATTAAGAGGAAAACTCATCAAATGAAGGTTAATCCTGACACGTAGCCCACTATTCAGATGTAGGAGGAGAGAAAGTCTTAAAATGCAACTCTCTTATGTGTTTCCCCTAGAGACTCTTCAGGCAGTAAAATAATACCGCGTGAAAAGGGATTTCCTTTGGTCCCCTCAAGGAAAAAAAAAAAATCCTTTCTGAAAATAGTTTCTTCTAACCACGGATAGTGTTATTTATGAAGACTTAACCTACATAACAACATTCTCTATAAAGAAAAAGTTTGCTGGATAAACAAAAAAAGCTCAAGAACAGCAGTGCAAGAAGCCCAAACCGCAAGGGATATTAGCAAGGTGATTTCTCTGAAAAGTAGAGTCCTGGTGCCACTTTTTGTCACCTCCACCTTTCCCATGTCCAACCCCAGAAGGACACGTGGGACTTTCCTAGGATGCCTCTAATTACGGTCTGAGGAAACAGTTTGTGCTCCTGGCTTTTGTTATTTCAGTTCTGTTTCTGTTGTCAAGGGAGAAAAGGCATCCATCACTTTTATTACCACACAAAGCCAGCCAGGGTTCTCTGAAGCCATACCACCGTCATTTAGCATTTTTAAAGTCAGATCCGAAAATCGGGCACCCCCATATCAACATTTGAACATTGTGTTTCCAGACTTGACATAAATCTTCCACAGCCATGCTCAGCAGTGAGCTAAGTCTTGGACTGCCTTTCTGGCAAGGAGAGAGCATCTCCGGGACGCCTCAACCCTACCCGAATTTTGCTTTATGCGGAGACGGATCCTCATTTGAAAGCACCTCGTGAGCCAGAGGGTGTGTGCCTTGGCCCTTGCTGAAATGTGCATTTCCTTACAGAGAGACAAAGGAGCTGGTTTTTACTCCCAAGCCCTTTGCTACTTAAATAAAGTTATTGGCTGCCTAATGAATGTTAGCTGCAGCACTCCCTGTGGTCAGCGGGGCTCTTGTTTAATGAATTGCTTAATGTGCTTGATTACTGTTACAATGTTGAATGAGGAAAAGGCAAGAGAGATTTGAAAGATTCACTGGAGGATATGATGAAAATGAATTGGATCAATACGAACTTTTTGCTCATCTCTGAACGGCACGTTAGGGGCTGTATTGTTAGAGTTGGGGGCTAATGCAATTTTGTGGCTTGTTGTCTTTTTATAATTCACAAATATAAATCTCCTTCGACAGTGAGTTTTAGGGCTGGCCTTCCTGGAGTTATAAATGATCCCCAGACTCCAGCCCCGGTTACTTACACGGACAGATAAATTAATTAGGAAAACTTTTATGCCAATTACTTTATGCCCTTGGCTTTCATATGTTTCTGAAGAGCAGCAGCTAATTAAAGATATGATTCATAATTACTGGTCGATCGAGTAGTTGAGTAATGGAATCAGGAACTGTTCCAAAGAAAATTATCCATCACATCATTACTAATTGTTACATAATACATAAAGACGTAGAATTCAAATAAAAAATTACTCATTTTGAAAGGTTCATTCAATTTTTTTTAATGTAACAATTATAAACATGAAATGAGTTCTTGCGATCCTGAATAATGTAGTAACCTGGGTGGGGGTTGCTTTTTTAAGTAAATACTTCTACTAAATGAGTGCAAAACCAAGAGTATATGTAACTTCAAGGTTTACTAATCAATGAGTTATTTCCCTTTCCTACGAAAAGTTCAAACTAAAGATAATAGTCAAAATGCATTGCCCTTTCTTTCAGCCCCATCCTTAGCATCTGCTGAAACCCAGTGGGTCCAGGTGGCAAGAGCTCTGAGGGACCACCCATTGGCAGGTATTGAATCAGGAAAGTTCTCTGGCTCAGAAAACCTCAGACTATTAATACTTGGAGAATGCCCAAATCTCCCCAAAGGAGACAGTTTCCAGTAGTCGTGTATATCCCAGATCTGTCCTAGTTTAGAGAAATTATGGGTCTTTGTTTGCAGGGAACACAAAACCAGAAAGTTGGGGATAATCTCACAGAACTTTGTCAAAAGGAGTGAGGGGAGGTCCCCAGGGGTGGACTGTGGCTTAGCTGGTGGAATGCAGGCCTCATATCTGTGCGCGCTCACCAGCAAGCAGCTCCTGAGAGCACAAACTCGCCTTCCACACACCGAGTGGCTGCCTCCGCAAATCCCTCTCTCCTCCAACCTCTCCGGATTTCCCAGCCTCTCTCCCCGCTCCATTCCAACCCCTGACTCCAGCACCAATGACAGTCCCCCGTGGCCTGTTTAGTGGCTAAGCGGAACTGGACGAGAGCGGGTTAGGGAATTAATACATCGAGGCTTCTCTCACCTAGAGCTCAGTTAGTTGAAGAAGCCCTTGTCTGAGCCCCATCTTCTCCCCCGAAGCCTCTCCTAGATGCTCTGATTAAATACCTAAGGCACAAGGAAAGATGCACCATGAGTTGTTGACTTAAAAATAATGCACAACGTGAGAGGTGCAAGTTAAGTTTTACTGGGGGCAAAATGAGGACTGCAGCCCGGGAGACAGTACCTCAGATAGTTCTGGGAAACTGCTCCAAATATGTTGGGGGTGGTGGGGAAGTTTAATATATATGTGATTTTGGTGAAAGGGGAGTTCATGCAATCAAGTGCTTATCTTTTTTAACATTTATTTATTTTTAATTGGAGGATAATTGTGTTACAATATTGTGTTGGTTTCTGCCTTATATCAACTTGAATCAGCCATAGGCATGTGTGCGTGTGCATGTGAAGTCACTTCCGTCGTGTCCAACTCTTCGTGGCCCTGTGGACCATAGCCCACCAGGCTCCTCTGTCCATGGGATTCTCCAGACAAGAATACTGGAGTGGGTTGCCGTGCCCTCCTCCAGGGGATCTTCCTGACCCAGGGACTGAATTGCATCTCTTGTCTCCTACATGGGCAGGTGGAGTTTATAGCTAGCACCACCTGGGAAGCCCCAGCCATAGGTGTACGTAAGCACTTACCTTTGCAAGGATTCTGCTAGTCACCAGGCGCTGTTGTTACCACAAAGGGATTAAGTGCTTTTCTAGATGATGAGGAGGTGCAAGAATTGGGCTCATAATATCAGCTCCTAAAAATGTCTAACTATCTGAAGAACACCTGCTCTGCCAGTTTTCCAGAGCATAGAGTGCCCCACTCCTGATCTCCACCCTGAACTCCTTTCAGGGATTGTTGAAGGTCAGCAGCTGCAGCAGCCCATGATTTAATCCTTGTAGAGGTAGATGGCAAGTGCTCACAGCAAGTGACAGTTTGTACTTGCAGAGGGACCTGGAGAGAGAGGTGGAAGGTACAGTCAGCAGCCCCAAGTCCCTCCCAGCCTCCCACAGCGGCAGGGTGAAAGGTTCATGGATAAGGGACCTCCAGGATTCAGAAGAACACGAGGCAGACAAAGTTCTTGGCTGCAAAGGACATCAGATATGACGAGTACACTGACAAGACAGAATTAAATAAGTTGGAAAAGCCTTCTCTATATTAATAAAAGATTCTTTAAAAAGGATAATTTTCATTTGAATGTTGGACTAACACGCACCATAGTGTGGAGGCAGGTCATGAACTACGAGCACGGAGACGCATAGATGCCTTACACCGGGGCAGCCTGGGGAAGGGGAAGCAGATAAATGCAGGTTGAAAGGAGTGAGCAGAAGGCAAGACCCTGATGGGAGAGGATGAACAGCCAGAAGCATTCATAGCCCAAGTGAGGTTTGTTTGCAGGAGTCCCCTCCAGCCAGCCCATTAGCTAGTGGTGAGATTGAGCTGTCAGTTGATCCAGGTGAAAGGCAAGGAAGGTGACCTTGGCCTGGGCTCACAGAGAGGGAAGGGGATACAGACAGGAATGTGAGTAAATACTCACTGTGGGAAGACTGGTGTGTGTTCTCTTTCTACAGAGAGGCAAGTGCAAATAGCATTCAATCCTTAATTAGAATAGTTCCTGTTTTTCTTCAGGGAGGGTCCCATTTGTATGACAAGTAGGTAAGGGTTCTTCAGTAGCTGGAGGCACGAACCTCAGGGCCATTTAACTAAAATCTACTCCAGGGAGCAGGGGCAAGACTGCTGAGAAAGCAATTACTGAATCCCGAGGGCTGCTGATTTCCTCTTGAAGAGAGGCAGCCCTCTGTTTTGAGACGGGAGATCTGACCAAGCAGCTTCAGTGTGGCTTTGTGTCAGTTTCAAAGCATCACGCCTTGGCAAGAGCAGCCAGAATCAAGTGCAAAAGGAAAAAAAAAAAAAAGATTTCAGACACACCACCTGCTGAGCTTTCCCAATTTAACAAACTTATTTGAGGTCTGGAAAGAGCAAATGAGTGCTTTTTGGGTATCATATCAGGCCTTTATCACTTGGCAGCAGTTTCCAAAAGCTGTTCTAGTCCTAATATTACCCCCAAAGAACCTGAGGGGCACCTGCATGGCCCATTAGGGCAAAGGTAATCAAATCCATCCAGGCACTGGTACAGTTTGTGAGAAACGGGACTATGAAATCGGTGTCTTCTGCTCCTGTACAATGCCTCATGGGCTGTTGGTTTGGAAAACACAGTTTCACGAACATTAATAACAGTTTCCTTAAGTTTTAATGTGGGATCAAAAACACAAGGGTGCCCACCTCCAGACCATCAAGCCATTTTAACTAATGATAAAGTGAGTCTAACTAAAATCAGTTGCAATCCTCTTAAATCAGAGTCCTTTGAGCTGGAAGGAGGAACCTCAGAAAGTTCCCTGACCTGGCACTTTCCCCTCTTCCCTCCGTCTTCCTACCTGATGAAAGCGTGAACAATTAAGATAGATGGAAATGGAGCCCACAGACAGACATCATTAGTATTCCCTCTCCTCTCCTCTATGTAAATGAGGAAAGTTGTTCCCAGACTGTGCTCTCTGAAGGAACAGATCCCCAGCTCACCAGTGATGCTCACTAAAGAGTGCACACGTGCGTGGCTCAACGCTGAGTAGGAAGGGGCAATCTGTTGCCAGAATTCACGCCCAGTGCTCTCTTGGTTCTCACCTCCCAAGACCTCCATTCTCCATCCCAGCTCAGATCAAACCTGCATGGCGAGCTGGTGCTCAACAGAGGCAGGGAAGAGAAACAGGTTATAGTCTGGGCAGAAAGAGGAGGAAATCCAGAGTGTTAAGACACGTTCCTGTGCCCCAGGCACAGTGAGGCCAGACAACTGAAACCTCGGAGTCTGGAGCAGAGAAAGGTTTATTGTAAGGCCATGAGAGGAGACCTGGAAAAGCCTGAGTTCCCCGAAGCGTTTTGGGAAAATACTTTGAAAAGCCAGGTTGGGGCGGCGCGGCAGGATGGGGGTGGGGGGCGGGGCGGGGTGGCCACAGCGTCTGTGATACAGCTGAGCACAACTCTCAGATTGGCTGATGGTAGGTAGTAGGATGGTGTCACAGAGGTTACATTACCAGTCCCTAGGCTCCAGGAGGCCTGGGGCTGTGTGCCCACGGTCCTCAAGTAGTCAACATCTTCCTTTTGTTGAAGAGGGGGAGGTTTGGTTTTTTGTTGTTGTTGTTTCCGTTTGCAAAGCAATGCAGAAATGTGCATCATATGCTAATATCTAGGTACTTCAGAGAAGAGCTAAAGCAGAGGATATGGGGGAAGGCCTGTCCAGGGTCCTGCTTGATTACCGGAGTGTCGAAAGCATAGACTTGCTTTCTCCACCTTACACAGTGAATCAAGCTATTCATCCTCTTTTAAGCTGTTGATCTTTGACCTTTGACTCAGACCAGCTACCAAGTACAAGTTTAATATTCATCTCTCTGGCAGTTTCAAATCATGTGGAAGAAGGCAATCACTGTAATATTTTCATATTTTCATGACTGTTTTCAGGACAGTTTCTCCGAGAAAACTTAAGATTGTGCTTAGTTGCTCAGTCCTGTCTGACTCTTTGTGATCCACAGACTTTAGCCTGCCAGGCCCCTCTGTCCATGGGATTTTTCAGGCAAGAATACTGGAGTGGGTGACTATTTCCTCCTCCAGGGAATCTTCCTGACCCAGGGATCAAACCCTCATCTCCTGTGTCTCCTGCATTGCAGGCAGATTCCTTACCTTCTGAGCCATCAGGGAAGCCCATGTTAAGATTAAGCTTAGCAAAATCTTGTTCTGTTTTTTTTTTTAATTGCATCTTCTAAAATTGGCATTCTCTTTTGATGGGCACTGAACATTCAAAGAGTATTTCTTCCTGATGGTGGCTACTCTGCCAGAAGTATAATTTTACATGATTCTGTGCCAAGGAGGTAACTCACAGGGAAGTCAGCTTGACAATGTCAGACAGTGTCATTCAGCTCTGGACATTGAGGCATGTCACCAAGGGCCTGGGCCCAGAGCTGAAAGGCAGAAACTGTGGCTTCGTCCTTCCCTGCACTCATCCCACTGTGTGGTTTAAAGATAGTTAATTCACCCTTTCTATTGTTGTATGTTCAACAGCAAAAGATTTTCCAGTATTTATTGGAATTACTGTTTAGCACACTCTTCTTTAAATAGTTGTCTGACTCAGAACGTCTTGTGTAGATGGTTATTTTGAGCCAGACTCTCCCAATGTGGAAATTCCTTAGGATTGCATTAGGCTCTTTGGAGGAATGAACTAACTCTTTCAGACCTATAGTATAGCATCAAATAACTCCTTTGTACAGTAAATAAATGCCTTATAAAAGTTGATTAGTTTTGACTAATAGGTAGAAGAATTCTTTTTTCCTCTGAAAAAAAAAAAAAATAAACCACTGAACCTGCAGGACCCCTGATCTTAGCTGCAAGTCAGTCTAGGGCATGGTCACAAAAGTAGGAGAGAGCTGCAAAGAAATAAGGGAGCTTCAGTACATGGAAGCTAGTACCTGCCTGACTCTGAATTCTCAATATTAATTTTGGATTCTCTGAATCCTTTCCACTTTAATTGCAGAGGTGAGGTACATGATATTGAAGGGAATTTTTTTTTTTTCCTTTTGATGTCACTTTTCAGCAGGAAAATTGTTCATCATTCAATGCTTCCTTTTTAAAGTGCCAGCCTTTATGGAATCTCAAACTTGGCTGAGAAGAAAAGCTCAGCATTCCCAGGACTTTGGAAAGTCTCCTTTTCACAGGCACTGAGAGTGTTCTATCAGAGAATACAGTCAGTCTTTAAATATCATCTCTATGTTGACAACTTCCAAATGTGTATCTACAGTAGAGACTTCCCTGAACTTCAGACTCATGTGTGCAAAAGTGTATTCAACAACTTCTGTTAGATTTCTATGAATATTCCACATTTAAGATCTAATTAAACTAAATTTCTGATCTTATCCCTTCCCAATCTGTTTTGCCTACCACTTCTCCCATCTCAGTAAGTAGAAAATCTAACCATCTAATGAGTTCAAAACCCTGGAGCCGCCCTTGACTTGTCTCTCTCACACTGTATAGCCAATCAGCAGTAGACCGCTTTGGCTCAACACTTCAATTTATATCAGGAATCCAACCACTTCTCTTCCTCCACCAGTTTCACCTGATGGAGGTGATTACACCATTATTTCTCACCTCATCATCACAAGGACCTTCTAATAAATCTGCCTCCTTGCCCTCGTCTCCCAAAAGTCTAGTTTCTCAAGACAGCAGCCAGAAAGATCCTATTAAACCTTAAGTCATGTATTCCTCCTCCAGTAAATCTTCCAATGGCTTTCTAGTCTCTCAGAGAAAAGGTCAAAATCCTCACAATGCCTACTGTTATGCCCGATGTCCGAATCCCCGAGCAGGAAGAGAGAAGGCTTCCAGGACAATGCAATTCGCAAAAAGGGAAGTTTATTACTGACTCGAGCCAGGGCTTCTGCGGCAACCAACGCAGTGGTGCGGGTCAGAGAGCCCCGAGCCCAAGCTGTTACACAAATTTATAGGGTGAGCACACGCCGTTGGTAGTTGGTTTAAGCGGACTGGTTACACGTTTGCAAAGCAATTTCATTGGTCAAAACTTTCATGCGCGCGGGACTTTCCCTGGGGTTTCCGCCCCGTTCCTAATTTCCTAATTGGCAAACAGAGGTCAGTGTTAAGCGAAAGCTAATTGATTGTATCCAGGTGGCCTGATAATCTTACCACCCAGAAGTAGGAAGGCCTACTCCTAATCTAAGCTGCCTGCCATGGCGTTACTTCTGCTTGCCTCACACTACAAGGCATGAAAACCCGCTACCCGAGCTCTCTATTGGTCACATATCTTCCTCACCATCCTTCCTCCTTGTCTTCACTTTTCCTTTCTTTCTATAAACGTGGTCCCTCAGAGCCTTTGCTCAAGGACTGTACTCTCTACTTGGAATGTTCTTCCTCATAATATCCACATGGCTTCCTCATCTCTTCAAAGTCTTTGCTCAAATAGCATCATCTCAGTGAAACCTACTACCCACCTTCCTAAACTGAAGATCCCACCTCCACACTGCTCCCATCATCCTTACTCTGTTGCATTTTCCCTCCCCCAATAAGGTAAATACTTTTCACCTCCCACAATATTATAAATGCTTCTTTATTATGTTAATTATCTCTTACTTTTTTCCTACCACTAGAAAGTAAGTTTCCTTAGGGACAAAAGTCCCCAGATTGTGTCTATACTTTCACTGACATAACCACAAAACCCAGAACAATACCTAGAACATGGTAGTTTCTCCATATATATTTGATGAATAAAGAAATGCCTTTTTCTTTTGAAGTAATTTGCTTAGCAATGAAAATATTGATGCCTGATTTCTCTGTGAAATACCAATTGCCACAGAAATGAATGAAATTAGTACAAACCTATTAACTGATAATGTTATATTAATATAACACTACACTATTTTCCTCCTATCTCTCCTTTAACATTGTAAACCTCCCAAGATATGTTTTAATGGAGGAGCAGGAGGTTAGAGTTAGCTGAATTAAGAGTATAATGTTAAACTATACTTAAAATTGGAGTTTTTTAAAATATAAAATTATATTTGGCCTTTGGTATTTATATAAACATTAATATGGAAGAAGTGTCCTGTTTAAAAAAAAACAAAACTAGTTCTCAGGGATCAGTTATTTACAGCAGCTATTCTTGAGGAGCTCAGTATGAATATAATACCAAATAACATTTCATCGTAATGGTGAAGGTTGGGCTATTAAAGAGTAGTAAATAGTAATGTGCATTTCCTTCAGAGTTCTAAGCCACCTAAAAGATGGACCCTGAATATGAACAGGTAGGAATTAACATTGCAGTTGAGGCTTTTTTGTTTGTTTTCTTAAGTGCAGAATTTATTTAGAAGAGGCAAGCCAATGAGACTGGGCAGGTAGGTAGAGATCACTAAAGGTTTGCTTCTCTAACCTGAGGCATTTAGACATTATTTAATATGCAACGTTAAACACTGAAGAAAATAAAGTGACATTATTAGATTTGGGTGTGTAAGAAGTCACTCCTGCTACAGTATAGAGTGTATGGGGCTTTTTAATCTTTTTATTATTATTATTATTGAAGTATTTTTTTTTACAGTGTTGTTAGTTTCTGGTATACAGCAAACTGATTCAGATATATATATATATTTTTCAGATTCTTTTCCATTATTGGTTATTATAAGATACTGAATATATTTTCCTGTGCTATACACTAGGCCCTTGTTGTTCATCTATTTTAGATACAGTTGAGAGGTGTGACTCTGTTAATCCCAAACTCCTAATTTATTCATCTTACCATTTTCCGTTTGGTAACAAAAAAGTTTGTTTTATGTCTGTGAGTTTGTTTCTGTTTTAAAAATAAGTTCATTTTTATCATTTTTTTAGATTCTACATAGAAGCGATAGCATGTGGCATTTGTCTCTGACTTACTTCACTGTCTAGGTCCATAATAGATCATCTCTGGGCACATCCATGTTACTGCAAATGGAACACTGCAGCTTTACTGTGGTAAAAGATGTAGCGAGAGACTCCAGCTTAACTTGCGGCTAAAATCAGATGTGCTTCCACTGGCATTACCTCATCCCCATAATCCAGACGTTGGGACTAGCCAGTGAAGAAAGAGTTTGGGTCTGCTGAGTAGATCAGAACACCAAGATGGAAAACACTGCTGAGCCCTGAGAGGAGGGGAAGGGAGGCCTGGAACTGCAGAGCTGCCCCTAGAGAGCAAGCCAGGGCAGGAAGGAGGTGTGCTTATCCCCTGGGGGTGGGACCGAGCAGAAACACTCCAACAGTGGCAGGAGGAGTCAAAGCAGAGAGGCGGGAAAAAGGCCAAGCTTGCCCACGTCCTGGATCAAATAAAGGGCTCCTCCATGGTTCGCTGAAAGTCTATGAGAGGAAGAGGAAGGGTGGGAAGCCCTCTTCTCAGTAACCTGGGATCGCTGGAAAATTGTTCTGCCTCCAGTGAGAGGTAATAGGAAAAAAAGACAATCTCATTATGTAGATTCTAATTTCTTATCTCTTTTAAAGCAGAGGACACTGGACTGGCTACAGAAGCTTACTTAAGATCTGCTGTTTCAACTTGCATTTTCTCCCACCCTGGCTTATACATGCATCTATACACAGCACTCCTTCAGACTTCAAGTAGCATATGTTTTCCTCACCATCTCTACCAGCGAACCAATCCCCCTGAACCATCTTTTTGCTTTTCCTGCCTGCTTCAAGAAACCTTACATTCTGGGAGTTTCAGATGAAATATCACAACATTTGTTGTCATTGTAAAAGATCATTTAATATTCCGTGGGCACATGCCATATGTTTTGAAGGAAGATGATAAGTACTGTTTTGTCACTTTTTCTTGGCAAAATGCAAAACGGAGTGAAAACAAAGACACTTTCCATACATGAAGCTTTAAGAAAATATTGGGGAAAATATTGCAAATTGAGTTACAATGTGCCACTTCTGAATTTTCTTGGTTAGAAAAGAAGTTCACAGTTATTCTCCTACCGATTTACAATAGAGAGTCGTTCACACAGAGCCTTGGCCACATGGCACTACATCTTATGGAAACATGTGTGGTCTGTTCAATGAATGAAAGAGGATCTGTTTTTCCAACTTATGATGAATTCAGCATGCAGTTATTTTCCTAAATAAAAGCCCCTACCCCCCTAGACTTACACTAGGAGTATACTGTGACAATGTGACACATGCTCTGCCATGGGATTAAGCGCTCTGCCATGGGATTAAGGTTCACGCCATAGAATTAAAGGCTTTAAAATAGCACAATTAATATCCAGGGGAAAAATAAAGAGAAACACCAAGTAATATATAATCGCAGTATCATACTGGATAGAAAATCAATGAGAAAACTAGGGAAGCCTTCCACAGAAGACTGTTTTCATTGTGGCAACATTGCATGTAACTGTAAGATGTATAGAGACCTTAAGATTTAAATGCTTAGTCTCTCAGTATCAAAAAATCACATAACTGAAGTTAAAGAAATCTTCATGAAACTATTTGGGAAATAAGACATGTTATCTGTTATAAGGGCTCTAAATGACAGTACAGCTGTATTGATCTCTAATGTTAAGGCAATAACTCATGAGTGCTGTCAATCAGAAGAGACTCACTCTTAAAGGATTAAGACTTATTTGGACTTGGTTGAGTTGTTATTCATTTCTAAAATGTTCATTTGATTAAAAAATTGTATTCTTAAATAAATAAAATTAAGCATTCAGTTCTGAATGAATACGCTTGTCTCTCTGAAGCATCCTTAGGTTGCAACAACTTCAGGAAGAATGACACTCTGAAGGCATATTTTAGGCCTTGGTGGCTGATGCTGAATTGCAGTTTTCCCTGCAGATCAGCTTCAGAGAAATGAGACGTTTTGCCTTGGCTTTTATAGCTGTAAAGTGGGCTTCAAGGTAAGGAAACTTCCAACTCAGTAAGAACTTGTCCAGAACTGAGAAGAGATCATTCCTTAAATGAGACTATTGACAGGAGAAAAGTGGGGATGAAAGATTATTCTGAAACAAGGACGCGAGACTCGAACACTAGTTAGGCATTTGATTCCAACTGTACAGACACCAGTATGCCCTGAAGATCCACACTTTCTCCTCTGGGCAAAGCCTGCGTGGCAGGTCTCGTAGGGAATCATGCTTGTCATGCCAAGTGTAATTTTAGAAGCATCAACCCAGTAGCTCCTTGAGATGTATTCCATCTCTCTGGGGAGTATAATTAGCCAAAAATGCGATGCCAAGGGGGAAGAAACAATAAAAAAGAAAAATGTGTTTCAACAATAGAAAAATAATCATTTGCTTTAATTTTTCCAAACACCAAATTAAAATTGGCAAATATGAAAAGATACTCAGGCATTGTGATTTTAATTTTATCTCCAGCAATTTGAGAGCCTTAATAAAGAGACTGGAAAAGGCATCCTAGCAAAATGGATTTTTTTCCCTACCATGTGTGTTCCACTGGCTGTCCTGGCCAGAGCTGACTTCTTACAATTTGCTTTGCCAGACATAACAGAGACAGGCACAATCACTGTGATTAGCATCATGTGAGGAATAAACAGTCTGTGGCTGAAGCGGCAGGCTCTAAATAGCTTTCTAACCTAGGTTTGACCAAGACATGCAATATATCCAGAAATTTCCTCAATTACATATGTAGTCATTTTCTCTCATACTCATCATGTCCTTTGCAGTTTCTGAACACATATGTCTAAATAATATTGACTGTAATTTTTGTGCAGTATAGGTTGGAGCATATTGTGTCTGGTTCAGTGCATCTCACTGAATTTTTATAATAAGTTGGAGAGTCATGCCTATTGCTTTTTCCCCCCATTAAATTTTGGAAATCAAGAAAAAAAGCATATTAGATATGTATAACATATAGCTTTAATGTATTCAGCTGAAGATATTCTGAAATCCTAAGAAAAACCATATTTTTGTGCTATATTTAATAGTATTTAAGGATAAGCATATATATAAGTATATATGGAATATGTAAGTAACTGTCAGTTCAAGTCACTCTTTTGAGAAATGTATCAAACCTAAAGCATGTTTTTTCTTACGTGCTCAAATTTGCATGTTTCTCGGTTTTTTGAGCAATCTTTTTAAATCCATGTAGTCAAAGTGCTCCTTAGGAACTACTAGCTGATCTGAGAAATGTTGATACTAGAAGCACCTGAAAAAGACACTTCAGGAAATGCACCTGTCTGCTAGTCGAATAGGGGCCTCTCCATTCAGTCTGACGCCTGTCACCCAGTTACACCCCCGTTCCATTTACATCGTTTGCAAAGAGTGAGTGGCTGATCAAAGCAGCTGTAATGATAATGCATCCTGTTTGGAGTTTTGATTTTAAGAAAAGTTCCTGACTTACTTTTTTAAAATTTGTTTTTAATTGGGGTATAATTGCTTTACAATGTGTGTTAAGTTTTTGCTGTACAAAAACATGAATTGGCTATAAATATACATATATGCCCTCCCTCTTAAGCCTCCCTCTCCCCCTCCCATCCCAACCCTCTTGGTCATCACAGAGTACCAAGCTGAGCTCCCTGGGGTACATAGCAGCTTCCCACTGGGCTGTGTATTTTACACTTGTAAAGTATGTGTATATATGTGATGCTACTCTCTCAGATTGTCCCACCTTCCCCTCCCCCTCTGGATCCACAAGTCCGTTCCTGACTTACTTTTAAACTAGTAGAAGACTTTATGACAAAAATTGGACTTAAAAATATTGGCTAAGAAACTCATTGGGTAATGTAAACTAAATAAGTTAGCAATTCTTTTGTAAAATTTTGGAAGTAACTGATGTACATATCAAAATCAAATATTCCTCTACAGAATTAGAACAACTTGAAATAAAGAGACAAACCATAAATGACTGCGCATTCTTTTCTGAAGTATGTCTTATTCCAATCGACTTATGGAAAAATGCACCAAAAATTTATCTTTAACTTACAAAGAGTCTTGTTTGTGTTTTGTGTTTTTTTAATTGACAAGCTTGGAAAATCCATCCAGGAATATGCAATTTCCCTGTCATGCTTCACATGATTTCCAAATATCCATTGTTTGAATTAAAAATGAAAATTTCATGAAAACTTACCATAAATGTTGAGTATATCTCAAATAGCCTTTGAAACCCCCACCACCATCTCCACATTTAGCCAGCAAAGCTCAAACCTGTAAGTTAACATGGAAGTTTTGAATCCGTTAGTCTGTGTGTGTGTTCACATATGTGTGTGTGTTAGTCGCTCAGTCGTGTCCAACTCTTTGTGACCTCATGGAATGTAGCCTGCCAGGCTCCTCTGTCCATGGGATTTTTCAGGCAAGAATACTGGAACGGGTTGCCATTTTCTTCTCCAGGGTCCTATAGTCTGGGGTGTTAGTAACTCAATTAAAGCCTAAAGATATGATTCTTTTATTAAGTATCTTATTGCTTCTTATAAACAGGTTAAATATGTTTATTCCTCACCTTCTGAATACATTATTAATCCTGATATATAATAACCTACGTATGTAATAGAGAATTGCTGTTGCTACCAAGGGGTCTAGTTTATCACCCATAAGAAAGTCTCACAGTGGCAGAATTGGTTTAGTCCAGATGAAGGTGTTTTAAACTGTTCTGTGAGGGGATCTTACGTAAGTTTAATATACTAGTATTATCATTTTAAATTAAATTATTCTCATGAGTTAGGTAAAAGACCCTGGGGAGAAAAAGAGTTAACCGAGTCAGCAGGGCTGCTGCTGGAGTTAAAGGCCGAAAGTCAGGAGAGTTGGCTCAAGCTCTGGATCTGTCACCAGTGAGCTGAATTATCCTCAGTAAAATCACACAGCTTCATTTGGCCTCAATTTTTTTTCTTTTTTTTTAATGAGAGAGTTGGGTTAGAACAGGGATGTCAGCAAACTTTTTTTGTAAAGGGTCAGATAGCATGTTTTTAGGCTTTGCACGTCAGATATTATTTGTGACATATTCTTCTTTGTTTTTGTTTTTACCTTCAAAAAATATAAAAGTTATTCTTAGCTCACACACTGCACAAAAACAGGTGGCAGGCTGGTTTTGGCCTGCGGGCCATTGTTTGCTGATCCCTAGATTAGAGGATAACTAATGTTCCTCACAGAGCCAAAATTTAATGATGCTATGCGTAACCATGACTTCAAACCACCCTGCTGTAGAATTGGCCCAAATATTAAAACCAGGAAATGCTGGGAACCAAAAAAAAAAAGAGAGAGAGAGAGAAATGTCAACACCATCTCAAAGATGTTTCAAACTCTCAAATCACCATGGAACTTTCAATCTAGCAAGCATTTGTCAATCCTTACATTTCAGATAATTGTACACCTACCTTGAGAAGGGGTTCTTTATTCCACATGGATGATTTCTTGTCCTGAGGGATAAATATTATTTGTACAGAAACAAAATAACAAGATGAAAGCAATCCATGTGTCAAATATAGCTTGCAAGAGCAATTCCCCAGTGTATCAACAGTACATGACATCACCACTGGCAACATCCCAAAGCAAATGCCCCATGTAACTTCCGATCGTCTGTAGTAACGTGGGTGGATCTCTCATCACTAATAGCCATATACACTGATCCTTGGAGCAAAGGTAAATAAAAATTCTGTATACTTATTCTAATTTTTTTTATTCTAATTTTCTTAAGAACTAAAAGGAAAACTGTCATCTATGAGCACCTGCCGTGTGCGTGCTCAGGTGCTCAGTCATGTCCAACCCTTTGCAATGCTATGACCTGTAGCCTGCCAGGCTCCTCTGTCCATGATGTGTCCATCATGTGTCAATCCCTTTAAATACATTAATGATGAAAATAACAAACATTCATAAAGCTTCTCTATGAGCCAAGTGCTATGCTAAGTCACTCCAGCTGTGTCCGACTCTTTGCGACTCCATGGACCATGGCCTGCCAGGCTCCTCTGTCCATGGGATTCTGTCCAGGCAAGAATAGTGGAGTGGGTTGCCATGCCTCCTCCAGGGGATCTTCCAAACACAGGGAGTAAGCCTCAGATCTTTTACATCTTCTGCATTGGCCAGCAGGTTCTTCACTACTAGTGCAACCTAGAAAGTCTCACGAGCCAAGCATTGCTACAAATACCTTATAGGCACTAACCCACTGAACTCTAAGAACTACCCTATGCATTCAGCATAGTTGACCCTTGAACAACAAGGGTTTGAACTGCTCAGGTTCACTCATGCATGGATTTGTTCCAGTAATAAATACTACAGTACTATACTCTGAAGTTGGTTAATCCATGGATGCAGAACCACATATATATGCAGGGCTAACTATAAAGTTATAGCTGCATTTTTTACTGTGCAGCAGGCAGAGGTTTGGCTCCCCTCATCCTGCCACCATTGTTCAAGTCCTAAAAGGTAAACATCATTATCACTGGCATTTTTATAAGTGAAGAAACAAATAACTAGGGAATTTAAAAACATTCAGGGCCAGAATCAGAGCCAACCACCTCAAATCTCCTTTCTGCTTATTTTTCCTTTCCTTTATTATTCTTTTTTTTCCCGGAATGAGAGTGATGACAATATGCATGCATGCTTATGTTATTCCTTAAACACAGATTAGAGCTAAAACTGGAGTTCGTCTAAGTCCAAACCCAAGGTGACAACTATCTCCATAACTCCTAGGGTAGAATAAGAGTCCACAGCACAGGATTACTTGGAACACAGGTTCGCCTGTGTGATTCTCATGGGAGTTCCATATTCTCAGTTAGAGCTGAAATACTACTCACTATGAATTGCATGCCTCTGGACCTGCCAAGAGCCTCACATGTGGATTGTAACCAGTAAGAAGGATAGCAGTCCTTTATAATTTGAGGTTTCACATGAAGAACTGTTTTAAAACACACACACTACTCTGAAATGCTTTGGAAAACACACACACACACACACACACACACACGAAAAACTAATGTGATAGCTCTGTGTCTAATCTGAAAACAGGAATGAGCTTGGGTCCTTGGAGCATCTTATTTATTGAGCACAAACATTGAGGACTAAGAACAACATCTCACTCCGAATATCGAGCTTAAAGATTTTAGAGACTGAGCTTTATTCTCAGGATCTGACTTAAAGCTTAATTTCCCTTGAGTGTGTGAAATAAAACTGATTACAGAAACCACAGATACTATGGAAGAAGAATGGGCTTTGGACCCTGCCAGGCTGCTGGTTTGGGCTTCCCTGGTAATTTAGATGGTAAAGAATCTGCCTGCAATGCGGGAGACTGGGGTTTGATCCCTGGGTTGGGTAAATCCCTGGAGAAGGGAATGACAACCCACTGCAGTATTCTTGCCTGGAGAATCCCATGGACAGATGAGCCTGGTGGGTCAGAAAGAGTTAGACATGACTAAGTGACTACTCAGAGAAGGCGATGTCACCCCACTCCAGTACTCTTGCCTGGAAAATCCCATGGATAGAGGAGCCTGGTAGGCTATAGTTCATGGGGTCGTGAAGAGTCAAACATGACTGAGCGACTTCAATTTCACTTTTCACCTTCCTGCATTGGAGAAGGAAATGGCAACCCACTCCAGTGTTCTTGCCAGAGATGGGGGAGCCTGGTGGGCTGCCGTCTATGGGGTCACACAGAGTCGGACACGACTGAAGTGACTTAGCAGCAGCAGCAGAGTGGCTACCACTTACACTTAGAGGCTGCCAGTTTAATCCCAACTCCATTGCACACTATCCACATATCTAGATGAAAGGCTTAACCTTCCTGACTCTCAGCTTCCTCAGCTACAAGGAGAGCAGAAATTTATACCTGCTTTGTAGAGTTGGTCTAGAATTGGAGCTAATGTGGAAATAATAGGTATTCAATAAAATATAGTTCTTATTATTAATTAGATATGTCTGTGTTTGACATGTCATGAAAAAGGCTTAATGTTTGTGTAGTGCAACCAATTGTCCCCATGTAATTATGACCTCATAATTATCCACAAACAATTATTCAGTTCCCCAATTATAAAAGTCAAGGCACATGGTATCTTTAATTTTTTAATTTTTTGCTACACTGCATGGCTTATGGGATCTTAGTTCCCTAGGGATAGAACCCGGGCCCCCTGCAGTGCAAATGCAGAGTCTCAACCAATGGACCAACAGGAAAGTCCCAGGGCACACTGTATCTTTAGATCAGAAATATTTACTATCTAAAAATATTTCATAACTAAACATGTACCTAAACATTCACATACCTAACACCTTTCTTTCAATCAAAAAGAGACAAAACCACCGGGCGTGATGGGATATGAGATGGCTTTACCAGCTAGAGAAATGTTTATCTCAGATTTAATTACTTCAGAATATGATTAAAATTAGCAGGAATCAAGTCCTCAGGTAATCGTGTGGAAGAACTGTAACTAGTTAGTTGTTACCAGTATTAAGCCAAAATTTGTTGCTCAAAACAGACCATTTTCCTTCCTGAAATTATTTGCCTTGTTGTGTTGACCACTGGAACACAGAGTTAAATCATGCCCATTCTGAGTACAGTTTTAAAAAAGACATGATACAACTTTCCCCTGGCCCTGTCATTTAAGTTTTTTGCTTGAAATATTTTTAAACTATTGACCATTTGCAAGCACATAGGAAAAAAAATTTCCTTCTGAGCCAACTGAGAGTAAGTTTACCAATATGATTATTCCTCATCACTTTAAAATATTTTAGTAGGTAATTCCTACAGAGACAGTCTCCTTTATAACCACAAAAAAACCATCAAAGTCAGGAAACTACACTGAGACATCACGATCATCAAATCCAGTTTCTCCTTGAATTTCATCAACTGTTCCCATGACATCTTTAGTAACAAAGGAATATCCACCATTATGCATTACTGATATACTTCTTTACTCTCCTTCAGTCTCAGACAATTCCTCACCTCTTCTTTGATTTCCCTAACCTTGGCACTCATAAAGAATGCAGGCCACTTAGAATGTCCGCCAAGTTAGGTTTCCCTGATATTTCCTTATGATTAGATTGATTTTTCAAACTATGTCTTCAGTGTAACAGAAGCTAAGCTTATTGCTTTTTCTTTCTTTCTTTTTTTTTTTTTTTGCATCTTACCAGGTGGTACATGTTTTCAGTTACTCCATTCTTGATGTTATCTTTGATCATTTGATTAAGATGAAGTTGGCCATATTTCTCCACTGTGAAGTTTCTCTTTGTAATTAGTAAGTATCTAGGGGGAGGCTTCCCCGGTGACTCAGTAGCAGACCTGGGTTGGATCCCTGGGTTGGGAAGATCCCCTGGAGGAGGGCATGGCAACCCACTCCTATATTCTTGCCTGGGAAATACCATGGAACAGAGGAGCCTGGCGGGCTATGGTTGATGGGGTGGCAAAGAGTTGGACATAGCCGAGGTAACTGTGAGGCAGCAGGACTCTAAGAGAAAGTAAATACTCCATTCTTTACCAAACTTTTACCCAATGATCTTAGTATCCACAGATGATTGACAAATGGTAATTTTTCTAATTCAATCATTTTTTCTACTTTTATTAGAAACAGCTCACTTTTTCATTATTTATTCATTTATATATTTTAATTGTATGTGTCCTGACCATTTTCAAGCTCAAATTATCTAGATTTGGCCCATGAGAGCCCTTCACGCTGGCATCTGTGTCCTTTTACTGTGTCTTCAGCATTTTTTGAGCACTTTCTAGTATAAGAAGATGTACACTTTCTTAGCACTTTCTGGTACAAGAAGGTGTTCCAGGGTAATCCTTTGCTTTCCCAGTCCCAAACTTAAGACCTACTATTTTCTCAAGGTGTCCTGGTTCCTTTTAGTGAAATGAGTGTATCTAAGAAACTGAGATCTGGGCAGTATATGCTCCTTGTTTTGGGATGTCATTCAGCCCAGAGCCATGTACATATGGGTGAAATTCAATATCACAGAATGTATTCTAGTTTTCTGTGTTTTCATATTTTTAATTGCATCCTCCAATAATGAGAAAACCAGTTACAGCTGTCCTTATCATATTAACCAGTGAACTTGAATATTATCCTTATTATATTTATCATTCTAATCTCTCTTGCAGCAAAATATCTCCTCACCCAGGCTCCAACAGTTTAGTGTGGACCACAGTCATCACCCACCCCATGGGACATCCTATGTCAATCCATGCAGACTCTGACAACTCACGCTAGGCAGCTTTAGTCACTGACCACCTGTCTCCCTAACCCCGTGTGGACACCTACCTTGATCAGCCTCACATCATAACTTTTGGGCAAATATTCAGGAAGCAATGAAGGCATGAAGGCAGGCAGGTAGAAAGAAGAAAATCTTGCTCTTTTACTTGATTTTTTGGTTAGGTTTGTTCTCATTTGAATAGTTTCAACAACATGTATGCAACTCTCATACATTTCTTTATATCCTATTTGAAGGATACAAGCAATATAAAACTATCCAAACAAAAGTTGTACCTGGAAGAATTCCAGAAGAGTTCTTAACAGTATGAAAGTAGAGTCTTAATCAAATCTGCATTTCAAGACCTCTCGGAACATGAAAGTCTATTTTCAGGAACATGCTCTATTCCACAAAAAACCAAGACAGATGAAAGGAATGGCCCCAGGAACATTAGTGGTACTTTTGATTTCACACACCTTCTTACCCACATGGATAGTGTGCATGGTTGTGTGATCTTGAGCATTTTGCTTAATGTCTCTATGAGCTGATTTCATCATCCATGAAAGAGAAAAGCTTGCTCCCTTCTCAACCTCAAAAGAATGTCATTTTGATTTTTATAAAGCACAGAGTAGTTTGAATTTCTCAGCAGTAGTCAGTATATGCTGATACCTTAACATACCACCATAGATCCATGGAGTAAAGATCCCTGTGGATTTAGGGTTAAGGGATGAACAATTTCTCCATCTCCATCACATGATGGTACAGCCCAATACCACCTGCTCCTAACTTCTTACAGGGAAGGTGTTCAGGCTGAGTGGGCATGGATCCAGCAGCCAATGGCCTCCCTCAGGGGACAGAATGCCATTGCTCTGGGAAGCAGCTGCTATTAGGTGGACATGCCTAGCTGGATCCTATCTCCTAGATACAGACAGCAAAGGTGGGAACCAGCAGTTCTGCTTCTATCTCCCTGGTCTATAATTTAAATCATTTGTTGTTTAGTCGCTGAGTCATGGCCAACACTGCGACCCAATGGACTATAGCTTGCCAGGATCCTCTGTCCACGGGATTTCCCAGGCAAAACTACTAGAGTGGGTTTCCATTTCCATCTCTGGAAGACCTTTCTGACAGAGGGATCAAACCCACATGTCCTGCTTGGCAGGCTGATTCTTTACCACTGAGCCTTATATCATAATTGAGTAATTAACTCTAACTGTCTGAGCCTAGCTTTTTTATGGCATATTATGGGGTCAAACACAATAACCTACATAAAAAGACCTGATTTACGCTAGGCTCTTAATAAATGTTAGTAAATACTGAAAAAGTTTTTATCTGGTCATTAATTTTAAACATACAAAGATGTTTATTGCAGCGTTTTTATGGTGGCAAAAACAAAAAATAAAAAACAAGAAACAAGGTGATTAACTATCATATGGATAATGACTTACCTAATGTTAGTACATCCATATTACTGAATATCAAGCAAATTTTAAAAATCACAACAAATTGAATAAAGAAGTATGCAATTTAGTTATCTTCCATTGAGCCAGACATTAAAGAGATTTGCAAAAAAAGAAAAACAGTAAAACAACATTATTCTTTATGTTGATTTTTATTCTCAAAAATATAAGTATTTTTCATTAAATGTATTAACTATGTTAATGTGTATGGGCTTATCATAGTTATTTTAAATGAATTAATATATATATTTTTTATAACAGTTTTTATTGAGTGTCATAAGGAAACTACAAATTTTTATTGGGATATAATTGATGTATAACACTATGTTGATTTCAGGTGTTAGGAAATTATAAATTTAATTAGAAAAACAAAAGAAAATCTAGACAATACAGTAGAAAACAGTGGCTAATGTCCTGAAGAAATGTGTCACAAAAGGAAAATCCAAATGACCACCAGTTATATAAAAATATTTCTTATCCTTTGAAGTAACATAAAATTGTTTTTTCATCAGCTATGAAGGTTTGCAGTGACTAGAAAATTATCCTCCAATGAAATTAAATGTAATTTGAATCTTGAGATAAATAAAGAAAGAGGATTTCTCCAGTTACTTAAACCAAAGGATTATATTGGCTCCATTACCTCTGATTGGTAAAGTCAGAATTTAAATACACCTTTAAAATAAAGTGGTTATTATCAGATAAGCAGGTGTCCTGATGTTCATAAGAATAAATACTGACACTCTTTCATGTAAAATTGATTAGACTTGGCCAATCCACCTTCAAGATTGCTGTAAAGATCAAACAAATACTTAAATGCAAAAGTCATTTGTTAACTGAGAAATCATTAGTTTTAGAATTGCTTTTAACCAAAGAATATGCCATGTTGAGTATTTGGGAATGCAGTGCAGGCAGAATCACCAAGTCTCCTAAGCAGCTAGGTAGTATATGAGGCCCTGCCAGTGAGAAAAAAAAAAAAAAAGATTGTCTAATCAGAGGTTGTACAATAATATTCACAACTATTCAACAGTATGTATAGCACATCCTCTGAGAAACATAATAGTGTGATATTAAATTCAGAGCAGAAAGTTATACGGAAGAGGACATTACAGCAAAAAGTAAATGATAACCACTTTGGGGCATATTTGACCATAACTTTGGAAGATAGAGGGTTAAAATACTCTCGGATGTCACTTGTGCCCATATATCGCGACTGCCTAATTCATGGATTTGAGAAACAAACTTGCAAACCCCCAGATACCTGGGGACATTCTCTGCCATTAATTTGGGAGCAGTACTCCCTCTGCAATAAGTAAGAAATCTAGGGGAAAAAATTAATGATAGGGTACGGCCTTTACTCAGTAGAACAGAGACAATAGTGGCTTCTGGTGTAAGAAAAACACAATTAATTGCAGCGTCGTAGTCTGTGCTGAATTCCCAGGTCTAACCACGGAAACACTCGTTCACTAGAGAGAGGCATCACAAATAGTCATGGGAAAGGCACCCAAGACTGGTTCCTAACTGTATCCAGTGAGCTGTGGACCAAAACGCCTTTGTAATCGAGTCCTTGTATATCCAGACGCCTCAAACAGTGCAGGGTGATGCTTTTCCTATCCTGTCCAAAACCAAGGATTTAACATGATTCTGAATGCTTCTCTGTTCTAGAAACTCTTACACGGCAGAGTACCTGTGGGTTTAGTCATTGAAACTGCACTGCAAAGAAAATTTCACTAGTCTAAAAGATATGTTTCAGGAATCCACTTAAAGATTTTTCCATTTGTTTATGCAGTAAGAACTTCTATTGTGTGTGCCTGCGTTTATAAAGGAGAAATCAGCTAATCCAATCTCCTATAATTACTTCTTATCTGCCCTGTATCATTGACTTTCCCTGGAAGCTACACCTGAGGTATGACTAAGTAAGAGATACAGGCTTGAGAGATCTGAATCAGGAAATACTAGGACAAGTTGAGATGGACTCTCTCTTTGTGTCTGTACCTCACTTCTATTCAAACAGGAAATAAGATGCCTCCAATTTCACTGATTACCAGTTTCAGTATCAACTTATCAAGACAATGATAGGCCTTTTACAAATGTTCCCCTAATGTTATTTTCCCAACAGAAGTAGAAGCTGACCTATAGTTCTCGGAGCTATTGTAAAAGAGCACATTGTATTTGCCTACTAACTCTTTTAGCCTTGCTAGCTGGCTGCTTAATTTAATGTAATTGAGCCTTTACCCAAAGAACTCCGATAGAATGTTTAAAAATGGGCTTTCCTCTGCTCTCTCTGAATTCGGATTCACTTACATGTGACTTATTTAATGTGGCATTTCAATGAAGTTGATACCAGAGTTAACATTAAACTCCCTCAAGAAACTCAAGGCAGACACAGGAAAGAGCAGAATGCATGAATCTGGTTATTTCTGCAGGCGATTCTGGGAAATGGGCTCTCCACGCTCTTGAGACAGGAGATTGGACCCTTGCACATAGTCACCAGTACAGCTGATGACTGGAATACCAGACATTTTCAAAATATCATTATTATTTCTATTGCCAGATGTGCTGGCTATTCTAGTCTTCAAATAAGCTGATTCCTCTTATCTACAGTTCCACAGCCACCTATGTTACAATGCCATACTGCAGAAGAAGGAGGGCAAATGCTAGAGAGAGATGTGACCAAGAGACAAGAAAAAATACAGTTCTTAAAATGCCAGGACAGGACATAGGGTGGGTGGGAAAAGCACTTGATTTACGATTAGGTGATTTAGACTTAAACCCAGGCTCTGCGAGTTCATTAACCCCTGTCTCTACCTTCAGTTTCTTCCTTCAAATGTAAGCAATAAAGCCTAGATCTCAGGATTATTAATTTTATTGAGATAAAATATGCAAAAGTTTTTGTAAATACACCTGGGCTTCCTAGGTGGCGCCAGTGGTAAAGAATCGGCCTCCGCATGCAGGAGATGTAAGAGACGCAGGTTCGATTCCTGGGTCAGGAAGATCCTCTGGAGGAGGCAATGGCAACCCACTCCAATATTCCTGCCTGAAGAATCCCATGGACAGGGGAGCCTGGCAAGCTATGGTCCATAGGGTCACAAAAAGTCAGACACAAATGAAGCGACTTAGCATTCAGATAGCACATGTTCAGCCTCTCAGTCATGTCCAACTCTGAAACCCCATGAACGGCAGCACACCAAGACGTCGCTATCCTGCACTATCGCCTGGAGTTTGCTCAAACCCATGTCCATTGAATAGGTGATGCCAACCAACCATCTCATCCTCTCTTGCGCCTTTCTCCTCCTGCCCTCAATTTTTCCCAGCATCAGGGTCTTAGCCAATGAGTCAGCTCTTCGTATTAGGTGGCCAAAGTACTGGAGCTTCAGCTTTAGCATCAGTCCTTCCAATGAATATTCAGGACTGATTTCCTTTAGGATTGACTAGTTTTATCTCCTTGCTGTCCAAGGGACTCTCAAGAGTCTTCTTCAGCACCACAGTTTGAAAACATCAATTCTTTGGCTCTCAGACTTCTTTACAGCCCAACTCTCACATTGATACAAGACTACTGGAAAAACCATAGTTTTGACTGAAAGGACCTTTGTTGGAAAAGTGATGTCTCTGCTTTTTAATATGCTGTCTAGGTTTGCCATAGCTTTTCTTCCAAGGAGCAAGTGTCTTTTAATTTCATGGCTGCAGTCACTGTCCGCTGTGATTTTGTAATACACAGCTATTATGTCACTGTATTTTAGAGTTTGTTGATGCTTTTAAAAATTAGAATTTAAGGCCATGAAGTCAGATGATGTCAAGACTAGACTATTCTTTGCTAATTGTCTTGTTTTAATCCAACGATCTCATTTTATAAATAAGACAAAGTCCTATTTTATTTGACAGCCTTTTATTGAGCTTTGCTGTGAGTCAGGCCCTGTACTGGAGATGGGAAACAAAGCTGATTAACAGGAATCCCTTGAGGAGTGTTCAGTTAAGATCCAGAATGAGGATGCATTTGCCCAAGGTTTTACAGCTAGGGGCTTAAGAACTGGGAATAAAATCAATAGAAGCCTCACCTCCTGAGATCCTGCTCAGGGCACATTTTTTTTTCACCACCTCTGCATTAAAGCTTTTCCACCTGCCTAAAATCACAGGAATTTGATTTAAGTTCATTTAACACTTTAAAAATACCAACCACTGGTCCTCCAGACAAATACCACATTGCGCCTCAATTCACCTGGCTTCATTCAGACCCTTATGGACAAGACAAATGCTTGGCTGCTCACAGAGAAGCCATGTCTTTTGTCCTTCCTAGCCTTTATTAATTGTGAGACCCTTGGAAATTTTAGGTCCATGGTGAGGGCACAAGTTAGAGATTAAGGAAAGGGAGTTCCAGGAGCAGATTGCAGACAGGAACATCAAGCTGCACAACTGGCAGAGGACCAGACCTAGACTGTTCACAACTCCAGCTTATCATCAGGACTTGCTTCCTATAGGAGTAAGTAAAGTAAAGTAAAGACAAAGTATCTTTATGTACAGGACTGGGCAAGACAGTCACAAGGTTCCTCCAGAAAGTCTTTGTGGAAAGAACGTAAAAATACAACTTGAAAAGATGGCTCTCTAGGGAAGATCTAGGTTCTCCTTCTCAACCAGTCTCCAGGACTCCATACCTGTAACTCACTTACTCTTAATAATAATAGAGCTTCCCCAGTGGCTCAGTGGAAAAGAATTGAACCATGCAGGAGATATGGGTTCAGTCCCTGATCTGGGAAGATCCCACATGCCTGTGAGCCACAACAACTGAAATCCATGCACCCTAGAGCCCATTCTCCATAACAAGAGAAGCTAACACAGAGAAGCCAACAAGAAAGAGTAGCCCCCTCTCGCCACAACTAGAGAAAAGCCCACACAGCAACAGACAGCATAAAAGACAGCTAAAAATAATAAATAAATAAAATTATTTAAAAAATAATAATAATAAGTGAGTGATTTCAGTTTTCCACCCTTACCTCCCTATCCCAAAGGTAATTATTGTTAAGATATGTCAAGATATTTAAAAGTGGAAACAATTCTAGTCCAATATCTAATCAACACAGGAATCCTCACCCTACCAACTCCTGCCAATAAGGCACTTAGTAATTTTATGACTATGGATTGGGAACTTATGACTTGCCAGAGTAAGAAAGGATATAGGCAAACTGGAACAAGAGATTTTCTTTTAAGAACAAGTTAATTTTTAGACCCCTTCTCAATGAATTTCAGACTGTATCTATTCAGTTCCATGACTCTTGGCAAAGTCCTTAACTTCAGTTTCTTCTCAAATAACACAAAGATGCACAGCCAGAGCAGTTCTTCCAAACTGCAATGTAAGGTGAATCACTGTGAGATAGGGTCTGAAATTCTGCATGTCTAACAACTCCTGAGTAGGCCGATGTTGCTGGTCCATGGACCACATTTGAAATAACTGGAAGACTCCTGGTAATTCTTTTTGCTCAAAAAATACAATCACTTGTTAAGTTTTGTGATGTCAGTGTAACCTAAATCCTCTCTCAGGTGAAATCTGTAAAGACTGTACACCCTGCACTGCCTTGAGCATCCTTAGTCCTGCCCACAAGTAAATGTCAGGATTGTGTTCCCTGAACTTCAGCCAAGAAGTCTGTTGTTTTTCTCACTTTCCTTTTCCTATGACTATTTTTCAACTAAACTCCTTAGTTTTAGTGGCTCTTAAAATTGCATATGCATCTTTCAGAGGGCTTGTTAAAACCCCCTCCTCCAACCCTCATTGCCCACCCTAAGTTTCTGATTCAGTTGGTCTGAGGTGATGCACAATATTTTGTATTTCAGGCAATTTGCCAAGTGATGCCGATGCTTCTAGTCAAGGGACCACACGCTGAGAACCATAGCCTTAGTTTTCTTCACAGAAACTATTGGTGAGTCAGACTTTGATTTTTATATATTTGCTCAACTGATTTTTAACCTAAAGAAAATATATTAATTTTAGGCCAATTGTTATTAAATCTTTAAAACTTTTCAGCCTATCATTCAGCTTGTTCTTATTTGATGAGGACTTAGAATCAGCTACACTCCAAAAAAAAAAATTTTTTTTTAAAGAAGAATGAATTGAAAATTCACTGAAGTTGAAAAATTGAAAGCATTTCCCCTAAAGTCAGGAACAAGACAAGGGTGCCCACTTTCACCACTACTATTCAACATAGTTTTGGAAGTTTTATCCACAGCAATCAGAGAATAAAAAGAAATAAAAGGAATCCAGATTGGAAAAGAAGTAAATCTCTCACTGTTTGCAGATGACATAATCCTCTACATAGAAAACCCTAAAGACTCTACCAGAAAATTACTTTAGCTAATCAATGAATATAATAAATTTGCAGGATATAAAATTAACACACAGAAATCCCTTGCATTCCTATACACTAACAATGAGAAAACAAAAAGAGAAATTAAGGAAACAATCCCATTCACCATTGCCACAAAAAGAATAAAATACATATGAGTAAATCTGCCTAAAGAAAGAAAAGACCTATATATAGAAAACTGTAAAACACTGATGAAAGAAATCAAAGATGTCACAAATAGATGAATAAATATAACATGTTCACGGATCAGAAGAATCAATATAGGGAAAATGAGTATACTAACCAAAGCAATCTACAGACTCAATGCAACCCCTATCAAGCTACCAACTGTATTTTTCACAGAACTAGAACAATTTCACAATTTGTATGGATATACAAAAAACCTCAAACAGCCAAAGCAATCTTGAGAAAGAAGAATCGAACTGAAGGAATCAACCTGACTGACTTCAGACTGTACTACAAAGCTACAGCCATCAAGACAGCATGGTCCTGGCACAAAGACAGAAACATAGATCAATGGAACAAAAGAGAAAGCCCAGAGATAAATCCATGCACCTGTGGACAATGTATCTTTGACAAAGGAGGCAAAAATATACAATGGAGAAAAGACAATCTCTTTAGGAAGTGGTGCTGGGAAAACTGGCCAACCACCTGTAAAAAAATGAAACTAGAACACTTTCTAACACCATACACAAAAGTAAACTAAAAATGGATTAAAGATCTGAATGTAAGACCAGGAACTATAAAACTCCTGGAGGAAAAGATAGGCAAAACACTCTCTAATATAAATCACAGCAAGATCCTCTATGACCCACCTCCCAGAGTAATAAAAAATAAAGCAAAAATAAACAAAAGGGACCTAATTAAACTTAAAAGGTTTTGCACAATGAAGGAAGCTATAAGCAAGGTGAAAAGACAACCTTCAGAATGGGAGAAAATAAAAGCAAATGAAGCAACTGACAAAGAATTAATCTCAAAAATATAAAAGCAGCTCAAGCAGATCAATACCAGAAAAATAAACAACCCAATCAAAAAATGGGCCAAAGAACTTAACAGGCATTTCTCCAAAGAAGACAAACAGATAGTTAACAAACAAATGAAAAGATGCTCAACATCACTCATTATCAGAGAAATGCAAATCAAAATCACAATAAGGTACCATCTCATGTCAGTCAGAATGGCTGCTACCCAAAAGGCTACAAACAATAAATGCTGGAGAGGGTGTGGAGAAAAGGGAACCCTCTTACACTGTTGGTGAGAGTGCAAACTAGTACAGCCACTATGGAGAACAGTGTGGAGATTCCTTTAAAAACTGGAACTAGAACTGCCATCAGGTCAGTACAGTTTAGCCATTCAGTCGTGTCCAACTCTTTGCGACCCCATGGACTGCAGCACGCTAGGCCTCCCTGTCCATCATCAACTCCTGGAGTTTACTCAAACTCATTTCCATTGAGTTGGTGATGCTGTCAACCGTCTCATCCTCTGTCGTCCCTTTCTCCTCCCACGTTGAATCTTTCCCAACATCAGAGTCTTTTCCAGTGAGTCAGTTCTTTGCATCAGGTGGCCAAAGGATTGGAGTTTCAACTTCAGCATCAGTCCTTCCAATGAATATTCAGGACTGATCTCCTTTAGGATGGACTGGGTGGATCTCCTTGCAGTCCAAGGGACTCTCAAGAGTCTTCTCCAACACCACAGTTCAAAAGCATCAATTATTTGGCACTCAGCTTTCTTTACAGTCCAACTCTCACATCCATACATGATTACTGGAAAAACCATAGCTGTGACTAGACAGACCTTTGTTGGCAAAGTAACGTCTCTGCTTTTTAACATGCTGTCTAGGTTGATCATAACTTTTCTTCCAAGGAGTAAGCGTCTTTTATTGTCATGGCTGCAATCACCATCTGCAGTGATTTTGGAGCCCAAGAAAACAACCTTTCTCACTGTTTCCATTGTTTCCCCATCTGTTGGCCTTGAAGTGTTGGGACTGGATGCCATGATCTTAGTTTTCTGAATGTTGAGCTTTAAGCCAACTTTTTCACTCTCCTCTTTCACTTTCATCAAGAGGCTCTTTAGTTCTTCTTCGTTTTCTGCAATAAGTATGGTGTCATCTGCATATCTGAGGTTATTGATATTTCTCCCAGGATTCTTGATTCCAGCTCATACTTCATCCAGCCCAATATTTCTCAAGATGTACTCTGCATAGTTAAATAAGCAGGGTGAGAATATACAACCTTGATGTACTTCCTGATCTGGAACCAATCAGTTGTTTCATGTCCAGTTCTAGCTGTTGCTTCTTGACTTGCATACAGATATCTCAGAAGGCAGGTCAGGTGGTCTGGTATTCCCATCTCTTGAAGAATTTTTCACAGTTTGTTGTGATCCACACAGTCAAAGGCTTTGGCATAGTCAATAAAGCATAAATAGATGCTTTTCTGGAACTCTCTCACTTTTTCAATGGTCCAATGGATGTTGGCAATTTGATCTCTGGTTCCTCTGCCATTTCTAAATCCAGCTTGGACATCTGGAAGTTCATGGTTCATGTACTGTTGAAGCCTGGCTTGGAGAATTTTGAGCATTACTTTGCTAGCATGTGAGATGAGTGCAATTGTGCAGTAGTTTGAGAATTCTTTGGCATTGCCTTTCTTTGGGATTGGAATGAAAACTGACCTTTTCCAGTCCTGTGGCCACTGCTGAGTTTTCCACATTTGCTGGCATATTGAGTGCAGCACTTTCACAGCATCATCTTTGAGGATTTGAAATAGCTCAACTGGAATTCCATCACCTTCACTAGCTTTGTTCATAGTGATGCTTCCTAAGGCCCTCTTGACTTCGCATTCCAGGATGTCTGGCTCTAGGTGAGTGATCACACCATCATGATTATTTGGGTCATGAAGATCTTTTTTGTTTAGTCCTTCTATGTATTCTTGCCACCTCTTCTTAACATCTTCTGCTTCTGTTAAGTTCATACCATTTCTGTCCTTTATTGTGCTCATCTTTGCATGAAATGTTCCCTTGGTATCTCTAATTTTCTTGAAGAGATCTCTAGTCTTTCACATTCTATTATTTTCCTCATTTCTTTGCATTGATCACTAAGGAAGGCTTTCTTTCTTCTCTCTCCTTGCTATTCTTTGCAACTCTGCATTCAAGTGGGTATATCTTCCTTTTCTCCTTTGCCTTATGCTTCTCTTCTTTTCACAGCTATTTGTAAGGCCTTGTCAGACATCCTTTTTGCATTTCTTTTTCTTGGGGATGGTCTTGATCACTGCCTCCTATATAATGTCACAAAACTCCATCCATTGTTCTTCAGGCCCTCTGTCTATTAGATTTAATCCCTTGAATCTATATATCATTTCCACTGTTTAATCATAAGGGATGTGATTTAGGTCATACCTGAATGGTCTAGTGGTTTTCCCTACTTTCTTCAATTTAAGTCTGAATTTGGCAATAAGGAGTTCATGATCTGAGCCACAGTCAGCTCCTGGTCTTGTTTTTGCTAACTGTATAGAGCTTCTCCATCTCTGGCTGCAAAGAATATAATCAATCTGATTTCAGTGTTGACCATCTGGTGATGTAGAGTCTTCTCTTGTGTTGTTGGAATGCTATGACCAGTGCGTTCTCTTGGCAGAACTCTATTAGCCTTTTTCCTGCTTCATTCTGTACTCCAATCTGATCACATTGACCACAGGCTTATTTAACTCAATGAAACCATGAGCCATGCTGTGTAGGGTCACCCAAGATGGATGGGTCACGGTGGCAAGTTTTGACAAACATTGTCCACTGGAGAAGGTAATAGCAAACCACTTCAGTTTTCTTGCCTTGGGAACCCCATGAACAGTATGAAAAAGCAAAAAGATAGGACACTGAAAGATGAACTCCCCAAGTTGGTAGGTGCCCAATATGCTACTGGAGATCAGTGGAGAAATAACTCCAGAAAGAATGAAGAGACAGAGCCAAAAGCAAAAACAACATCCAGTTGTGGATGTCACTGGTTATAGAAGTAAAGTCTGAAGCTGTAAAGAACAATATTGCATAGGAACCTGGAATGTTAGGTCCATCAATCAAGTCAAATTAGAAGTGGTCAAACAGGAGATGGCAAGAGTGAACATTGACATTTTAGGAATCAGCAAACTAAAATGGACTGGAATGGGTGAATTTAACTCAGATGACCATTATATCTACTGCTGTGGGCAAGGATCCCTTAGAAGAAATGGAGTAGCCATCATAGTCAACAAAAGAGTCCAAAATGCAGTACTTAGATGCAGTCTCAAAAATGACAGAATGATCTCTGTTCATTTTCAAGGCAAACCATTCAATATCACAATAATCCAAGCCTCTGCCCCAACCAGTAATGCTGAAGAAGCTGAAGTTGAATGGTTTTATGAAGAGCTACAAGACCTTTTAGAACTAACACCCAATAAAGATGTCCTTTTCATTCTAGGGGACTAGAATGCAAAAGTAGGAAGTCAAGAACTGCCATAAGACCGAGCAATCCCACTGCTGGGCATACACACCAAGGAAACCAGAATTGAAAGAGACACGTGTACCCCAGTGTTCATCACAGCACTATTTACAATAGCTAGAACATGGAAGCAACCTAGATGTCCATTGGCAGATGAATGGATAAGAAAGTTGTGGTACATATACACAATGAAATATTATTCAACTATTTAAAAGTACACATTTGAATCAGTTTTAATGAGATGGATGAAACTGGAGCCTATTATACAGAGTGAAGTAAGTCAGAAAGAAAAACACCAATACAGTATATTAACACATATGTATGGAATTTTGAAAGATGGTAACAGTGACCCTATACATGAGACAGCAAAAGAGACACAGATACAAAGAACAGATTTTTGGACTCTGTGGGAGAAGGGGAGGGTGGGATGATTTGAGAGAATACCATTGAAACACATATATTACCATATGTACTTTAGATGACCAGTCCAAGTTCAATGCATGAAACAGGGCATTCAAAGCTGGTGCACTGGGACAACCCAGAGGGATAGGATGGGGAGAGAGGTGGGAGGGGGTTTCGGGATGGGGGACACACATACACCAGTGGCTGATTCATGTCAACATATGGCAAAACCCACCACAATATTGTAAAGTAAGTAGCCTTCAATTAAAATAAATAAATAAATATTTTAAAAAAAGAGTGAATTGCAGCAAGTGGAGATACATATATAAGAATTGACTACTGCCTATTAATTTAGAAATTAAAGAGATTTCCAAATATATTAAAAATGCTGGATTTGATGCAAGCTATTATATATAGGATGGATAAAAACCAAGGCTTTTTCTATAGCACAGGAAAATATATTCAATATCCTGTGATAAACCATAATGGAAACGAATGTTTGAGAAGTATACATATGTGTGTATATATATATATATGGTCAGTAGCATCTGATTCTTTTATACCCCATTGACTGTAGCTCGCCAGGATTCTCTGTCCATGGAATTTTCTAGGCAAGAATACTGGAGTGGGTTGTTCCCATTTCCTATTGCCAGGGATCTTCCCAACCCAGAGCTTGAACCCAAGTCTATTACATTTCCTGCATTGGCAAATGGATTCTTTACCACTGAGCCAGCTGGGAAGCCTATGTATATAACTAAGTACAAAAGTATATATATAAAACTGAATCACTTTGCTATACAGTAGAAATTAATACAACATTGTAAATCAACTGTAATTCAAAGAAATAAATTTTAAAAATAAATATAGTAGAAAATTTCCCCAAAAATGCTGGATTCAAATTCTGATTTTGATTTTACCAACTGTAAACATAGATGAATTTTATAATCACTGTGTCTCCTTTTATTCATCTGTGAAGTGGAGCCAAAATTTCCTAATGATCCCACAAAGGCTTTGTTGAGTTACAGAGTCAGAGAGAATAGGTTTTGAATCCCAACTCTGCTGTTTATTAGCTTTATAATATTGATACATTGCTTAAAACCACTGCCTCCACTTCCTCATCTATACAATGGGAATATTAATAGCAACCTTGCAGATTGGTTAAAAGAGCTATGCTTCTGACAAATAGTACAGTATTATTTAAAACTATTATTAAGACAATAATTTGAAGGTATTTCTGTAAGCCATCAGTTCTATAGAAATGTGATATTCTGACATCAGGATACAAACAGTTTCCTGTGGCATTCCACAGAAGCCACAATTTCAGGTTAATGCTCAATCAATCCATTCTTTATTCACAGTTTCACAGTCTTGCTGTCTAGTTCACATTTCTTCATCTTCTCCACAAGCATATCATAAGAAATGTCAGATGTCTTAAAGAAATCAAGAGTTTATATGTGTAGAATCCTTGATTTATTCTACAAAACCCTTAAATCAAACCTGATAATCAAAAACCTAATCAAACTTTGTGGAGATTTCATCTTAGTGAATTAATACTGATATCATGTACCTGCTACTTAATTTTCCAGGGGCTCAGAAAACGATTGCTTAAAAATCTTTTGTAGAATTTTGCCAAGATTGTCATAAAGCCTCAATGACCTGCAGTTTCTGCAGTTTAACTGCTTCCCAATTTTAAAATTCAGAATTTCATTTACTCAGCTTGAATGTTCTGGCACCTCCCTCATCCCAGGATTCCCCAGGGGTTTCCATTCACATGCTCTGCAAGTTCTGTGATTTCATTCCTCCTGGCCTAGAAAATAACTCATTGCAACAGCTGGAAGATCTCCCATCTTCTCAGTCCTGAGGCTGTACTTCATCCAACACCATCCTGACTCCACTTTCTTTACTTCAAAGCTCATGTGTCTCAACAGAACAAGACGACAAAATAATGTTCAAGGAACTTTTCTTTTACTCTGTCAGGCTGGTACCTCCACTCCCATGGAGTGGGCTAATTCTTTTCTTATTCTTCTTCCTAAGTACAGTAGAGTAGACTAGAAATTTTCTCAATGGGGCTTTTCTCTAAAGAGGCTGCATTTTGTGTTTATCTATGGATATGTTCCCATCTCTACCTAATGCCACACTTGTGCTCTTCCTGAGCTGTGTGATACTCCTTTTTAAGCTTATTAATCAAGGCCACTTGGCAGTTAGCATCAGAACACTTACCCCTGGACACATATCCTTCTCAGGGTCTTGTCTATCAGGGTCTCAAGACCTGAGGACCCATCTCTCTTGTTTCTGGACCGGTATTGAGCTTCGGTTTCCAGATCTTGAAGGCACATGTCTGATTATGCCTCCCATAGTTTTGCAGACTCTAAGATGACAAGTCCATTTTATCAGCTAAACAAATCTTCCTTATTGATAAGAACTGCATCCAGAGCAGTTCTTTTCCTTACTGAGCAGTGGTTTTCCTTACTGCTTTCTTAAATTTGTGAGCAATGAAATAGCCCATAAGGCAAGTCATGAACTTATCAGATAATTTACATAAGTATGCCCGCATAGTGCCAGGTGTACTGTAGGTATTTAATAAACATCTGTTGAATTAACGAGTGAATGGTTGGAGGAAGAAGACTGCACCAGTCATGTGTTCTTCCTGAGTTTATCCTTTGTGTGCAAATGGAACACCAGCAAGGGTGAATCTGGAGAAATTACAGCAATACATTCTAACTTAACAGAAATCAATGTCTTATACACTAAGTTAGATCAAAATGTATTTTCTTCTTTAGGCATTTCAAAACAACTTCGAATGAGCCAGATGCTGAGTCCTGCCTTAGAATCATTGTCTGAACTTTCACTGTGAAGTCATTTGATAAATAAAACAAAACTCTACTCTCCATTCCCCCTGCCTGCCTGCCCAGTGCCCACTCCTACCAAAAAAGGCTCACGCTCTCCTGACTTCATGAAAACTTTCCCTTTTTAGAATTAAGGGGGAAATTCCATTTCTCTCAAGCCTAGTGTCCAGCCTCATTACAGACAGTTTTCAGTATGGCCCTTGGAAATGACCCTGAGTATTGATGGGAAAGTAGATGGGAGGAGAGGTGGTAGTTGTTAGAGTGCTGAATTCAAGGGTTCAGAGGTGGAGTTCTTCCTAGAAAACTCAGAGTGGTGAGAAGACAGGAGTCACTGAATGAAGGAGAAAATGAAGAAATGAAGTCTAGCATTCCAGCAGGTCTGTACCGCACTGAGGTGCCATGATCAGGTCAGGATTGGGGTGGGCCAGAGTGAGCCAGGCTCCAAAGTCATCAGGGAATGAAGCGTCATGGCTGGGAGATTTGTCAGTGTCTCAGAGCTAGGCATGAAAACTCAAAGAACTGGATAGATTTTGCTGAAGGGTCAGGCATAATAACCTGGAACAACTTCAGAGAATGAGGAGACAGACCTTACTTTCTTTTTTTTTTTTTTGGTCACATCACACAGCATGCAGGATTGTAGTTCCCCAAACAGGGATTGAACCCATGTCCCCTGCATTGGAAACACAGGGTCTTAACCACTGGACCACCAGGAAAGTTTCATAGACCTTACTTTCTAACAGGACCCTGAGTGTAGGAATATGAGCATCCTCTGCTAGAGAAGAAGAAGGGCCCTCTGGGCAGAGCCAGTCTGTGGTAGCAGACAGATGGGCAATGGGCAGTTTATGAAGCTACCACGGCTGTGAGTCTGTGTGGGGTTACCTGGCCTAAAACATTCCAACAGACTTAGCTGGGGAAACCATGATGCTTGCAGAGGCTCAGGCCTCTCAGAAAAGAGTCAATCGTGGCCTTGATAATGTGGGGCCCCGAGGGGGGATTCCAGCCCGGATGGACAAAGAGTTGGGTTAGTTAGTGCTTTAGGCCTCACCATATTCTGGAAACAGCAAAGTCCCTGACAGATGAACAGCCTGTCTTGAAGGAATCTAGGTGAGGACACAATGCAGAGACCAAGTGACCCCAAATTATGCCACCAGTAAGTAGCAAGGGCGGAGTCCCTGGCTTTTTGACTCTAAAGCCAGTGCTCTTCCTCTGATACCTCATCACCTCTCTCTCGTAGTGCCCCCTTCCTCTTCTGCCTTCTTCCACTTCTGTCCACCTCCTGTCACCCAGAGAAACCACCACTGCCACCCACCCCTCTTTCTTACGCTACACACCCCCTCCTCCTCTCCACTCAGGGGGGTACATTAGATTCCTGAGGTCCTCCCCTGCTGTTTCCGGTATTTTTTAAAATAGTTTTATTAATTTCTTTCTGGCTGTCCTGGGTCTTCATTGCAGCTCGGGCTTTTCTCTAGCTGTGACAAGTCGGGGCTACTCTGTTGCAGTATGTGGGTTTCTCATTGTGGTGGCTTCTCTTGTTTTAGAGCACGGGTCCTAGGGCAGCAGGCTTCCATAGTTGCCACATTTTGGTAGTTGCAGTTCCCGGGCTCCAGAGCACAGGCTCAGTAGTCATGGCATGTGGGCTTAGTTGCTTCCTGGCATGTGGGATCTTCCTGGATCAGGGATGGAACTCATATTTCCTGCACTAGTAGGCAAATATATATATATATATATATATAAAATACTATATATATATATATATAAAATACTATATATATATATCAGTTCAGTTCAATCTCTCAGTCGTGTCCAACTCTTTGCAACCCGGTGAATTGCAGCACGCCAGGCCTCCCTGTCCATCACCAACTCCCGGAGTTTACTCAAACTCATCTCCATATCGAGTCAGTGATGCCATCTAGCCATCTCATCCTCTGTCGTCCCCTTCTCCTCCTGCCCCCAATCCCTCCCAGTATCAGGGTCTTTTCCAATGAGTCAACTCTTCGCATGAGGTGGCCAAAGTATTGGAGTTTCAGCTTCAGCATCAGTCCTTCCAATGAACACCCAGGACTGATCTCCTTTAGGATGGACTGGGTGGATCTCCTTGTTTTCCAAGGGACTCTCAAGTGTCTTCTCCAACACCACAGTTCAAGAGTATCAATTTTTCGGTGCTCAGCTTTCTTCCCAGTCCAACTCTCACATCCATACATGACCACTGGAAAAACCAGAGCCTTGACTAGATGGACCTTTGTTGGCAAAGTAGTGTCTCTGCTTTTTAATATGCTGTCTAGGTTGGTCATAACTTTCCTTCCAAGGAGTAAGCGTCTTTTAATTTCATGGCTGCAATCACCATCTGCAGTGATTTTGGAGCCCCAAAAAATAAAGTCTGACACTGTTTCCACTGTTTGCCCATCTATTTCCCATGAAGTGACAGGACCAGATGCCATGATCTTAGTTTTCTGAATGTTGAGCTTTAAGCCAACTTTTTCACTCTCCTCTTTCACTTTCATCAAAAGGCTTTTTAGTTCCTCTTCACTTTCTGCCATAAGGGTGGTGTCATCTGCGTATCTGAGGTTATTGATAGTTCTCCCGGCAATCTTGATTCCAGCTTGTGCATCTTCCTGCCCAGCGTTTCTCAAGATGTACTCATATAAGTTAAATAAGCAGGGTGACAATATACAGCCTTGATGTACTCCTTTTCCTATTTGGAACCAGTCTGTTGTTCCATGTCCAGTTCTAACTGTTGCTTCCTGACTGGCATATAGGGGTGTGTGTGTGTGTGTATATATATATATATATGTATGTATAATATTAACACCTTTTAAAAGACAATTAGGAATATTTCTGTCTGTTTCTGAAATCACAAAAAATAAGACTATATGTCAGAGCACAAATTATAAGGAGCAAACACGTTTCAACAAAAATAAAATAACTGTACATGGAAAAGTGATTTATCTCTTCTCAGAAACTCAACGGTATGGTGACTTAACTCTCATGCAAAAAAATCATATTAAAATAGTAAGCAAAATAGCTGTATAAGGGTTTTACTACCACAGATGTTCGAAAGCAATTTTTCGTTTTTTTAAACTTCATTTTTAAAATGTATATTTCCCCAAATGACCCAGCAGAGAGTTTTCCATACCATGCACTTGCTTGCTTGCTTGCTAAGTCACTTCAGTCATGTCCGACTCTGTGCGACCCCATAGACAGCAGCCCACCAGGCTCCCCCATCCCTGGGATTCTCAAGGCAAGAACACTGGAGTGGGTTGCCATTTCCCACTTCTCCAATGTGTGAAAGTGAAAAGTGAAAATGAAGTTGCTCAGTCGTGTCCGACTCGTAGCGACCCGATGGACTGCAGCCTACCAGGCTCCTCCGTCCATGGGTTTTCCAGGCAAGAGGACTGGAGTGGGGTGCATTGCCTTCTCCGATTCTGTGCACTAGGCATACACAAAAGTTCAAATGCAAAATTCATACATTTTGTGTCAAGGGGTGGTTGAGGGGAAGGAGGCAGGGCTTTTGAAATTGCTTTTGTAACAGAGAATTATTTATGGTTAAAAACTTCACTTGACTGTGTTCGTTCTTCACCTGCCTGCCCACAGTCTCCTGCTAAAATTGAGTTCAAACCAGTTATAGCAGCCGCAAAATGATCTAAGCAAAAAAAAAGATGATCTTTTTAAAAATGCTGGGAGAAATTGAGGTCCATTCTATGCTGTGATCTTGAAGAATTCAGGCCATCTTTTGGCATTCCTAGTTATCTCTGAGGTCTAATTCTTCATTAAGTGAAGGGAAAGCATTACTTTTTATTAATGTTCATCATGGTAAGAAAAGTAAACCAGAGAGAGAATCCAGTCCCCCAGCAGCCCAGAATCTGCACGCACACACATAAACACACACACACACACACACACACACATGCAAAAGACCCCAAATTACTCTTGGTCTCTGCTCCAGCTGCTGTAACAAAATGCCAAAGACTGGGTGGCTCAAACAACAGACATCTATCTCCCACAGTTGTACAGCCTGGGGAGTCAAAGGGCAGGGTGTGAGCATGGCCAGGGTTTAGCAAGAGCTCTCCTCTTGGCTTGTGGACACTTGCCTTCTTGCTGTATCTTCACATGAAACACAGAGAGAGATCTCTGGTTTCTTCATACAAGGAGATGAATCCCATCATTGGAGTGTTAACCCACATGACCTCATCTAAACCTAATCACCTCCCAGAGGCCCCACTTCCCAATACCATCACAGTGGGGGTTAAGCCTTCAACATAAAGAATTTGATGGGTACATAAACATTTAGCCCAAAATATTCATCATGATTAGTACAGAAAAAAGTCCAAGCGTTTTTTGATATTTAAAGCCCAAATGAACAGTCTGAATGACCTAATCTCTGCTAAAGGGGACTCTCGTTCATTTTGCTAAGGAACCAGCCAAGACTCAAGTGAACAGCCTTGCCTAGGACTGTGCCAGCCAGTGAATTCAGCAAGTTTGCTAAATTGCCCAGCACTCCAGCTACTGTGAATGGCAACCTGAGGTGTCACCACAAACTGACACATTCAATTCTAAGAAGTCTTTAGACTGATGGTTGAGTGGAGAGTATTGCCCAATACATTATAATTTAGATTATATTTTTCAAAATTCACAACGCATACTAGAAAAACAGTTAAATTTTTGTTTGTTTGTTTTTGTTTTTAATGTGGACTTTGGTTTACTTATGTTTTCTTCCCTGGAGAGGCTTTGCCCAGAGAGTGAAGCCTAGGGAAAAATCTGAGTCATACGGAAACAAATTTTTTAAGTTATTTATGAATACTGGCTTATGAGTGTGGATATTCCTTTTTAAAGTATGTCACTGAGCTATAAAGGAGGCAATGGCATATGCTTCAGTTGTGTTTTCTAGAAGCTAGAATGATGAGAGTAGTGTGTTTAGGGTGTGGGGGAAAGGGACACTTCCAGATTATATTGGTAACATTTGTTTTAGACTTTGGGTCTTTTATACGGTATTTTCTGCTTAACTTTTGAAATTTAGATAACTGTTCAAAGCATTAAATATTAAAATGAGCTTTTTAAATGCATGTAAGACAGAGACAGCAACCCTTTATGTTTTATGTAGGATGTGTACAACGCATTCAGATTATCTATTATAATACCTACACATACAGTTTGGTTATAAAAATCTGCAATACAGTCAGTTTGAGGATAATCGCTCATGGGAGTCTTATTCTCCTTTGTTGGGGGTAAGAGAGAGGGGAGATGGAGGAACAAGCTTTTGGCCCTCCCAGGGAGGAGCCCCCTCTGTGTTCTTGAAGGAGGATGGTCTCCCCCTTGACTTTGACCCAGACTTTGCTGGAACCCAGCTCTGCAGATGCTTCTTACTATTTTCCCTGGCATGTGACAGCTTCTGGAGGTAGGGCTGGGACAGGATGAAATCAAGGCATTTTTAGGTACAGATGCTCCTTTATCATAGATAATAGCAACAAGGAAGATGAAAAGAAGAAAGGGTTTTCTTTCTCTCTCTTTTTCATCAGCAAATGAAGACCAAGTTTGGCCAGCTGAAATAGAGGCATGGAGCACATATTCACAGGAATAATTCACTGAATGTCTTTAAGATACATATTAACAAAAACAAACAAACAAAAAAGATACATACTAACAATTATATTTCCAAGAACTCTGCAAGATGAATTCTGTTTTCCCTATTTTATTAATCAAAAAAAAAGAAAAAAGAAAAAACAGAGGCTGAGGCAGATCTACATACACACAGGGTCAGATTTGAGATTGGGGCCTGTCTGCTCCCCCAGGGCCCACTCATTCCCCTTTGACTGTGCTGTGCCAAGCTGCTTCAGTAGTATTTGTCTCTTCGTTACTTTGTGGACTGTAGCTCACCAGGCTCTTCTGTCCAGGGGTTTCTCTAGGCAAGAATATGGGAGTGGGTTGCCATTTTCTCCTCCAGGGGATCTTCTCAACCCAGGGATCAAAGCTGTGTCTCTTATGTCTCCTGCATTGGCAGGTGGATTTTTTACGACTGGTGCCACCTGGGAAGCTCCATTCCTGTCTACTCTGATTCCCCTTAAAGTAGAACAGTGGGCAGGAGGATAGAGTTAAACTTTGCAGGCATAGTCTTTGTGACATCCAGGACCTGATTCTAATGTGAAATTTGAGGAAACCACTAAAGATGTTACAGGAGAAGAAAGATGCAATCAAATTCCAGGCCCAAGAAGAGAATCCCAGTGGTGATGCTTGGGAGGATGAAGGGAGCACTGTCAGGGCTGGGATCCAGGGAGGACGAATCAGTGCTCTCAGGCAGCAAGGCCCCAAGGCTTGCCAGTACTTGAAATGTCTGAGACAAAACACAGCCTGGCTGGCATCAGGCTGGGCAAGTGACCAAGCCAAAGTGGCACTTCAAATATTATAGGATTTGAATACAAATATTTCCGGGATTTAGAAAAACTGATGCTATGGAGGCATTTTTTGTTGTTCAAGGACTATGGTTGCAAATACCACAATTTCAAGAAAAAGAGAGGGGAAGAGAAAATCTGCCTAGTCTGTGCTTCATTTAAGTGGAAATACATTTGTATATTTGCATTCTAAAAAAAATGGTAGTCACATCTATGAGCCAGTACATTGCTATAGCTTGTCAAGATCTTTTTTTTTCTTTTGAATTTAGTCATTTATAACATATAATCTAACCCAAGATAAAAGTAAAAGTTGTCAATATATCAACCAAAACTATGGCCCCAAATTATGAGTTAAAAATGCAAATGTCTTCATGGACAAAGGAAGTAATCTAAAACTTAATTGGGTGAAGTAGGCTGGGTGTACACTAGAGGGTCGTGAGGACTGTGGCAAAGTGGAGACCTGAGAATTGGCAAGGATTATGCAGCTTAAGCCAAGAGCTATGCAATGGAAAAGGTTACCTAAAATAGCTAGACCTCCTAATTTTGGAAATTGAATGAAAAGCTGGACATTGACACTTTTGTGTCAGGTTTTCTCATCTTAAATACTGTGGGAATCAAATGAAATATGCCTGACCTAAAGAAAAAGAAGACAATGACCTTGTCTTAGAAACAGACTGTGTCTGAGAAACAAAGTATGTAAGGGTATTTTGGAGCAAAGGGTGACATGCTGGAGGTTAGGGCCACAGAAAGACAACCTAGGAAGTGACAACTGGTTTGTCGCAGGTGTCAGCATGGAATTATTGGACTTGAATTTTAAGGAAAACAGAATCAAGGTTGCAGAAGATGTGCATTTGTCCCTGCTAAAATCATACTGATAGGACTATTTTTTACTGACTGGTTGGGATGGCAAGCTTTGAAAACTTCAGATTTTGAAGTGAGATCAAATAGAGAAACAACTCCACGCCAGGAAATGAAAAGCTCCATTTGGGTCTCCGGGTCTTTTGAGAAATATCTATGCAAACACTGCGTCTATCTGTCATAAAAGGGTTGTGTAATTAACATATGCAAAACACCACCACCGTCCTGCTGGAAGCTAACTTCCCTCCCTGGAAAATCCAGCCTCTATTTATTTACAACAAAATAAAGTGGACCCTTCTGGAAAGAAACACAGCTCCACGGCGGCCCGAACACTGTCGCAGCGATGCTTTAAATCTTTTATATCTCCCATACCTCCGGGGGCTGGTGCTGGATGGTATTGAGCCAGGCCCATAAATAATTTATGCTAAGTAGCAATTTAGTTGTTTGGCTTGAGGTAAAGAAATCCAAGAAATTCATAAATAAAGTTCCCATTTTTGCTTGTGTTCCAAAGTTAATTTATGTTACTCTGCAATTAACTAACATAAAGGTGAAAAAATATGACAGGCCTAAGGTACAAACTTGTGCTCATAAATCTGCTCTATCTTAACTAGTGTTTTAGTGATAGTCACCCTATTCCCTCCATCCCGTGCTATGAAACAGAAACTTCTCCTTGATCTCATTCCCTATTACCTTGTCGACCTGTAGAAAGTACTGCAATTGTTTTGAATGGACCCGTGGGTGGGTGGAGGAAGAAAAGGAGATGGGATTTGAGATGGCTACAAATGGAGCTTCTGACACATCTGAAATAGTTTACTCTTTGGAAAAAATAGCTAAAGCTAACACGACAAATGCAAACGGCTGTTCACTCAAAGGTGCAGTGTTAGACAGCCTGGGAACCGGCAGCAGGATGGCCAGCCGAGGCTGCCATCACATGGGTGGGTGTGGTGGGTGGCCGGAGCGGGGCAGAGAGCCTGGCAAGTCGGAGACCCTGGAGGATGTAAAGAGCAAGAAGCAGCTGTGCAGACATGAGGCACGCGGCCCTCAGTCAGGCACAGAATCTAGGAAGACTCTGGATTACCACAGTAAACCATCAGCAGATAGCTCAAGCCCTGCGCTGTTTGGCCAACAACGTGGAATTCTTTCTTTGCAGGTTCCCACTTGCGACCTTGTGGCTCAGCTGGTAAACAATCCGCCTGCAATGCAGGAGACCTGGGTTTGATACCTGTGTTGGGAAGATCCCCTGGGGAAGGGACAGACTACCCACTCTAGTATTCTGGCCCAGAGAATTCCATGGACTATACAGTCCACGGGGTCACAAAGAGTCAGACACGACTCAGCCACTTTCACTTTCACTGGCGACCTCAACCTGCAATTCTCTGCTAGCTGGTGCTTTCCAAGTTCTGTCTGAGATGGCTGGTATTTGAGATGGTTTCCCTGTGACATGTGACCTCTTCTACCCTGAAGATCTTCCAAACCTTATTCACGGAGTAAGGCTAGAAAAAGCTACATCCTAAGCCCCCATTTATTCTTCATTCACTCCCAGCTGTCTTCAATCAGATTAACTTCAAGTTGCTTTTCTTCTTCCCGTTTCTTTGATCTAATCTTCTGACATGTTCATCTTTTTTTCTTTATTCTAATAACACTGCTGCCATTTTAAGGCACTTTAAATTTAACAAAAGGCCAGCAAATCATTTTTTAAATTAATACACATAGGTACTTCCTGGTTATATACAAGGTTTGAACACCCTTCTGAAACACTGCTAGCATGACAGAACACAAAGAAACTTGAAACATATCGGTAAGAAAGATAATGGGAAAGGAGACAATGGGGGACTATATGTCAACAAATGTTTTTATGATTGATATTTGCTGTACATTTTCATATATATGACTTGAATTTCACAATATCTTTTTTATTTTTTGTTGGAGTATAATTGCTTTACAGGCTTGCGTTAGTTTCTGCTGTACAAGGGTGAATCAGCTATACGTACACATCCATCCCCTCACCACCACCACCCCTGCCCCCATCCAGGTCATCACAGAGTCCCAAGCTGAGCTCCCTGTGTTATTCAGCAGGTTCCCTCTAGCTGTCTATTTCACTCATGGTAGTGTATATAGAAGATGGAAAGCAGATGGGAAAGTGGGAAATGACTTACTGAGTGGAGGAAGACAAACCTGGAAGAGGAAAACATTCAAGAGAAGCAAGATGTTTCCCCACTTATCCCAGAAAATTTTGAAAATTTAGAAGCACCAGATACAGAGGACAAGGAAGGAGAAGAGGAGAGATAGAGCTCTGTATGAAGAGTGTGTAGACCTCAGGGTCCCTGAGCAGCCAAACTGCTCTCCCAGCCTGCAAGACAGGGGGTAAATTACCTAGAGGAAATGCACCTCAGGTGGTCTGACTCAGAAATACTGAGTATAGTGAAAGAAAGAGATGGAATGTCAAATGATAGACTAAAAGTCGGCAAAAGTGTCCATCCCTAAAAGTCAAGTCCCGAGCCCCCATCCTTTCCACTTGTCAGTCAGTCAGTCAGTTCAGTCGCTCAGGCGTGTCTGACTCTTTGCGACCCCATGGACTGCAGCACGCCAGGCCTCTCTGTCCATCACCAACTCCCGGAGTTTACTCAAACTCATGTCCATTGAGTCGGTGATGCCATCCAACCATCTCATCCTCTGTCATCCCCTTCTCCTGCATTCAATCTTCCCCAGCATTGGGGTCTTTTCAAATGAGTCAGTTCTTCGCATCAGTATGTCTCTCAGTATGTCTGCTCTTCGCATTAGTATGTCTGTCAGTAGCCAGCTATGTATAACCCTTGTTTGTATAACACTCTACCTAGGGATTTAAAGCACTTTTCCCTGGAGAAGCCTGAGAACGAGGAGCACGAGAAAGAGACCCTCAGATCCTTACATTTGGGGCTTCCACGTGAAAAAAGACAACTTACTCTATATTTAAAAACACAAGCTCACTTCTACATCTAGAATCTTTTATCAGCTTTAGAGCCTCAGTTTTAAATGCTTATGTTCTCTCTAGCTCAGTTGGTAAAGAATCCTCCTGCAATTCAGGAGACCCCGGTTCAATTCCTGGGTTGGGAAGATCTGCTGGAGAAAGGATAGGCTACCCACTCCAATATTCTTGGGCTTCCCTTGTGGCTCGGCTGGTAAAGAATCTGCCTGTAATGCAGGAGACCTGGGTTTGATCCCTGGGTTGGGAAGATCCCCTGGAGAAGGGAAAGAGTACCCACTCCAGTATTCTGGCCTGGAGAATTCCATGGACCGTATAGTCCATGGGGTCGCAAAGAGTCAGACACGATTGAGTGAATTTCCCTTCACTTTAAATGCTTAAGAAAGCTAGAATCACCAAACATTTGAAAATCTCCAAAATGATACAAAAGGGCCAAAACACAAAAAAAGAAGAGAATTCAGAAGAATCAGAGACAAGACAGAAAGTGGAAACACTTTAAAGTCAATAATTGATATACATGAACAAAAAAGAATAAATATGCATTTATGAACTAAGACTAGGGTATTGTTTTCATGGGCAGAAATCAAAAAATATGAATGTGATCTTGAAAATTAAATATACAGAAGAGATTAGAAATTCAATTGAATGGATAAAAGATAAGTGTCAAGAAAATCCTGCAGAGAGTAGAATAAACATACAAAAAAAAAAAAAAAAAGAACTGAGTTATTGAAGAAGGAAAATAAAGAGAAAATTTAGATAATTGGTTCCAGAAGTCTAGAAACCAGGAATTCCAGAAAAAGACAAAAGGTAAAACTGAGGGAAAATACAAGGAAGTTTCCCCAAATGAGGAGACACAGACATCACAATTAAAAGTTCCCACTAAGAGCCCAGTTCTCTAAATCACAAAGAACTGACACCACAACACATCACACAACTTCAAAAGAATGAAGAGGAGATCCTAAAATCTTCTGGAGAGACAAGTTGTTTAATAAGGATTGGTTATCTAACTCACATCAGACTTTCAATACCACTTTTTAGGGCTAGAAGACACTGGAACATTGCTCTCAGAATTCTCAATCAAATTATTTTCATTCTAGAATTTCATGCCCAAACTACTAAGCAAGTATGGGCAGACTAAAAGCAATTTCAGGCATGCAGGCTCTCAGAAATGTTACTCTTTCTCTGAAGGAGACTGAAGTACTCTATAAAATTTAAGAGTACTCAAGGAAAGAGTGAGGAAAAAGGATATAACGAAGAGAACAATGAAGAGAGGGCAATGAAGGGAATTTTCAGAGAACAAACAGCCCAGGTTGTAGCAAGAGGCTGGAGGACTAAAGAAGAGATGCCTCCAACTAAAAATAGATGGTCCAATAGATAGATAAAAAAAGAGAGCGATTTAATTGGTACATAATATTTTTGAGTATTTTGGAAGAATTATTGCTAAGCATTTGATGAATCATCTAGAACACTGGGGAAAATAGGAATAGATATGTAGAAAATTAAGCAAACTTTTAAAATGAAGCACTTTATTACCTCTAGAAAAAACAACCTAGCATATAAGAAGGGAAAAAATTCATAGCCCAAATGTAATATTTATGTAGTCATAATATAAATACTGAGTTTTAACAAAAAATTGCAATATAACTCTTAGAGGAGAGTAAAAGACCATTATGGTAGGAGTGTGGGAGAGAGACATAAAGAAGGTGAAGTTCTCACTGTAAAATTGAAGAGTAAATTGATAATGTCTAAAACCAAGAAATTAATAGAAGTTTAAATACATGTATATAAATATCATAAGAAACAACTGAAAGGGTCACAAGTTGTTGGATCTCTGCAGTGAGACCATGAGAAAAAGATTATGATGTGACACTGACTTTTTTTAGTCAAAAAAAATAGGAAAGTATAAAGATGGAAGAAGCAATTATCCACATTGCCATACATAATAATAATTACTGTTCATGTTTTTTGGAGGGGCAGTAGCAGTGGGCTAGTGAACTTTAAAATTTCCTCATTGATTTGTTAAAAAAATGATGGTACTCATTAAAAAGTAATTAAACAATGCAGAAATGTATGAAGAAGTAAATAAAAAGCCACTTACATTCTGAAATTACTACCATTGACATTAGGTAAACAAGTCCAGATTTTGTTGTACGGCTATAAAAGATACGGGGATAGATAAAAACTAGGTATCTAGTTGTGGGCTTCCTTGGCTGCTCAGTGGTAAAGAATCTGCCTGCCAATGCAGGAGACATAGACCTGGGTTTGATCCCTGGGTCGGGAAGATCCCCTGGAGGAGGAAATGGCAACCCACTCCAGTATTTTTGCCTGGAGATCCCATGAACAGAGGAGCCTGACGGGCTACAGTCCATGGGGTCACAAAAAATCAGACATAACTAAAGCAACTTCACATGCATGCACGTGTGTGTTCTCAATTACAAGAGTTCTTAATTAACAACTAGGTAGATGCTGATAGATAGATAGATTAGATAGATAGGGCTAGACAGATAACAATACTTTCTGTTAAAAAGAGATTATATATAGATACTATTTTTAGTAGCAAAGTATTAAACTTATTTTAATAGTAAAAGAGAAACTGAAGCAAGATTAAAGATACTGTTGATTTTCAAAGAAATGGTTTCTCTAAGATTTACAGCTCTCTAAGCTTGAAAGGGTGGAGGAGTGGATATGAAAAACAATGAGTTGGAGTCATTAATGTTTTTATTATATATTTCAATATTAGACAATATCAGTAGACTCTTTCTTAGAAATATGAGAGTATCTCCCTTCACCACACTTTCCAATTATCTTTATACTACTAATTTTACATTGTTCTGATTAATAACATTCACATTTTGTTCTATAGCAATAATTCTCTCAGTTGTTTAGCCTTTAATTCTATATTTAAATAGATTCAAACACCATCAGTTCTTTTTATCACAGCTTCTCAATTTCCAACTTCTTTATTTTGATTTATCTCTTAATTAGCTAGAACTCATTGTCAAGCATTTTTTTCATGAAGGATTCAAAAGTGATATTCCATGGGTTCTTTCATGTTTTTGAATGTCTGCCTCTTGCCTTTTTTCTACTGATCTCTTAGCTTTCTTTTGCTCCTTCAAAACTTCACAGAAATAACTCCATCATCATCTGGCATTGAACGTTGCCATTAAGACATCTGAGATCTGACTCTTTCTTAAATCATAGAAGGTGATTTGCTTTATCTACTTAGTCTACCTAAGGATCTTTTTTTAATCCTTGAAGTTCAACACCTTAACCAGGATATATATCCATTTTGAGTATCCCATATCAAAATTTCTGGAATAGTCAATCCAAATATTGATTTTTTTCTTACAAAAGAGAAATTGAAAGTGAATGTGTTAGGTGCTCAGTCATGTCTGACTATTTGGGATCCCATGGACTGTAGCCCACCAGACTCCTCTGTCCATAGAATTCTCCAGTCAAGAATACTGGAATGGGTAGCCATTCCTTTCTCTAAGGGATCTTCCAGACCAAGGAATCGAACCCAGGTCTCCTGCACTGCAGGTGGATTCTTTACCATCTGAGCCAGCAGAGAAATTACTGTGTACTGTATTTATTCAGTTCAGTTCAGTTCAGTCGCTCAGTCATGTCTGACTCTTTGTGACCCCATGAATCACAGCACACCAGGCCTCCCTGTCCATTACCAACTCCTAGAGTTTACCCAAACCCATGTCCATTGAGTCGGTGATGCCATCCAACCATCTCATCCTCTGTCGTCCCCTTCTCCTGCTGCCCTCAATCTTTCCCAGCATAAGGGTCTTTTCAAATGAGTCAGCTCTTCGCATCATATGGCCAAAGTATTGGAGTTTCAGCTTCAGCATCAGTCCTTCAAAGAACACTCAGGACTGATCTCCTTTAGGATGGACTGATTGGATCTCCTTGCAGTCCAAGGGACTCTCAAGAGTCTTCTCCAACACCACAGTTCAAAACCATCAATTCTTCAGCGCTCAGCTTTCTTTATAGTCCAACTCTCACATCCATACATGACCACTGGAAAAATCATAGCCTTGACTAGATGGACCTTTGTTGGCAAAATAATCTCTCTGCTTTTTAATATGCTGTCCAGGTCAGTCACAACTTTCCTTCCAAGGTAAACTTTCATGGCTGCAGTCACCATCTGCAGTGATTTTGGAGCCCAAAAAAGTAAAGTCAGCCACTGTTTCCACTGTTTCCCCATCTATTTGCCATGAAGTGATAGGACCAGATGCCATGATCTTAGTTTTCTTTCAGAAAGTTGAGCTTTAAGCCAACTTTTTCACTCTCCTCTTTCACTTTCATCAAGAGGCTCTGTAGTTACTTCTATAAATACTTATTAAACTTCTATGTATCAGACACTAGGCTGTTGGATATATCTCTAAACAAACCCAGACCAAACGGTGGAGCTTGTTGAGGGTGGGGCCAAGTGAGGGCACAGGAGTAAACAGGAAACATAAAAAAGAAGTAAATTACATTATAGCATAGCATGACAGAAGTGACAAGTATTATGGGGAAAAGGAAAACTAGAGCAGTGTAAAGAAGAATAGGGTATGGGAGTGGGGGAGTGGAAAGGTTTAATCCCAGAATTAACAAGGCAGTCATGGAAGGCCTCATTTAAAAGGTGAAATCTGAGCAATAAACACAAAGGAATGAGCTCTGCTGAATTCTAGCGGACAAGTGTTAGAGGCAAGGGGAAAAGCCAGTGCAAAGGCCTAAGATGAGAACATGTTTGAAAACTTTTGAGAAAAAGTGATAAGTAAGGGAAGTGCTATAGCAAAAACTTGTGTGTCCTAAGACCAGAGAGGTGATAGAGAGCTAGGTATTCCAGTTGTCATCTTTATAGCAGGCCATTGTGAGGCTTTTTCTCTGAGTTTCAAGGTTTTAACCAAAGAGAACAATTTAGCATTTTAAAAGGATTACTTTGACTAGTTTATTGAGAGCACAGTGTAGGTAGGCAAGGGAAAGAGGGAGACCAATTAGAAAGCAAAAGGAATAATGCAGGTAAAGGATTTTTGCAGTGAAGTTGTGCTTTTTCTTAGGTATTAGGGGAAAAATTCTGTGAAAAAGTTTAAATCTGTCATCTAAACCCAGAAGCACATTTGATTTTTTAAACTAAGTACATGTGTTCCTTTGCTAAAAATATTTTTTAAAAATAATTTTTAAAAAGATAGATGAAGCTTGCTTTATGTTGGAAGCCATCCAGTGAGATAAATTAGATAACTCAAGTCAGCCCTACACCAAAATTTCAGAGAGAGCACAAAGATAAATTTAATGCATCAAAGTACATAGTCATTCACTAAGGGCAGAGAATATTGGAAGAGAATTTTTCTTTTCCTTTTCTCTTTTTCTTAATGGAAATCTTCCCCATATGACTTTATCATCTCCATTCAAGTGTCAGCTATCATATCCCTACGCTTAAGTCCTTTTCAATTCTTTCAGACTTCTTGGGCAAATGCCATGGGGGTTAAACACATTTTCTTATATCCAGTTTGACCATGATGTGCAGAGCTTCCTGTATATTTATCATCATTTGATCAAATATTTGTAATCTGGTTGGCTTGAAAGATAAGTTGACATAGGAATTTCGCTACTCTCTTGGGAGGGATTGGGGGCAGGAGGAGAAGGGGATGACAGAGGATGAGATGGCTGGATGGCATCACCGACTCGATGGGCATGAGTTTGAGTAAACTCTGAGACTTGGTGATGGACAGGGAGGCCTGGCGTGCTGCGATTCATGGGGTCGCAAAGAGTCGGACACGACTGAGCGACTGAACTGAACTGAACTGAACTGAACTCCCTTACTAAGATCAGAGCTACCTTCTCTGTCTTGTGCGCATCAAGGGACTCCATGGCATCAAGTTAGCTTCCCATATTGCTCCTTAATCAGTGGAAAGAAACCCATGGTTCTCAGAAAGATAAGAAGGAACCTGCCAAATTCCTGGCAGATCAACAGGTGGAACGGGAACCTACTGTTCCACCTGCCAACATCTCAGTGGAACCAACTGAGGAGTCAGCCACTACAGGGGAGCAGGGAGCCAGTAATTTAGACAGAAATCTTAGAGGCTCCCCACTGATCTACTTTGTCAACCAATGCACCCCTCTTTTACCTGAAAATTTCAGTCTAACTTACCTTCAAGCTCAAACATGTGACTTTATTTCCACTGCCCTCTCCCACATCTACCTCCAAGACACAACTTAATGCTATTTCCAGATGCCTAAAGGAGTGGGAGAAGTATTCTTCCACCAGAGAAAGAACTCACACATTTGAGGTAAAACATTGAGAATCAGAAATTTTACTCTCATTAAATGAGTTTAATCAAAAAGTACAAATTAATGGAGGGCAATGAAAGTATTGGGGAGTTGGAATAATCACTTGGAAAAAAGAAAGTTCTGAAGACACAAACTCATAAAACAAACTTCACCATTTTCCTTGAAGGGAACATGATTAAGTTTTATATGTTGGGGCCAAAGAAGAGTTGAAGGCAGAAGTATTTCTGTAAAGTAGATTTAGAGATGCAAATATCTGTTTTCTTTTCAACTTAGGTTGGAAATTCAATCATTTTAACACTAGTAATCTGAAGAAGGAGGAGGAATAAGAGGAAAAGGAGAAGGATTCAAGCAGCAAGAGCTTATGTTAGTAATCAATTTCCACAAATAAATGTCTTACGTGCTCAGCTGCTTCAGTCCTACTCTTTTGCGACCTTGTGGACTGTAGCCCACCAGGCTCCTCTGTCCATAGGATTTTCCTGGCAAGAATAGTGGAGTGGATTGCCATACCCTCCTCCAGGGGATCTTCTCAACCCAGGGATCAAACCCCCATCTCCTGCATCACAGGCAGATTCTTTACCACTGAGCCACCAGGGAAGCCCCCATAAATGTCTCAGATAAACTGTAAACAAGTAAATAAAAGTATCATTGATTTAAAAAAAAAAGTAAAAAGTCTTACCTGACTCAGGTAAGAACCTGGGATAATGATCCTATATCCCTGTATCACTCATCTTTCAACAACATAAGAATTGCAACAACTCTTGATTTTTACAGGCCATTCATCATTTCCTGCGAAGACATCTCCTGAAGTCATTTACAGGCACATGGCCACTCCCACAGCACATCTACCAGTATTTGTGGAAACCTGCTATTTCCTTCAAGCTAGCTCAGGCCTAAGGAAATGCTTATTGGATATCAGCATCATCTAAATCGAATGCAAGGCTAATGGGGATAGAAAACTAAAACAACCGAAGACTTTCTGACTATTCAATAATTTAACTAGTAGTTTAGTGTTCATGCAATGTGAGCTGTAATCTCACTTCTAATCTTACTTCACAGGGTACGTCTATGATGGGATGTTTTCAACTCGATTCAGTTTCTTGGAAGCATTTTCCCTAATCTGTGAAATGGAGATAAAAATGAGACACCACCACCACTGCACATTTACACATCACGAACTACTGACTACAAAAATCGGTTTAAATATAATTTATAAAACATAAACCTCTAATAGAGTGAAAATCTTATAAAGTACCCTTGGGTGTCCGGTCTATTTCATACAGGATAAAAAATAAGATACTTTTCTCTCTACATGAATTCAGCAGCCTAATGACACTTCCAAATCTCTTAACTAAATGCAGTACTATTACTAAACTCTATATAGCACCACAGCAATCTGAACTGGCCAGGCCAGTGCATCACCTTAAATGCAAATCCCCACAGATAATATCCTGCACGCCTGACCTACTCTTTACAAGATTCCTTATACCAGTGAGATGGCATCTGCTCATCATTGTCATCATCCTCTAAAAGCATTTGTTAAGCATGGGGCCATAGACGGCACTCCCCCAGGTCTTGTACAAAGTAAAGCAATATCCAATTTCCTGACCTCTGGAGGCCTTCAGACCAAGACGGAGAATGCTAAAGCAGAAAGATGTAAAGGAGATGCAGGTAGCTAAGTAAATGCTTTAAAGCATTGCATGAATTAAGTGAATGGATAAATGTACAACATTTTGCATAAGCAAAGGCTAAGTAAGGGAAAGAGAGGCAAGTAAGAGCCCTGTGCATTTTGACCAAGTGGAGATGTCAAATATGCAGGATGAGCAAACAAATCCAAAAGAAACTGATTTCACTTCTCAACACTTTTGTTGGCTTTCATGTTATAAAGCCACTAGTCATTGCCAAGGAGGTCGGGGGGAGAGGGGGAGGTACAGAATGCTTTTTTATTCTTTAAAGAAAAAATTGAAAAAGTCTTCTGGTTTTCAACTCAATGAATTAATAAACCCTTGTACACTTAGAAAAATTGTGTTCAACATTTAATTTAAACTAGACGACAGTCAAGAAAACCCTTAAAATGAGGCAGAGCAGTGTGAGCTACTGAATTATACTAAGAAGCAAGTTTGAAAGGGACTTCTTTAATGAAGCTTGTTTTAAATTGACCATCTCTTGTAAGGATGTGTGCACTTCTCAGAGGCCTTCTGTGACCGGGTTTTGTTTTTACGAACTTGGTGAATAGGATTTAAACTTCTTAGCTTTTTTTCCTTTTTTTTTTTTTTTTCAAAAACTACAAACGCAATCAGTTCGAGTAGAATCCATTCAACTGGCCTCTGCTTTCTGAATGCAAGAAAGAAGCTACTTTTCCTCCCCTTCGTTTCATTCCAGCTGAGCTCAGCGCAGCAAACATCTCATGCTGAAATCAGTGCCTTTTTAAAACTTCAAGGGGCTTGAAAGCTCCCAACCTGTTCAGAGGTGAAGTGGTTCCAAGAGTTCAGCTCAGACGCACCCTATTTGCACTTCCCTCCTCTGTAAAGGATCTCAGTCCTTTATCCACTGGCCTCATTATGAAAGTTCTCTCACTATGAACGCCGGACCAGGGCGGGTCTCCTCTTTGGTATTGTAGCATCACTGTCTATTTCACTCACCGTAAAGAACCCCGGCCACTGGCTATAGTCTACTGTGAGATCAAGAGAAACCTGGTTCTCTACAGTGGAGGAAAAGAGCTAATTACTCTGCCCTCCCCAAGCGCCCCTCACAATCCCACCTGCCTTCATATCAGTACTGGCTGCTTTCTCTTCCTTCCGAGGGTTACTACAGTGAAGGAAGGAAGGGTCCTAGTTCTGCAGAAGCAGCGAGCTGAGTTCAGAGACTCTGAGGGTATAAACCTCCCAGTCACGTTTTTAACCTCTCATAAAGCAGAGGCTGCAGAATCCCCAAGACCCTTCTGCAGGAAAACAAAGCCTTGAGTTTTGGCTTCCTCCTTTTTCAACAGGTAGAGTCAATTCTTAAACCAACAGCTTTTCAGAGAAGAATAAAGTAAAAATTTTCATATATTGGTTGAAATGTGCCTTGCAATGAATTTCAGTACAAATGAAGTGTGGGCTTGCTGGGTAACCCCCCGAGGGATGCTTCTGGGGTCTGAGGGCTTCTTGTTCTTCTGCAGATAAACCATGGTTCGAGATACTTTGAGTTTCCCTGGTGGCTCACTCATAAAGAATCCACCTGCAATGCAGGAAATGAGGGTTCCATACCTGGGTCTGGAAGGTCCCCTGGAGGAGGAAATGGTAACCCACTCCAATATTCTTGCCTGGGAAATTGCATGGACAGAGAAGCCTGGTAGGCTACAGTCCATGTGATAGCAAGAGTTGGACACGACTTAGCAATTAAACAACAACTGGATATTTTACTCTTTTCCCATGTATTCTGTAAGGAGAGCAGCGATGAAGCTGTAATCTGAGAATTCCTCAAGAAAAGTCCCTGTTGTTTAAAAGGTCTGCTTAGAGGACTTTCTTCTCTGGGTGCCCAAGTCACTGTCAACTCTTCAATTTACTTCAGAAGGAGCCACATTAATTCTTACAGGTGACTACATCTACGACATTTCCCTCCAATACTTCAATCTCACAGTAGTCTCTGGCCCAGGTCAGGGTTGGCCTCAGCAGCATCCCCCAGCAGGATTTCTAATCTGACTGATCATGCACTATGATGTTCTCCCTACAGACTCTGCAGACACAAACTAACATTGTTGTAAACAATTTTAGGAAGTTTTGTTCGCAAGTCTAATTGGTTTCTCACTATTATGTCTTCCTATAGGACCAACATAACCTAATTCCATGAAAGCCAAAGCTAATTTCACTGAAACTCTCAAGAAGCAGCCCCTTAAAAGAAACATTTATGGGATGTTTCTTACGAGCAGCAATATTTAAGAATGATCAAAGGTTTAAAATATAAAGTTCCTCTCGAAACTCTTCGCTCAATATGGAAATTTTCCTCATTTTAAGATTAACATTAAATGCTTTGTTTCAAATACCCAAGACAATGAGTGAACTTTATCTTTTGGGGAGAAAAGAAGACACTGTGAATTGTTCCATGATTAGACCTAAAATATTCATGTGATCACCAACATTAGCTTCCAGAAGCATTTTTATTTGAATGAATATTATCTCTCTGCAAGTAAGTGGTTTATCTTTCACTTCATCACATACTTAATATCAAATATTACATGTTATCACTTAAACTGGATTTCTGCATTTAAAAGGAGGCAAATGCAGCTGATGTGTTATGCGAGTTGATAGTTTACGTAAGCTGAAAAAAGAATTTGTGAAAATACATTTTTTTTAAGTCTGGTGAGGATTTATTAGGAAGTTTTGTAGTCACGGTGAATAAAATGCCATGAACAGAAGAACCAAGATCTCTGGCACCGGGCTTACAGCACTAGTTACATGTTAACAAATATCAAGGATGTCCCAAGCAGAATCTTACCCAAGTCTCACTCTTACCCCAATACCCCAATCACTCTTACACAATGCCCGCGAACACAGAAATGATATCCCTGCATCACAGTGAGAAGCAGGCAATTCAGAGGAGTAGCGAGAGTCATATTTTTACCTCTATCAAGCCTGTTTTTTCTTTTCCTATTGAAGTAAATTGAGCATAATTTTTAGGACTGTTTACATGAGGGAAATGTTTTGGTTTTCTCAATGATTTTAAAGTGAAAAACTGGTCACTGGTACAGCAAGGAGATACATGATGTTGCCAGGTCAGAGTCAAACAACAGAGACATCACCACTCCCTTTGTTGGCTAATGATGTAATACAAGATCTAATTCAAGTCTTTACAACCTGCCAAATGCATTCTTATAACTAACATGTCTCTTTAGTGGTTCTCTATGACAAACGACCTTGGGCTCAGTAAAATTTTAAAAAGATGCTTCCTTCATTTATTACCCCCAACACTCAAACCTCTTCATTTCCAGCTAAGAGGCCTTGAGTTAGTCTATGCAGAAAAATACGCCACACTTCTCTGAGCATCTCTCGGCTTGGGCACGCAGCCAAGCCTGACTTGTCACCTGGCACTGCAGAGCGTGGGTCCAGGAGTTGGGAGGAAAGGAGGCCATGTCTCCACACATCTGGTACTTGAGCTAAAGGACCCCCTTTCACGTGAATTAGGTAATTGGGACAAGTGCTGGGGGTGGTTCTCCTATAGGCTCCTTCAAAATGGACTTTTCCAAAGTATTTCTAGCCAGGAAAAATTGATATGGGGTCTTAGAAAAATTTGTATCTGTTCTTTACTCATTACTTCAACAAATATTTTTTGAGCTCCCACCTACTGAGTTCCAGGCACTGTGCTAGAAGATCACTTTAAGCACATTGGACAAGGTGTCTGCCCTCCTGCAGTTTATAATCTAGTAAGTAAACAAATACACAAATAAATATACTCTGCAATTTCCAACTGTGGCTGTGTTATGAAATAAAAGAACAAGGAGCCATAAAAGAAATTGAAAGGCAAATCTGATTTCCGCTGAAGAGCTGGAGAAGGCCGTGGTGGAGGAGATGTCTAATTTGGTTACCACAGAGCCGTCTGAGATTCTAGGATCTGTGTCTTCCCTAATAGTCACTTTACAATTTTGCTTCAAGACTGTAGTCTCAGCAGCATTTTCATAACCCAAGCTTGCCTCCTTCTTCAGCTTTATCCTTTCTCAATTTGCCTCAGTCTCCACCCTCAGAGCCAGTCAATCTCTTGTTCCTTAGAAGGCTTTGAAACTATTGCCTAGTGTCTGCTGACACATCGGACTATTTCTTCCCACTTTCTCACCACAGTGACTCCTCCTCATCTTCCATGGCCCACCTGGGACAAGATTGACACTACGAAGTCTCTGACGATTCCCTTTTCCTCATGTAGGCACTTCATGTGACTCAGTTCCGGAGGGCACATCTCCATTTTTATTTTTATTATGTCACAGAGGTTGAATATGAACAATTTCATATGATTCAGCCCCAAAATTTTCACGTGAATGGCAGCTGTCCACTGCCCTCCGTTCATATGGACTGTAATGTGCGTGCAATTTCTGAAGTTGTGCTGTAAGGCAGCTCTGCTCATCACATGACGCTTCCCTGTTCCCACTGCACACTGTACCCATCTCTAAAATTTATTTTACCATTTTGAATGAAGTGATCCATTCATACTTCTTTCTTCCCCTCTCAATAGTTTCATCTGGTATCTTTATCCGTTAATACAGACTTTTTTGTTAAAACACTGAGTAGCTTTTCATTTACTGACATCTTAAAACACATCATCTTTAATTCCCACGACAGTGTTGACAGGAAAATATACAATTTTTAAATTTGAGAAACCAAGGTTTCAAAGTTAAATAATTTGACTCCACACCATACTAAAAGATGGGTGAGCTCAAATTGGAGTGACACTGTATTCAATCCTAGAACCTATATTCTTTCACCCATGCAATGCTGGATTTCACTCTTTTCATAAATTTATTCAACTAGAATATACATATAGACCTAAGCCTATTTATTAATATGTCTCACACACCTGCAATTGACAAAACCTGACTTGACTTCAAGGAGCTTCCAGTCTAGCAGAGAAAGCAAACAATGAACAATCAATTCCAAGAGAGAGAAACTGGGATAAATGCTTACTGAACTAAGCTGAACATTGGGGGAGACAAAAATAAGAAGCATTATGATAGCTATTCTTAAAAAAGAGATATGTTTAACTTTGTTTAGTTTCAAATATTATAAATAATCACTTTATCTCTAAACTCTCTACCTACTTTGTTTCAGAATAACTGGGTTATAGTCTAGATATAAGTATCTAGTTATGACTGAGGTCAATTCCACCACAGCCCCTTCATGATGACAGACTTAACTGTATGGATCACAACACACTGTGGAAAATTCTTCTTTTTTTTATGAAAAGTGATTACAAGTTTTTCTATTAAATGGTAGTTTTAGTGATGTAGAATTCTATTATTTTCTGTTGACCAATTATGATACAATGATATTAAGTGAATAATAGCTACATAATTGCAGTAGTAAAAATATTTATCAGTTTTCATAATCAATTGCCAGACAAAAAACAAAAAGATAATTACAATTGTAAGCCATAATGGAAACATGATTAACCTAATGACATAAAGTAATTATGTACAATTTGTGGAGAGTTAAGTAGAGCCATGTGGTAAATGGAAGTGCATCTATGCACATGTTCTCATCCCCCCAACCAGTCTATGTCTTTTGGTTGATGCATTTAATCCATTTACTGTTAAGGTAATTATAAATATGTATGATCTTATTACCATTTTCTTAATTGTTTGAGTTTATTTTATGTAGGTTTTTTCCTTTTCTTGTGTTTCCTGCCTAGAAAAGTTCCTTTAGTATTTCCTGTAAAGCTGGTTTAATGATGCCAAATTCTCTTAACTTTTGCTTGTCAGGAAAAGTCTTAAACAGATCAGAATACCAAACCACTTTACCCGTCTCCTGAGAAACCTGTGTGCAGGTCAAGAAGCACAAGTTAGAACTGGAAAAGGAACAACAGACTGGTTCAAAACTGGGAAAGGAGTACAACAAGGCTGTATATTGTCACCTTGCTTATGTAACTTATAGGTCGAGTACATCCCATGGAATGCCAGGCTGGGTGAATCACAAGTTGGAATCAAGATTTCCAGGAGAAATATCAACAACTTCAGATTTGCAGATGATACCACTCTAATGGCAGAAACCAAAGAGGAATTGAAGAACCTCTTAATAAGGGTGAAGAGGAGAGTGAAAAATATGACTTGAAACTCAACATTTAAAAAACTAAGATAATAGCATCTAGTCCCATCACTTTATGACAAATAGGAGAGGAAAAAGTGGAAGCAGTGATAGATTTCATTTTGGGGGGCTCCAAAATCACTGTGGACAGTGACTGCAGCCATGAAATTAAAAGACACTTGCTCCTTGGAAGAAAAGCCATGGCAAACCTGACAGCATATTAGAAAGCAGAGACATCACTATGCTGACAAAGGCAAAGTATAGTCAAAGCTGTGGTTTTTCCAGTGGTCATGTACAGATGTGGGAGTTGTACCATAAAGAAGGCTGAGCACCAAAGGATTGATGCTTTTGAACTGTGGTGCTGGAAAAGACTCTTGAGAGTCCCTTGGACTGCAAGGAGATCAAACCAGTCAATCCTAAAGGAAAGCAGCCCCGACTGTTCATTGGAAGGATTGATGCTGAAGCTGAAGGTCCAATACTTTGGCCACCTGATGCAAAGAGTGGACTCATTGGAAAAGATCCCGATGCTGGGAAAGATTGAGGGCAGGAGGAGAAGTGGGTGGCAGAGGATGAGATGGTTAGATAGAGTTGCTGACTCAATGTATATGAATTTGAGCAAACTCCAGGAGACAGTGAAGAACAGGGGAGCCTGACATGCTAGATGCAGTCTATAGGGTCACAAAGAATCGAATACAACTTAGCGGCTGAACACCAGCTACCTCCACAGCACTTCCCAGTAGCAAGTTGATGATTTCTTTTTAGCCTTCATCTATCTGGGTTACTGTCACTTGCCACAGATAACAGATATGACAGATTCTGAAACTAACTCCTAGAAATGGGCTAAGTGACAGATCTTAAGGTGGGAATGAGGCTCAATTGCTGAGAATCCCTTGTCCTCAGATGGGGAATTGGCTGACCAAGTTACATGACATAAAAGCAGCTGCTTAAAACAGCCTGTTGAAACCTGAGACTCAGGCTGAAACTTTAGGAATTTGGGTAGAAAAATGTCAAGTGCATCATCATCTGTGGAGATTAGAAATGGTGGTTACAATTGTAGAAATCCTGTATGATCCTGAAAGCAAGCACCATTGAGGATGTCCCTGGTTGAGAAATATTGTTTTGCATATTTCAATTCTACCTCTGCTCCTACTAGTTGGCCTAGAAAAGCATCATGTGTTTTTTTATTTGTTTTGTTTTGCTTCAGTTTTTGGTCAATAGGCTGTGAACACTGCTTGGCATCAAGAGAAATAAGGAGAATTCAAGGAATGTTTCCTTATAGACTGAAACAATCAGAAAGCAAATAGAAATCACAGAATCACAGACTCTGGAATCAGAAGAGACCTTGGAAATCCTTTGCCCCAGAGTCCCAACCAGTGCAGAAACTTCTTCTAACAGATGTCTGTCCCATTCCAGACTGGTATTAGATACCTCCATGGACAGAGACCATAACACCGTAACTCCTCTTATGGCAAGTCTTTCCAAGACCTCAACAAATAAGATCTCTTTCTGTTTTTAGACCAATATAATCATTGTTGCATACAGCAGTTTGTCAATTTACGTACCTTGTACATCTTCTTTCTTTAATACTTAAGTATCTCCAGTATAGATTTTTGTGAAATGGCTGGAGCCATCAGACAGAACGTCATTGAGGATACACGGCTCATGAGGGAGGGCATGGGATAAACAGAGAGGCATGGGTCTAAGTACTGCTCCGCAAGGAATAAGGATTCAAATATTCATTAGTTGATATGGATGGTACAGAGTTAATGCAGTTACCTGGCAGCAAAGCGTTTCCAAAAATGCCAGCCTTTCTTCTCATTGACTATTGATGACTGCAGCCCAGGGGAAAGTAGTTCGTTCATAAACATCAATCAGGGCAGGAAAGGTGCCTTCCAGTCTCTCTGAAAGGAGATAATGTACGTGAAACTCTTTTGTCAACTGTAAAGCAGTGTACAAATGTAAAGAATTTTTATCACTGTTTTAAGAGGAAGTTGGAACAGAATTACTGCTGTCTGTTTTAAAGTTTTCTGTGTGGCTAACTCAGTAGATACCTAACAGGAGTACTTGGCCTGCCTTTCCATTTTCTCTGAGTAGTTATTCAATGGAATTCTTCTAAAATAATGAGTCTCAGGCTTGATTTTTATGTAGGCTACTCTCTTTGATTTTTTATTTTTTAAGCAATTTCCTTTGGTATTTCCTCAATGCACATTTTATTCTAAAATGACAGATTACAAAGACACTCCTTGGACTATGAGATGTGATTCATCTGAATTTACGTGAGCCCTGTTAAAAGATAAACTGAGGTATATTAAAAATTCTAAGAGTTTATTTGAGCAAAAATCTATCTGAATTGAGCAGTATCTTATCTAACACATAGAAAGGATCTTCAAGCAGAAGTGAACAGGAACGAGTAAATTATACTAGGCCAAAATAGTGTGTTGGTTATTGCAAGGTTACTTTCCCTAAAGGGATGGTAGGCATCTATCAGGCAGATTACCTAACTAGGACAGATCAGGTGATTCCTGATTCACTGTTTTAAGATTCTATTTCTGGAATAGCCGAAATTAAGTCTCAGTTTGGTGATAGGCAGCTTAGCATAAGCAAAGCCATTTGGGGTTTGTTGGCTTGCTTTTTGGCCAACACGAATCCAAGACAAGGATCTACTATTTGTAGGACAGCTGCTGTATACTAGAAATTGTTAGGAGTTGTGCATGTTGTCATCCCTGCATATCCATAGGTTCTGTATCCTCAAATTCAACCAACCACAGATCAAAAATACTCAGAAAAAAAAAATTCCAGAACTTTCAAAAAAGCAAAACTTGAATTTGCAACACTCCAACAACTACTTACATAGCATTTACATTGTATTTACAACTATTTACATAGCATTTGCATTGTTTTAAATAGTATATGTAATCTTGAGATGACAGAGTATACAGGAAGATGTGCACAGGTTATATGCCAATACCATACCATTTCCTCTAAGGAACTTGAGCATCTGCCAATTTTGGTATCTAGGGGAGGGTCCTGCAACAAATTTCACATGGATACAGAAGGACAACTGTATATTATCTCAATTAATCCTCAAAATCACCTTTGTCCTAATTTACAGATGAGAAAAGACTTTAAAACTTTCCTGAGGTTGAAAAGCTAATAACTGGCTGAACTCAGAATTTAAACCAGTTGTCTCATCCTAAATGTTTTGCTTCTAATATCTCTAAAGAGACTATTTTGAAATGTATATATAAAAACCAGACTATCATTCCCACAATGATTTTCATATATCCTCACAAAAGAAAGGACTTTCTAAGTATTTTACAAATGTCTTTCTAATTAATAAAGTACCATATATTATTAATTAAACTTCTACCTACTTAAATATATCACATTTTTACTATAGAAACTTTAAAGTCCTTGCTATTTTGTCATTTGTTATCTTGGTAGTTGGAAAAACCTCTTCATTAAATAATTTGAAATTATTAATATCACACTTGGCAAAAGAATTACGGATTACTTAAAAAACTGAGCAAACTTTGAGACAAGTGCTCGGGCCTGGTGCACTGGGAAGACCCAGAGGAATCGGGTGGAGAGGGAGGTGGGAGGGGGGATCGGGATGGGGAATACGTGTAACTCTATGGCTGATTCATATCAATGTATGACAAAACCCACTGAAATGTGAAGTAATTAGCCTCCAACTAATAAAAAAATTAAAAATTAAAAAAAAATTTTAAAAATAAACACAACTGTATAATATCCAAAATAAATAAATAAAAAAAACATATCCAGAGCACATTATCTTTAAAATTGAGGTTGAATTATGACTTCCAGGAAGAGGGAGTGGACATACTTTTCTTTTTTCCTCCCACTAAGTACAACTAAAAATTCTGAAAATTATATGTAAAGCAAATGTAATAAGACTCATAGCATCATTATTTACAATAGCCAAGATATGGAAGAAACCTAAGTAACTATCAACAGATGAATAGAGAAATAGTGCTCAGTCATGTCCAGCTCTTGGCAGCCCCACAGGCTGTAGCATGCCAGGTTCCTTTGTCACGGGATTTCCAGGCAAGAACCCTGGAGTGGGTTGCCATGCCCTCCTCTAGGGGACCTTCCTGACCCAGGGATGAACACATGTCTTTTATGTCCCTTGCATTGGCAGGAGAATTCTTTACCACCAGCGCCACCTGGGAAGACCAAATGGATGAATTATCCTTGAAACAATGAAATTTTGCCATTTGCAACAACATGAATGGACCAGGAGGGTATTATGTTTAGTGAAATAAGTCAGACAGATAAAGACAAATACTGCATATTATCACTTATATGTAGAATCTAAAACATAAAACAAAAGAATGAATATAACAAAACAGATATAGAGAATAAACTAGTGGTTACCAATGGGGAGAAGAAAGGAGAGGTGAAAGGGAGGGGTAGGGAATTAAAAGGCACAAACTACTATGTATAAAATAAATCAGTTACACATATATATTGTATAGCACAAGCAATAGATCCAATATTTTATAATCTCTATAAATGGAATATAATATCTAAAAATCATGAATCAGTATGTATACTTGAAACTTACATAATGTTGTACCCATCAGTTATACTTCAATAAAATAAAAGAGCTATATAAAAGATAATCAGTACTCAAAATTCATCACCAACTAATAACTTTTCATTTTACTAGGATCTATGCTTTGAGGCTGCTTACATCTACCACAAATGTATGATGGAAATACTGTTTAATGATGTGCTACTACTGCATGTCTCTGTCCAATTCCACAATCAGGGACATTACATTGGTAGCTTGAAATCAGTTCTGGTGGGATAATTTACACCATGAAAATCAGCAAATGCTACAAATCAGAACTTAGATCCCCTGGAGAGCTACCAACCCACCACTAGCTCAGAGATGTAGGTGCCTCATCCAGCATCACATCTGCTTATTTTCATTGCCTCCAAAAAATGCCTTCCTAGTTACTCTCAACCCCTATCCTTCTGAAACCTCTACCTTTTGTCAGATGAGTGGATTACTCGCTTCCATTTTCAGCCGCCCCAGCAAAGCCAGCTTCGTCTGAGTAAGCCCCGCAGTCCACCTCCATGCATTCATAGTGTGAATGAATGAATGGATGGATGGGGGAATGAATGAAATGAATGGATGCTTCAGAGATTATTTTTAAACTATGATCATGCCATTGTTTAACTTCCACAACACATAACCAGGTAATACTATTTACTACTCATAAATTCCAACTTTGCTCCCAGGATTCTGAGTATAACTTCTTTGTATTCCAAATTGCCTTCTGGTTAAAAAAGGCTCTTAATCTCCTCTCCTTACTAACCTCATAGAATAGTGTGAGCTTAATTATCTCAAAGGCACTTTGAAAATAAGTATTGCTACACAAACATATGGCAGTTCTACCATTATTATAGTAAGCTTCAAGTCCTTGAAGGAGCAACTTGGGCCTGTTCCCAAGAAACTGGATATATGGTTGTGATAACTTGCATAGGAAATCACTGTAAAAATAGGAAACCCCATAATGTAAAATATTTATTGTATGCTTTTTATGTATAGCTGATTCATGTTTTTAACAGTGACTTTTAAACGGCTTTATTGCCTCCTCTATGGATATAATTATTAAATAATAATACAGATATAAGCTAACTGAAAAATAATTGTGTAGTTGTAGCAGCATTGAAATGTAAACTCTTAGATGTGAAGAACAAGCTTCGTGGTAATTATACTTGCCATTAAATGATAACATCCAATTGGTATCTAATCTTCAGGCTACAAATAAGCATGTAATACTGCAAATACACTCTAATTACATGGCTGTTTGTCCCCTGTAAAAGTAATAAGATGAACTACAAGCAGTGTTGCAAATTCCAATGAAGAATTTTATTCAGACTTTAATGAAAGATGCAAGGTGAAGCTTATGGCTTAATACCCTCCTTATTTCTATCTTCAGTACCAATGATTCTGCTACTTAGTTCCAGATGTCAAAGTTTGTATTCCAATATTATTACCATTATTGGACACTGTTGTTACTTAATCAGAACTGACCTAACATTCTCCTAAAGCCTGCACAAATCTTATGGTGGAAATTGAAGCAAAATATAGAAAATGTTTGCCCGATAGGGTTCTAATAAAGAAAAGCAACTAATTTCTCCACCTTAAATCTTTAGAAGACAACTTTACTATCTCAAGCCCTCTACTTGAATATTTATCTAAAACCATAATTCTTCATTTTTGTTATTCTGACTTTAGCATGAAAGTGCATCTTCTCATTGAACTTTTGTGTTCCAGTGTTCAGGTATTCTGTACCTGGCACAGAACTTGGTAACTATTCTGAATGAATGAATGAACAATTGAATAATAGTTTATAAATCTGTTTATTTCCTGCTAGTAAATGAAGTCAAATATGATTCCCTAGCTCTTTCATGGGCTAATAAATCATTTTGGTGACTTTTGTACACAGATTTAATATGCTACAATATGAAAACCTAGAATACTGAGAGAGACAAAACATTTCAAATATATGTATCTTAATAGAGAATTCCCATTCTTATGACTTTAACTGTGTATATACTTAAATAATCCCCATCAAGTGAACGAGGAGGTGATAAAGGAAATGTAACATTAAGAATTAAAACTAGAGGTGGGTGGACACCTGAGAGGTAGCTTCCAAGTTTCGTGATTTATGGCCTTAGAAACATATGTTTTCTATGTGCTTCATCTATGCTTTAGAAATGAAAAATTCTGAAGTCAGTTACAATCACTCCGTACCACATCTTATTTATCTACCTTAAAAATGATTTATTTCTCAAACAACAGCAGTAGCTAATATTTATTGAGGATGTATTTCTCACCGTCACCCTTCAGGGTCCCTGTGTGTGAAGCGGCTTCCCCAGGGTTGGCAGCTGATGGAGCAGACCCCTGAACCCAGGGCCAGTCAGAGGCATTCGCTGAACCTCAGTGAGTTTCTGGGGGTGATGCTGTTCACACTAATTTCAAACTCTCTGCCTTTGCACGTGTCTCTTCCGGCTAGCATTGCTCTCCCTTCCTACCCAATGACTCAAATCCCACTACTGAGGAATGCACTCAAGTTCTGTCATTCCCACAGTATTTTATTGTCCCCGCCTCCAATCTCATGCACTATGACCCAGAGGGATGGGATGGGGAGGGAGGAGGGAGGGGGATCAGGATGGGGAACACATGTAAACCCATGGCTGATTCATGTCAATGTATGGCAAAAACCACTACAATATTGTAAAGTAATTAGCCTCCAACTAATAAAAATAAATGAAAAAAAAAAGTCTATGCACACTGTGTCAGTCCCACGTAAGTAATCTCTAACTCATGAGGCAAGAACTTTTCTCTGATAATTCTCTCTTACCACCCCCTACTTCTCCATCCTGCTCACACCCCGGCACCTAACACATAGCACATAACTAGAAAGCAACTCTTTGTTGTTAAATGATATCTCTGAAGTTCCTAACAGAGCTCAGCAATGGTTGATGTATTTTCAGGATTTATGTGGGCTTTGTAGCTGTGATTAACAGACACAGATAAAAATCTAGATTCTTTTTCTTTAAGACCCACACTTTAATAGCTAAAAAGTCACTTATTATAGAAACTTCCAGACACTAAAGGGTATGACTGAAGATGTGGCTCTCTTTTCAGATTTTTGCTTTCACAATATTCTGCCTTCCCAGAAGATTAAGCCACTCAGATGTGTTGTCAGTTATGGTGATAGATCCTCCTGGTCCTGTGTTCCTGAGACAAGGCAGGGTGTGACTGTTCTGTTTCCAGGGACGCTGTGTATTAAGGATGGAATTTTAATCAGATCAAGAGCCACGGAAAATCAGTCATATATATATATATACCTATATATAATTTCTTTTGCTTCATTCTCTATCACACCAAAGAGAGATTTAGGCACCTGAGGCAGGTTATTGTAAAGTATCCCCTTTTCCAGCTGGTAACAGAAGAGAAACCTAAATTTAAAAAAAGAAAGCATTCCTCATACCAAGGCACCTCCTTTGAGGTTTAGAAAGCAAAGATTAGGCTAGATTTGCTCTTTACAGAAATATTCAAAACACTTTAAAGAGTAGCTTCTCTCTCTCAGACAGACAGACACACACACTCAAAAAACCCAGAAACTTCTAATTTGGTATCTTACTTGGTTTGCTGGTTGTTCTGTATCTAAATCTGAATTTTTCTCACAATAGACATGTTAAGTTTTTTTCCCTCCACACCTCTTGGGAACTAACATCTGCAGTAAGCTTGTGCATTTACCAATTCTAGAATTTACTGATCCAAATTTTGGTCTGGGTTGTATTTGTCTCTTCCTTCCCTCTCACATTCATCATCATTTTCTGCTTGTATATCTGTCCATTTGTCTTTCTTTCCTTTAATTTCTGTTCCATGGTCCCTAGATAGAAAATGAAATATTAGGTTTGTCAAGCGTATATCATTGTTTAAATGCCTGGAGATGATGGGTTAAACAGACCAATCAATGGAACAAACCTCCAGTGCACTGCAGGGGCTGCAAGAATATTCCCTTTGGCTCTTTAAGGCCTAACAAGTCAATAACCTATTAATATCATATTCTGCCAGTCACCTCTCCACAATTCACATGTGACTTCTTAGGACAAAAGTGTACAGTTTTTTTTAATGAATTAAAAAGAACAATGTTTGTGGCAAAATCTAAACTAAAAATAAGACTAAATAAATTTAGAAAGTGAAATGAAAGTAATAATCACAAGACACACCACAATTGCTATAGTTACACAACAAATATTACAAAAACATAAAATAATTCAGATTTTTAAGCAGTGAATCATGCCATCATTTTTCAGCATGTTAGCACATATAATGCCCTACGAGTTAAATACCCAACACATAAAAAGGTAAGACCATTGCACTTTGAGCGTTCACACTGAAAAGAGATGATTGACAGAAAAAAAAATATTATTTTGTTTTTCCTGTTTTATATAATTTTATACCATAAAGGATAAAAATTAATCTAAATATTTAAAAAGTACATCTGGAAAGCATCACTCATTATATGTAAAGCAAAGTGTTTAATGGATATATCTGATAATCCTTTGCATTTATAAGATCATCCATGCATGCATGCTAAGTCACTTCAGTCGTGTCCGACTCTGTGCTACCCCATGGACTGTAGCCCACCAGGCTCCTCTGTCCCTGGGATTCTCCAGGCAAGAATGCTGGAGCTGGTTGCAACGCCCTTCTCCAATGGATCTTCCCAACCCAGGAATCAAACCTACCTCTCTATGTCTCCTGCACTGGCAGGAGATTTCTTTACCACCACTGAAAGCCCTGAATCATGTCTGCAAATATTTAAATATAAGGTATTAGGGATGACAGTACCTCAGTTGAAAAATTGATGGCTTACTTTTGATGATTTATATTTTGAACTTCTCCTTACCTATTTGTTCTTATTTCTGAAGTGAAAAAAGAAAAAGCATAGGAATATTTTGATGTAATTAAAAAACTTCTCCAAATATTAACTCATGAAATCTTGCATCATTACTTTACATAACAGGGGAATCGGAGTCAGTCAGTCTGTTTCCTAGAAATAAAATCCTTCACTGCAGTATATCTAAAGATTGAATGTGTTCTATGACATTAGAAAATTTTAATTCATGATGTTGTATGGCAGAAACCAACACCACACATTGTAAAGCAATTATCCTCCACTTAAAAAAATTGAGAAGTTAACCTTCCCGAAGAGAACTACTACTAACATTTTAGTTAAGGGCCCGGTTTTGGAGTCAGACAGAGGTTAAAGAGGAGCTTTAACCTCTACCTCAATGGATTTGGTGACAATTAAATGAAATGTTGTATCATAGTGAGTGCAGAGTGTATTGCTCAGTATTGGGCATGGAAGAATTATTTAATAAATGGAAAAGAATGGAGTTCATTCAACTAACCCCAGTCATTCAAGGATGTGGGAATAACTTGTTCAAATATCCTTTCCCCCAAATTCTTTATATACCCCAGGTTCATCTATCTGTCTTACTCTGGGGCTGTCTTTTGAGCTAAAGAAATCCAAGATTTACTTTTCTTTCATGTTGGTATTAACCATATCAACTTGTAGTAATGAAAATAAAGGATCATCTCCCAATCCAGATGAAAGCAAGGAGGCAAGCAATAAAAGTAGGATTCATCTTTGGGAATTCATCAGTACTGTGTCCTGAAAGAAAGAAAATTATGAGTATGATCACCCAGATTCCAAGTGAAGTAAATAGCTTTTCTTGCCTATATATGATATTTCCAGCTTCTCTCCTGAGTATGCCCAATCATTTTCATTCATTCAGTAAACATTTATTGAGCAGCTCCTGTGTTCAAATCCATGAAATAGGCTTGAAATTTAATTTAGAAAATTGCCAACCTTCCCTGGTCTCCCAGAGTGCTTGCCCTCTTATTGCCTGGCACCCCACACATCTACCATTTGTTAATCAAGGGAAAATCTATCCAAGGGCTTCAACAAGAGTTTAAGTTAGATTTTAATTTTTTAAAAAATTTTACTATCATGTCTCTTCTTTCATTATTTGTTAAATAACTTATTTTTATTTATTTATTTGGCTACACTGGATCTTAGTTGCAGCACATGGGATCTTCAATCTTTGTTGCAACCTATGGGATCTTTTGTCGTGGCATGCAAACTCTTAGTTGCAACATGTGGTTTCTAGTTCCCCAACCAGGGATTGAACCTGGGCCCCCTGCATTGGGAGTCTTAGCCACTGGCCCATCAGGGAAGTTCCTTTTTTTTTTTAACCCAGTTTCCCATTTAACCCTACCCTTTGACACAGCCATATTGAGCTTGTAGTTCCACTCTGTTTCATTCTGTCTAAAACATAGTCCTCGGCTTTGGAATCACCTGGTAGATCATTTTAATCTTTATGCAATCAGACAAATTATGAAAGAATCCCAAGGAATGGGGCCAAAACAGCAGCTATGTTTAACTTCCCGGGTAATTCCAGTGTGCAGTCAAGGTTGAGACTCAGCTGCAAAGTCTTTCTCTTCAGGTTCCACACTTCCCTTACAACTCACTTCTTCCTTGCCTCACTCCTAGTCATCCATCAAGACACAGCCCAGCTCTTCTTTCTTCCTGTGAAGTATTTCCTGAACTCAAATCACCTAGACTGACATGGGGTCATTCTTTGGTTTCCTACTGCTGTGTAACAAATACCACGGACTTAGCCTAAAACAAGACTCATCTATTATTTTAGATTTCCACAGGTCAGAAGTCCAAGTATGCATGGCAGCGTTCTCTGCTCATGGTGTCCACAAGGCTGAAATCAAGGTGTCATCCAACTAAGTCCTCATCTGGAGACATTATTAAGGTGAGATCCACTTTCAAGTTCCCCAGCATGTTTGCAGAAATCAGTTCCTTACAGTTGTAGAACTAGGGTCCCTGTTGTCTTGTTAACCAGGAGCCAGGGACAGTTGTCAGCTTCTAGAAGCTACGCTTGGGTCCTTGTCATATGGCCTCCTCCATGGGTCCTCTCACACTTCCAGTATCTCTGACTTCAAAAGGGTCCAGTTCCCATAAAGTGCTCTCCTGATGAAGTCAGGCCCACCTGAATAGTCTCCCCTTTGATTAACTCAAAGTCAGCTGATTAGTAACCTAATTATAAGAGTGCTGTCTGGTAGCTCAGTGGTAAAGAATCTGCCTGCAATGCAGGAGACCCAGGTTTGATCCTTGGGTTGGGAAGATCCCCTGGGTGGGAATGACTACCCATTTCAGTATTCTTGCCTGGAGAATCTCATGGACAGAGGAGCCTGGTGGGCTACAGTCCATGGGATCTCAAAGAGTTGGACACAACTAGGTGACTGTTACCAGCTGGAAAAGGGGATACTTTACAGTAGCCTGCCTCATATTCTTCAGAGGATGATGTGGTTGAATAGCATCACCGACTCAGTGGACATGAATCTGAGCAAACTCTGGGAGCTAGTGAAGGACAAAGGAGCTGAGCATGCTACAATCCCTGTGGTCACAAAGAGTCAGACAAGACTTAGCGACTGAGCAACAATAAAAACAACACAGGATCAAAAAAAAAAAAGGACTTGTACCAGAAGGTAGAAATCTTGGAAATCATCTTTGAATTCTGCCTACCAAGTGCCCTACTATGGCTCCAGAAGTCCGTCACTATTACTTCCCCAAACATCTATTCCTAGGAGGGCAGGGACCATGTTCGACTCATATTTGCCTGCCCAACATACATAACTGAAAGCCTGGAATCGGTACTTGTTCACCAAGTGTTTATTAAGTATTCATGTGGTACATATGCATAAGTCAGACCTTTGCATATTTGAAAATAGAGCAGGCACAAATTTGGATAAAAGCTGGATCCAGGGTCTTAGGGAAGATGCAACTAATTCAATAATTTCAAAAGTTAGGAAAGGGTAACTTCAAAAGCAGGCTAATAAACATAACAGTACTTTTTTTCTTTGAAGATTTTTAATTAATTTCATTGTTTCTAAAATCATTGTTGTTTCAAAATATGTATGAACTTTTTTTTCATACTTACTGACTTTGAACCCAATTCATCCCTTTCCATTTTTCATCCTTATTTTCATGGTTTGAGGAATCATTTTTCCCTCTGTTGGCCAACATGCCAAATACATCGTATATATGATGTACAATATACATGCAAATTGACAGTAATTAATTGATCTTTACATTATGATCATAAAGTTAATCATGTAATGCCATTCTTCTGCCTTAATGGTGCTTAGCACAGTGAAGAAAGGAGACTTTGGCACTTGCATTGCAATTCCAGCGCCCCTAGCCTCTAGACTTGTATGTCACCTCTGTGCTGTGGTTAGTCACTCGGTCATGTCAGATTCTTTGTGACCCCATGGACTGTAGCCCACCAGGCTCCTCTGTCTGTGGGATTCTCCAGGCAAGAATACTGGAGTGGGTTTCCATGCCCTCCTCCAGGGGATCTCACAACCGAGGGATCGAACCCATGTCTCCCGCATTGCAGGTGGATTCCTTACTGTCTGAGCCACGAGGGAAGCCCAAGTCATCTCTACCATCTCAGTTTTTCCTTCCCTAAAAATTAATATCTTTTTGAATGTATATATGGAAGAAATTGAGCTAAGTTATCAGGACCTGGCAGAGAATAAACAGAAACGCTCTGCTGTGTTTTGTCGCTCAGTTGTGTCCGACTTTTTGTGACCCCATGGACTGGAGCCCGCCAGGCTCCTCTGTCTGTGGGGATTCTCCAGGCAAGAGTACTGGAGCGGGTTGCCAAGCCCTCCTCCAGGGGATCCTCCCAACCCAGGGATTGAACCCAGGTCTCCCGCATTGCAGGTGGATTCTTTACTGTCTGAGCCCCCAGGGAAGTCCAAGAATACCGGGGTGGGTAGCCTATCCCTTCTCCAGGGGAACTTCCCGACCCAGGAATTGAACCAGAGTGTCCTGTAATCGAGGTGGATTCTTCACCAGCTGAGCTACCCAGGAAGCCCATAAATAGAAATAATGGTGATTAAATGCCAGTAATTTTCTCTACCTCCATCCTACCCTACATAGAGACATTTACTTCCCCATCTGCTTACAATAGGGAGAAGGAAATGGCAACCCACTCCAGTACTGTTGCCTGGAGAATCCCACGGAGGAGGAGCCTGGCGGGCTACAATCCATGGGGTCACAGAAGAGTTGGACACGGCTTAGTGACTGAACAGCTACTTACAGTAACATATTAGGAGAAGGTGGTCCACCTACCTTAAAATTTAATCTGACCTAAAAATAAAGATAAAATTGTAAATTCAAAGCTTATGCTAAGATACATTGTTGATCAAAGTCTGAAAGCAAGAGAATGAGAAAAGAGTAGCTCAAACTACTTTATATAAAATTAAACAGGAGAAAAGGTTCCTGATTATATAGCTGTTAGGAAAACCTTTCTCTTCTGTCATATAGCTCTGAAACAGTGCTGTCTAATAGAAATATAATGCAAGCTACATATGTAATCTTAAATGTCTAGAAGCTACATTGAAAAAAGTTTAAAAAAAAGTAATTAATTTTAGTCACATTTTTTACTTAATTCACTGTACCCAAACTATTACTTCAACATATAATCAAAATACAAATTATTAATGAGGTATTTTACATTTTTTAAATCCCAACTGTTCAAAATTTTACACATCTTTCTCTTTATGGCACTTTGAGAAACTAACCACTATTCATGGGCTCAGTAACCACGTGACACATCTCTAAGTGTGTGTTTCTGTGTGTGTATTTGTGTCTCTGTATATGTTTTAACCTAAAGACTTAAACCACAGAAAAATGAAGGATATATTCTCCCTTTACACAAATGAGAAGGAAGCTGATTCAGCTCACTAACACTCACCTTGGACCCTATGCTAGACTTGAGCACTCTTGTGATTTCCCAGTTTTGCTCTCTCTCCCTCTCCTTCTCCCCTTCCCCCTTTCTCCCCTCCCACCCCCACCCCCCATCTCTCACTCTTTCTGTCTCTCAAAATGTGCCTTCAGGTAGGGAAACAAAGCTAGGAATCAGAGCCCCCATGAGGAAGTATCCTTGTGAGGTGTTCGATACTTTTTGTTCTATGAGAAGTCACATTAGAACCTGTTTGATGTTTTTTTTCCCATTGTTTTTCCATCTCACTGTAATAACCTCGTTTCCTCCCAAACTCTACTGAGGGCTCTAGCTTTGTTCTGGTGTGGCGAGGCATTTTAAAGGAAGGGAAATTTTAAGGGAAGGGAAATAAAGCCTGGCCTTCCCCATGTCACCCCTCTGCAGAGACCAGAGTATCATTTTGAGGGAGGAAATGGTCTTGAAATTCCAGAAGTGATCAGCCACCCTCAGCAGGCCCAAGGAGGATGGGAAAGAGAGCAAGAAGAGACAAGCAGCTGTACTGAGTGTCTAGACCTTTCCCTGGTGTGTTATAAGACACTTAAAGAGCAGGCAGACACTTGGGCTATGGCTTTGTTTTTATTGATATTAAAAGGTAATTTATACACTTTCCTCCTTTGAAGGAAAGAGACTGATCAAATAGATAACTAAGGATCTCTGATGCTGCCCAGTGATAGGACACAATTCTTAACTCTTTTTAGACTACGCAAGACAGTTTTCTGTGCAAAGTCTGATTTGATAAAGTATCCAAGTCTCCATGAAGAACTTGGAAATATCCAGGTGCTCAAGACTGGCATCCCAGGTGGTGCTAGTGGAAAAGGACCTGCCTAGCAATGTAGAAGACACAAGAGACACAGGTTCAATCCCGGGGACAGGAAGACTCCCTAGAGAAGGAAATGGCAACCCACTTCAGTATTCTTGCCTAGAAAATACCATAAACAGAGAAGCCTGGTGGGCTATGTTCTATGGGGTTGCAAAGAGTTGGAAATGATTGAGCACATATGCACACAACCAGGTGCTCAAGAGATAGTCTGGGGGTAGAGAATGTAAAATATTTGTTCAGGTATTCTGGTTAGCAATTTTTGAAAGCTTTCCTACTGCAGGATCGCACCCCCACCCCACAAGCACACACATGTGAACATGGAACACAAATGCCCAATAAGAAGAGAGACAGAGAAATATTACTGTGAATTAGGTAATTTAGTAGTGTCTTGACTTTTTTTAGGCTACCAGGTTTCCATTTCCTCAACTAGAGCAATGTTAGTAACCCCCTAGTGATCCAATTAAAAAGAGAATGAATGTACTATGCAAAAAACCGAACCAAAAAAAAAAAACCAAACTTCTTTAGCCTTCGTGATCCGACCCCGTGGGAAAAACACTCCACCAAATACATATGCAGTTTCAATCAATACTGTAACCTTGAAATAATTGAACATGATATTTGACAAATAGCTTGCACGCATGGGTATATGAACACACACACACACCTCAACACACACTGACATATAAACATGCTCTTCATATGTAGAGATGAACCTACTCACACAGATTGAGGCTGGTGGCTACAAAATGAGGTCAGGGGCCACTGAGAGGCCAAGTGTCTTGTCCATGTGCAAATTCTGCCCTTTAACCTGTAGCTACAGCTGCTATTTTCAATGCTTAAAACAGACAGGACTCTCCACAGACAAAGCTGCTGCCCAACCTCCACCCAAGGACTTAGAATCCCAAGGAGTCCTTGGGATCCTAAGTAAAAAAATATTTGGAAAGTATTTCTGACCTGTCAAAAAATACTTGGGAAGATGCTGGATCAAAAGGAAGACCTTTTTGCATAGCTTGTTGAGAAAACCACAGTTTTAAAGTATAAGTCATAATTAATGCAAGAAGATCCTCTCCTTGCAGACAGATAAAACCAGGCTAAAATCATTTCACTAGAAATAAAATAGCTGAAGTCTAGCTAATGAATCATGTTGCAGCATTAACTGAAAACAGGGATATGAAAATCTGTGATCCCTATTGAAAACATTTAGGGAAAAATTTGAGGTTCCAATTCACCGAACGTATCTGTAAAGTTTATTTTAACTCCAAAGTTGCCTGTTTAAATTGGCTTCTTCCTGAAGATTGGAGTGTGTAAATTGCATAGAAATGGAGAAAGAGGCGTTGTTTCTCACCAAAAATGGAGCTCAATTTCAAAGAAACTAGTTCATAACTTGAATTATTCTATCTAATAGAAGCTACCTTCCATGAAAAGATAGGGTGAAGTGTGGCAATTGCAGGCCGTGTGTACCCTCTGTCAAAATATTTTCTCAGATTCTTTCAGTTAAATATATATTCTTGATTTCATCTGTGTCCCTGCTCTGTGTAAAAATTGTGTTTCCTGTGCTTTAAAATATGAAAGCTAAAAATGCCAAGAACGTTTCCATGTCAGTACATTTAACGGATTTAAAGTTCTGCTTTATTTTTTCCATACAGGGAATAATCAAACGCTTCCCTGGCGGCTTAGTGGGAAAGAGTCCACTGGCCAAAGCAAGAGACACAGGTTCGATTCCTGGTCCAGGAAGATCCCGCATGCCAGAGAGCAACTAAGCCCGCACAAATATTGAGCCAGTGTTTTAGGGCTCAGGAACCACAACTTCTGAAGCCTGTGCCCTGCAACAAGAGAAGCTATACCTCAACTAAGAGAGTAGTCCCTGCTCGCTGCAACTAGAGAAAAGTCTGAGTGGCAATGAAGACCCAGTGCAGCCCTAAATAAATAAAAAAATAAGGAATAACCAAAAACGTTAACCAATTTGTATAATACATATTTTATGCATCCAAGTAAATATCTTTAATCTACTAACTATATAGTAAATACATGTTTACTATATATGTTGCTATCATTAATACACAAACATATTCCTATACATCCATTCATAAGTAAATGATATAGATACACATTTTCATATGAATGATGGGTCTTTATAAGAATAGTTTTGAAAATGAAAGAAGATACTCTAGAAATAATCTGCCTTCGATGCAGGAGACCCTGATTCAGTCCCTGGACTGGGCAGATTCCCTGGAGAAGGGAATGGCAACCCACTCCGGTATTCTTGCCTAGAGAATTCCATCAACAGACCATGGGGTCGCAAAGAGTCAGACATGACTGAGTGATTAACACTTTCACTTTCACCAACAAATTAAAGACCTAATTTTAAGAATTATCACCTCTCATTAAAGAATAACCAAGGAAATTTTGAAAAGTAAGAAGGTTATCTAATATATTCTACCAACAATTAAAACATATTAAATGTCTACCATAACGAAAACAGCTTGATATTTTCAATTGTTTGTTTCTTCCTTTGAATGCCTTTAACATTTAGCTGTGATCTCCAGTCTCTGTTCTCCATGTCTGCTGCCGCTCCCATGGTTTTCATTTATTCACTACAGCTTTCTCTTTTTGAAAGAAGTTCTTTTGGGAGTTTAAGAAAAATAATGTAGCTACTTCTGAAGTTGTCTAGACTCACTACATTCCCTTTCCCATCACTACTGCAGAATTGACACTTGCCATTTATAGAGTAGAAGCAAAGTATCTGATGTTCCAAGAACTTCACACAAGCCAGTGTGGAATATCAAAAGTATTCGAGTAGGAAATTCCCTGGTGGTTCAACAGTTAGGACTCTGCGCTTCCATTGCACGGGGCACAGCTCTGATCCCTGCTTGGGGAACTAAGATCCTGCATGCCCATGGTGTGGCCAAAATAAAATAAAGTTTAAATTAATTTAAAAATTATTTTTTAAAAAATATGTTAGAGCAGCGATACACCAACTCTATTAGTGCCAACCGGAAAACACAGTACCTACAAGATTCAGCAGCAGGCCACTTAGAGGTTATCTGCCAGAGTAGGCTCGTCATAAGGTTCATTTCCCAAAAAGCTAGCTAACCCGCCTCCAGTCATGTAATTAAACTTGTTGTGTACAGCCCAGTTACCCCAAAACCTCCATATAATGTAGTACAATTGATAGATTTGGGAAGTACCAAAAAGCATCAGATTGTCATCATTAGCGACTTTATTTTACCCCAAGCTCTCCATGCCCAGCCGTTGGCACATGATGTGTCCTCTGTTTGGAACATACCCGTTACACCCCTGCCTTCTCTGTCACTCTTTCCTTAACAATGCCTACTCACTGCTTGGGTTTCTTTCAAATAATATACAATTTATTCCTGTGTGTAAATTTAATTTACAATTCTTTTTCAATGCCAATGCATACATGACTTACTTCAAATCCTTTCCTGGCTCCCAAAACATTGTGTTCGTTGGTTATATGAGTCATCACGCCTCTCTTCACAGACAGCACCCTGTGCTTCTATTTATTGCAACTCTTATCACCAGACAATGTGTGGGCCTGTTTGTTTCTCTATCTCCCCCACTGGACCATACATTCCAGAGGCTGAGTACTAAGCAAGTCTTAGCTAATGATACCTTCTGAGCACCTAAAGCCAAACAAGCAATTCCTATTTTAGCTTCTTTGGCAACGTATTGTTATGCCCGATGTCCGAATCCCCGAGCGGGAAGAGAGAAGGCTTCCAAGACAATGCAACTAGCAGGAAGGGAAGTTTATTACTGACTCGAGCCAGGACTCTCCGCCCGCAACCAACGCAGTGGTGCGGGTCAGAGAGCCCCGAGCCCAAGCTGTTACACAAATTTATAGAGTGAGAAGCGGATTGGTTACACGTTTGCAAAGCAATTTCATTGGTCAAAACTTTCGGGCGCGCAGGACTTTCCTGGGGGTTTCCGCCCCGTTCCTAATTTCCTAATTGGCAAACAGCGGTCAGTATTAAGTGAAAGCTAATTGGTCCTAATTGGCAAACAGTGGTACCAAGTAGGAAGGTCTACTCCTAATCTAAGCTGCGTTACTTCTGCTCGCCTCACAGTATGACATTAAAAACTACCCTTGACACAAACGGTACCTACCAAAAGAAAAAAAAAGGTTATGTCACAAACTTTTTCTTAAAATCCATCCACTTTTTCTATTTCTAAAACCATGACCAAGCCACCATCCCTGAGCATCTAGATTCTGAGGATCTTCCTTATTAGCACCCGCTTTCCATCCTGCTCACCTTTAGTTTTAAAATGCGAATCGGATCATGTCGCTCACCTATTTAAACCTTTCACCGGCTATCCACTAAACTTAAGACTGTTGTTTAGTCACTAAGTCATGTCCACCTCTTTGCAACCCCATGGACTGTAGCCCGCCAGGCTCCTCTGTCCATGAGATTCTCCAGGCAAGAATGCTGGAGTGGGTTACCATTTTCTTCCTGACCCGGGGATTGAACCTGTGTCTCCTGCATGGGTAGAAAGATAATTTACTGCTGAACCACCAAGGAAGCCCAAGATATCAAGTCCCAACCATGATTCTGTGAGGTTGGGCACATCTGGCCCCCATCTACCTCTGCAGCTCCAGTCCCAGGTGTGTTCCCAGCCCAAGTGCTGGTCTTGCTCTACCGGGGCTATTCCTGTCTCTCCCACCTCCCTCAATACAACCTTCTCCACCTGAATGGCACATTCTCAGCCTTCAGAGGCCACCCTGTTCCTTAATATAAAAACAGCCTCACCTGTTATATTCTCTCAAGGAATATGCAGTTTTTCCTTCAAAGCATCTTTTCCAATTCATTGTTGTATTCCTCTAGTAAACATTAAGTGTTATGAGGGCAGAAATCACACCTAATTTTCTTCACCACTGTGTCCACAGTGCTCAGCTTGGGACTTAGCGTCTAGTAAGTTCTTAACACATATTTTGAATAAATGAGTGAGCAATAAAGGTAGAAAGTGTAGGAGAAGGTTCAGAACAGAATAGTGACTGAGAATCAGCCTTCTCTCCAGAAGAGCTAGTCCATGAGTTGCAGTGTAAAAGATATCATAGGGCTAGAAGATGATTCCCAGATTTCATGAAACAAGTTTTCTAAGGGAGACTTACAGATGGCTGATAACTCAATTTTTCCAAGTAATGCTATTAAAACTAAAATAATTCCAACTGGATAAACTATTATTTTATTTAGAAAAATATATTTTAACACTAAAACCAGGGGGAGAAACTTCAAAATAGCGAGCAGTTTTTTTTAAACTGCATGAATCTAGCCTTATGAGAAATAAATCATACTGCTGTATGTGTGTGTGTGTGTGTGTGTGTGTTTCCTTGTTTTCCTTCAGAAAATTCCAGCAAGGACTGGCTCAAATCCATGGACCAGCCCTTGTTAGACACTGACCTGAATAAGAGGAGGGGATGCAGAAGGCAGACAAAGTCCCCAGGAGTGCTCCAGGCACATTCAGGAAACAATAACTAGATAGCCACGACACAGGTTTTGTGAAAGAGAGGAAATGTTGACTAGATAAACAGTAGAGGCAAAATGCCTGGACCATTCAACAAAAAATGCTCCCTTTCATCATGCTTGGCTCACACACAGAAATGCCAGTGTTTCCAATAGGAGGAGAGGCCAAAAGGAAATGGGGAGGGAAAGCCCCTCAACTGTTGATCAACAGCTGAGATAAATATCTACTATGTGCCTGGACCAGGGGCAGGGAGAGAAAAAGTAGGAGAAATATCTGCTTTGCTTCCTTCACAGGGGACTGAGGAACAATGAAAGGCAATGAAACAGCAGTGTGTGGGTTCAACACCAGCAGAGAGGCTGGAAGTAGACACAGCATGTTCAAGTTTACAATTACAGAGAAGAAAATTAAGGCTACAAAATAGCAAATAGGAGTGAGCCCCATTTTCTTACTGCCCCCCCCCTCCTGGCACATGTATTCCAGGAACCATCCAGGCCCTAGGTACCCAGTGATCTCAGGGAGAAAGGCAGAACTCCCTGGGTGGGGGACAATGAAGAGCTCCAGAATAGATCTCTGACCCTTGTTTTCTCTTTAATTCCTCCCAAGCCCTGCAGAGTTACAGAATGTAGAATCACCCAAGGCATCTTCACCTTCTTTTGGACAGTTCACCTCAGTCCCATCCTTAAATAAAAGACTGAGGATCACATTTCTTCATTATACAGAAAGAGGGATTAGCATAGTTACCACCTACCTCCATTTACTAAGAGTTAGAAAACAAATAAGGGGGAAATCAGTTTGAAATAAGATTATCAACTCAACCTGAAGTCAAGATTAAAATTCTAATTGACCAGCATGCTGCTGCTGCTGCTAAGTCACGTCAGTCGTGTCCGACTCTGTGCGACCCCATGGATGGCAGCCCACCAGGCTCCCCCATCCCTGGGATTCTCCAGGCAAAAACACTGGAGTGGGTTGCCATTTCCTTCTCCAATGCAGGAAAGTGAAAAGTGAAAGTGAAGTCACTCAGTCATGTCTGACTCTTAGCCACACCATGGATTGCAGCCTACCGGGCTCCTCCATCCCTGGGATTCTACAGGCAAGAACACTGGAGTGGGTTGCCATTTCCTTCTCCAATGCAGGAAAGTGAAAAGTGAAAGTGAAGTCGCTCAGTCATGTCTGACTCTTAGCGATCCCATGGACTGCAGCCTACCGGGCTCCTCCGTCCATGGGATTTTCCAGGCAAGAGTACTGGAGTGGGTTGCCAGTGCCTTCTCCAATTGACTAGCATTCTTTCCACTATTACTTTTATTATTCAATGTATTTGCCACATTTGAACCTTTCCCTTTTCAGAGAAATCTTCCATCCTTGCAGGCCTAGTGACGAAATAAAGATGTACCTTACTTTGCCCTAAATCTCTTTTTTCCTCTAAATTGACTATATTTTAAATGCATTTCCAGAGTTTTCTATTTCCAGGAACTACTGGCTACTGGCTATGCCAAGGAGTGATAAGTCATTGTTACAGTTTGTTCATTCTGAATGTGCATAATTACGGATGCTGAGATGTAGGGTGGGTTAGTCTGGAGTCCCTGCTGAAGCTCTCTGGACACCAATGTCACGAAGCATCGTTCCTGGGCCGTTCACTGTGCATCAGTTGCTCCTGGAACTTGTGTAAGGCAGAGTGCTTTGTGACTATGGATTACCATCCCATTCTTTGCTCCTATTCAGAATTTAGCCTACTGAGTATTCCTCAACCAGTATAAATGTTCTTCTTTGAACATTAGAAGACTTGGTTTCCAACTCTTCACTCCTCCACTCTCTGATATTTTAGTGACCACATTTCCAACTTAAGGTAAACAGGATGACTGCAAAGTCCTCAGCCCTTGAGGAAGAAGGCACCATGGAAATACAGGTTCATGCTCAACCTGTTAGTTTTTGATCAGTGGTTTCCTGAGTTTCTGAAAATCCTGTTTCAATAATGCAAATGTATATTAGATTTGCACCTCTTTTTACAGCCCTATACACAAGAACCTCAAAACCAAATTCCTACTCCAAATGTACCTAGAGAAGCAACTATTGAGGCTTTCTTGATTTTCAACTATGTTTCACGTGAATTGAGTTAGAGTCTTCTAATACGAAAGAGTGAAAAACAGTACAAAGTATTTCAAGAGATTTCCCGTAACACTTGGGGGAAAAAAATGGTATGAAACAAGTGCCCATCAATTGAGAAATGGTTGGGTAGATTCCATGCTGTGGAATATTGTTATGCAGCTGTTATAAAAACAATGATTTGAGTGTGCACCTAACCAAAGGGGATATTCGTGATATATTACTCTGAGGTTAAAGTGAAACCAAGTTTCAGGGAAATTTGTACAAGATGACATCATTTCTGCAGAAAGCAAAAATATATATGCATACATGTGTTTGTTCATGCTGATAGGAGCATGAAGAAAGGTCTGGGGAAAAATGAACACCAAACCTTTGTAAGATTGGTCCCAATGAAATGGCAACTGGGGTGGAGGATGATAAACTTTTTCATTAATCTTGGTACTGTTTCACATTACAACCAGTACATGTTTCTTATAATTAATACAACTTAAAAGGAAAAGGTTTGCTTTATATTGTGGGTCTATAATAAAATCCCAAAGCAGGAGAGTTTGTCTGATTTAGCATTTGTGAATTCTGATTGCTGTATAGATAACAGCTCAAAGATCCTCCGCATTTAGACGGGAACAACCTTATATTGTAAGCCAGTTTTGGTCTGGAACATTGTCGAGGATGATTGAATGTAGCAGCTCTCAATACAAAGAAAGGAATTTTGATACCAGCTAAGCATTTCCCAACTCCTGTTCTCTGATACTTTTCCTATGACAGGAAAAATCAGAAGCTTGTAAATCATAACCAGGATATTCTGAGAAAATTTCTGTTCTTGGTTTCTCTGCCAATTATCTGTCCACTGACAAAGAATTTAAAAAATAGTATAAGTGATGTGACATTTTAAGGAGCAAGAAAAATAACAGACAAGCCTGTAGTAGGCTGCCAGGAGCACGGCGCCTTAGCGCCTTTACAGTCTTGTCATGAAGTGAAGTTATGACACCAAGTTTTCCTACAAGAGTCTTCTTTCTCTGTGGACTTCTGATTCCTACAAATGACTCTGTGATGCTTCCTGCTCTTCCACGCCATAATCTATCCCCCGCTGACCATTCTATTCCTCTCCCCCTCAACCAGAGACACAAAAGTCTAGTTATTTCACTTCCTTCATAGATGAACTGCAAACACAATTTTGAAAAAAAGGAAGCAAATGCTTTCTAAAACTCCCAGCAATAGCGTGAGACATCCTATAGATTAAAAACGATACTCTCTTGGAGTCCTGAGACTAGTAACAGTGGTACTCCAAGAAGGAGAAGCTGGCTACCAGGTTCTTCAGAAGGATTAAAACGACGTTCAGACAGGCACAGCATCACATAAATTCAAGCTTACTGAATAACTAATCATAATCGAGTTAAATGGAATTTTAATCTAATTTTTACTTTTGTTGTTGTTGTTGTTTAGTTGCTAAGTTGTGTCCGACTCTTTGCGACCCCATGGACTGTAAGCCTCCAGGCTTCTCTCTCCAGAGGATTTCCCAAGCAAGAATACTGGAGTGGGTTGCCATTTCCTTCTCCAGGGGATATTCCTGATGCAGGGATCCAACTCACATTTCCTGCATTACAAGTGGAGTCTTTACTGCTAAACCACCAGGAAAGCCCCATTTTTTAAAACTATATTCATATATTAATGTCATCTTGCCTTATTTCAGAAAACTTCTTTGGACTTTTCCCTTTTCTGGCCAAGGTGATCATCTGCAACTCATCTGTATGCACAACAGTTTACAAGGTCAGATTGCCATGTGACCCATCCTTTACTCGGATCCTTTCCTACCACCACTCCCCCTGTGCTCTCTGTTCCCACCTTTCTTTCCTGTCTCCCTTCCATTTCCCTCTCTGTGCCTCATGTTCCGCTCCCCCACAAAGGTCTCTGTTTCTGCCCATCCCTTCTTTCTGAGGCAGCACCATTTTTGTCTCAGATTCAGTGATGTCCTTCAACAGGAAACCCTAGTTTGGGCTTCTGGGCTGACAATTAAGCTTTGATGCTGAGGTAGAGAAAACTCTCACGCACAGAGAGTTCTAGTGTTCGTGGAAAAGGCACTATGACCAAGTTCTCTGCTTAGTCGCTCAGTCGTGTCTGGCTCTTTGCAACCTCATGGACTGCAGCCCACCAGGCTCCTCTGTCCATGGGGGTTCTCCAGGCCTGAATACTGGAGTGGGTTGCCATGCCCTCCTCCAGGGGATCTTCCCAACCCAGGGATTGAACCCAGGTCTCCCTCATTGCAGGCGGATTCTTTACCATCTAAGCCAAAAAAATGGAAGCCCGAAGGACCAAGTTAGGGAGTTGCAATTTGACTTCCCTTGGAGAGGAAAGGAAAGGAGGCCGTAATGTGCAGTCATGTTCCCTTTAACAAAGGTCCGTACTTAAATGCTTGTAGTGTGAGTGCGTGAGTGTGTGTGTGTATGTTGTGTCTCTTTGAGACCCCGTAAACTGTAGCCCACCAGGCTCCTCTGTCCATGGAGTTTCTGAGGCAAGAATACTGGAGTGGTTGCCCCTTCCTACTCCAGCTGCCGCTGCTGCTGAATCGCTTCAGTTGTGTCCGACTCTGTGCGACCCCATAGACGGCAGCCCACCAGGCTCCCCCGTCCCTGGGATTCTCCAGGCAAGAGTACTGGAGTGGGTTGCCATTTCCTTCTCCAATGCAGGAAAGTGAAAAGTGAAAGTGAAGTCGCTCAGTCGTGTCCGACTCTTAGCGACCCAATGGACGGCAGGTCCTCCTACTCCAGAGGATCTTCCTGAACCAGGGATCGAACCTGTGTCTCTTGTGTCTCCTGCATTGGCAGGCATAGTCTTTACCACAGGCACCACCTGGGAAGCCCCAAACTCCTGTAGATGTTATCACAAACATGTTTACATTTGCCTACAGATTTTTTTAAAATCTTCACACATATAAATTCATATGAAAGGCAATAAATGAATAAACAATAAAATAGCAACAGTTATTCAAGAGATCTTTTGGGGGTGTTGAAAAGGAGAGACAACCCCATTCCCTTACCCACCTTCCTCTGAGAAGGACCTTAGAAATACTTGACATTGCTGACAGGATCCTGAGACAGGGAGCTGGGGTAAACCACAGCCCTTGTCCTTGGAGTGTTTCTAACATCACTTGGTAGATGATTCAGAGGATCTCCTCCAAAACCCTTTGGTCAATTATTAAACATAAAAATAGCATCTTCTCAGAATTTGAAGAACAAATACACACATATGTATAACTGAATTCTTTGCCGTACACCTGAAATTAACACATTGTTAATAAACTATATTCCAGTATAAAATTGAAAAATGTTAATAAAAATATTTTTCAAATAAAAGCAAAAAATAGCATTTTCTCTCATCTTGGTTTTCTGGCAATGAAAACAAGAGTGCTATTTTTTTTTCCTGAGTTATCTAATCTCTAAGAATCGGTGATCTATATTTTGAATATAGAAGTTCTTTATTAGCAAATAGTTATTTTTAATTCAAGAATTATTATTTTCATTTTATTTGGGAGGTTTATGTATAAAACAAACTAGAATTATATATTTAAAATTTTAATGGAGTAATTATTCATGCAAGTCATTGAGATATTTGGGGAAAATATATTATACTCTGAGCAGGATAATCTTCTTTTACTGCAGATGGAGGAAAGTTGTAAAATCTTGAAAAAAAAATGTATTTGGTGAACAGCTCCTGGGTATGTGGGCCAACCTCAGCCAATTAGAGGCTATTCATTAAGGTCCCAAAAGTGTTGCCTTGGTAGCAGATTAATAATGGCACAGACCTCTTTCAGGTTTCATGACAAGGCCTATTCTTTGCCAAATGTATCACATTTGAGAGTCTGTAGCCTGTTAAGTATATTCATTAGGAAAAAATAATTATAATTTCCCAAGTTTTAAGGATTACTTTTTTGAAATTCACCCATTTCCACTAAACTCCAATTTCTTGATAACTTTACAAGAAAATAGCATAAATTCACTAGCCAATAACCCTTTAGAAAAAAATGTTATATTTATTGTATTGGCAAATTATTTGGTAAATTTGAAGTATTGCTCACAATTAAAGTCACAAATCATATTTTTCTACTTTCTGAATTTTCCTCTTCTCATGCCTTCTGTTTTCCTTTTGGCTTAAACAAGAGAGCAGTTTGAGGTAATTTGAGGGGGGAAGTTAAAACTGAATTTTACTCTATGTTCTAAATTTTCCTTCCTTTTTGTTTTTTCTCCATCCTCTTTTTAACTCCCTCTGTGGCTTCCTCCCTTCTCTCTGTCTCTCACCTCTATCGTTGGTCATCCGCATCGCCCTCAGATGTTTCCTGTCTCCGCCCCATGTAACTGGTAGTAGCAGAGTCCTAGGCACCAGGAGCTGAGCATCAAAAGCAGAGCATGTCTTCTCCATCCTCCAAGAGGATCCTACAAGAGGATCCCTTCACCCTGAAAATACTTACTGAGCACCTGCTTTATGTCAGGCTCAGTATTAGGTGATTAACAAAAGACTCCATCCTAACAACAACCACCAAAATAAAGTAGCCAATCCAGAAAAATGCAATCATCACCAGATGTCCCATAGGCCAAAAGTGTTATGGAAGACCAGAAGAAAAGCAATTTCAAATAGAAGGGATCCTAGAATCTAAACAGAACAGATAAGGTAGGAAACTATAGTCCTAACTGTATGAATGTTTAAATCTGTTCTGTATAAATCAAAATAAATTAGAAATTTGAGTTCTACATGCCTTCTCTGCCATACATCAGATAGCAGACATATTTTTGTGGTTGATTTGGACTTGGGGATAAAGAACCAGAACCCAAAAACCTAAGTTTAAGTCTTATCCCTGTTCATTTAGTTAGCATTAAGTATGATCCAAAATTTAAAATTGCATCATAGGTGGTATTATTTGTCCTTAAAATGCTAAATGATTCTGCTACATTTCATTTATTTGTCCTTTAAAAATGGCATTTATTAGTCTCTGAAAAAGAAAATTATTGAGAAAAGAGTTAATAGCATCATTTTTAAGAGTCTCTGTAGTACAACAAAACTAAAGGGTTTGTATTTACAATAATTAGCAGAACCAGAAAGGGAATTCCAACTGTGAATGTATTTTATGACATTTTTCTTTCTCACTCATAGGTGGGAGACTAAGTTAAATGACACATTTTTAAATATCACAGCACACATGTGTGTGTATGTGTGTGTGTGGTGATAAATAAATATACATATATTTATTTATTTATATATATAGCCACCAGATACTATGTTCTTTATGTAAAGAAATGTTGTTTTAATTCTGATTCAGCCTTCTTGCAATATTTTTTTAAAGAGTCCTTGTATAGTTTGGGAGCTAATTATTTACCAAGTAGAAATTGGAGAGGATTCATTCTGGAAGAAGTCCATTTTAATGTAATTGCCCGGTGTTGAGCACATCCTAGTATTTGTCATCTGTTGCTCTTGCTTTGCATTCAAAGGGTTTGGGATATGATGCCCTTAAAAAAAAAAAAAAAAACGGTATTGTGTAACATAGCCCCACTTCATCGTAATGCAGAATGCATAGCTTCGAGTGTTTGCAACACTCTCCAGCCAGTTCCTTTCACACTGAAAATAGACACAGGGCCAATGTGAGTGCACACTTTTTTTTTCCAGCTCCACTAATCTTGCAGCTGACATCTTAGCAAACAATTAAGCATTCAAGAAAGTTTACGAAATTTAAAGCCAAATTGCCAGCCACTCCCTACTGATAATCTCAATCACATATTCTGCCAAAAATTGCAAAGAAATGGGATGACTTTAAAGGGACAAAATCATTATTCAGGAGCAGAAACACCTGGACCAACCCAGGCTGACTATTTCATTTATTAAAATTCTTCTTTGTTGTTCTTATTAGAAACAGCAAAGACACTTGGGGGAACCCCCAACAGGGCTTTACCTGGAATTTTTGTCATTTATAAACCATTAGATATTTATTTTAAATTTTTAAATTTTTTATTATTTTTTCTTTTTATTATTTATTTATTTATTTTGAGTATGCTGAATCTCAGTTCCCTGACCAGGGATTGAACTAGGAACCTCATCAGTGAAAGCCCAAAGTCCTAAACACTGGACTGCCAGGGAATTCCTTTTTTTTTTTTAATTTTAAAAAGATCTATAAAGACCACGATGAATATCCCATGCAACTTTCTTTGGCAGATTATACCTAAGAATGTTAAACATAAGAGGCTATCAGAATTTTCCACTCCCAAGTGGACTGTAAAGAGATTCTCTTCAAATTCCAGTTTGGGAGAAGGGAAAAAAAGATCCTTTCTCTGCTGTTTTCTTCATAGTCACAATGCATTGTGCAAGAGTTACACAAAAGTCCTTTTCTGGACCACAACTTCACCAGCCTGCAGCCACGCCAGGTTGTAGCCCCACCCACTGGGCTACATGGTCCTAAACATCATTGATACTGAGGTCTTCGGAGGAACAACCCTTTCTGGTTATTTCTTCCATACCTTGGATAATTGACGGGTCTCACCTTTCCTCCTCCAAGACTGCACTGCTCATGTGCTCCATCTCTGCCCTCAATCACTTGACCATTTTCTATGATCATTTCAAAGTCAGCCCAAGCCATCTCATCATGGCTGACAACTCTCAGGAGCTCCACCGCCCCTGAGATAAAAACGAGATTACTCAGGAATTCTGGGCTCCAGCTCCTCTGCCTCAGACACACAGGTTTACTGAGCACTGAAATAGCAATCAGAGTAGGAAGCACTTTCTAGATGCCCCTGAGAACATAAAGTGCTCATAACATTTTAGCTACCTTTGCCATTTCCAAAGGTACACCTGCTCCTTACCCCAAGCCAGCCCTCCTTCTCTTTCTTCAATTCTCAGGACATTCTCTAGGTTCTTTATCATCTATTCGTCTTGGATGCCTCCTCAGAATTTCAGCAGCATGTTATCTTAAATGTTAATGACCATTTTAGGCAGAAATCTTTTCTCCCCTGACTAAATTATAAGACAAGACATGGATCCAATGGCAGTTTGTATTCCAATGCCTGGGCAAGTGCATTCTTGGTATTTCACAGTACTTTATTAATGACTTCTTTTAAAAGCTACACCTTGAATGGGAGAACAAATGCCTGGCTTCAGAATTGATGGTCTTGTGGGGACCCTAAAATTTTCAATAGAAAATCACATTAAAACTGTGTGCCTTGTGGAACAGGAAAGCTTCTCACTGGCTCTTCGTATGCAGGATGGATTACATGAAATGAAATCATGACCAAGGTCAAGCCTTGTATCATCCTGCTTTGATCCAGACTCTTGTCTGTGGTCTTGGGAAAGTTGGTTTATCTTCACTTTCTTTCAGTTTGCTCTTTTTTGGGAAAAGGAAATTAAAATGTACCTTTCCCAGAAACATGGTGACACATTATTATTTTGGAAAATATTTAACTAATGGGAATCAGGCATATAAAATGCTCCTTGTTATTTTCAGAAGGTATTTCAGCAGAAACAAGACTGATTCTGATTGAGTCGAGTTCACTCTATGACGACCTGTCTTCCCAAATTGGAAGTTTCCAGAGTCTCCACGTGGGTCTGAGTTCCTGTCAGTTACTTAGTTCTTATCACAGAGACTGAGCCCGTTCCAGGCAATCTAGCAACTGCCAAGACATCAAAAGATTTTTATCTTTTTAAATCTTTCTCTACATTCTGCATGTAACAATTTATTTGTTTTCTTTTTTTTTCCACAGAATACTTACAGAGCTCTAATGGCATTAGATACCCGACATTCAATAGGTTGATGGCACTTGGTGGCACTGGCCTCCAAGGATTCAATGAGAATACTGTTTGGTTCTTTTTCAATGGCTGGAATGGCTGTGGATATAAGTTGCTTTGCACAAAAGGGAGACAAATAATGATGAAAGACACCAGAGTGCTCTCATGTGTGGCTTCGTCAAGAAGGAGAAAAGAGATTATTGCAGCTGAACTGATCACATGGAATTTGCCGGGCCTTCCTTTCCCCCAACCCCCACCCCCACGGCCACCCCATCCCTCGACTGAAAATGTGTTTCTTACGGCCTAGGAAGGATCCAGCTGAATAACACACAAAAATTGATCCTATTAACAATGATCTTTAGAATGTTCAAGGACATAACGCCGCTTTTGTGAGGTTCCAACATAAGCATTCTCCAATCCTTAAAGGAGCAAATTGTTTCTGGTCCTGTCGTTTTCTTCCTAGGGAACTGTTGCCTCTAAACAGAGCTGCTTCTGGGGGTGGGAAATGGGTGGGGGGGGGGGTTGGGGGAATAAGCGGTGGGAGGAGGGGAGAAGAGGGGGAAGGAGGACACAGCCTCCAGTTTAAAACAATGCTCAAGCCGCTTCCTTCCTGTAGCAGAGACACCACTTTTATTTTTAATTAACATTTTAATCCTTTAAAATCATTTAATACTAGGCAAATACGTTAATGCTGCAAAATCAATGCTAAGAAAAGTGTCAGCAGAGATAATAAGTAAAATTAATTATTTTATGATCTACCAGGTTTTCAATTGTTCTTTTGCAGTTTTGTTTTTTTTTTAAACTCTTCATTACTCTTACAGAGAGTATTAGGGATCTT